>NW_027204415.1:937500-1455000 GCF_024711535.1 Dipodomys merriami | reverse complement strand
AATGCATACCTGTAATTCCAGGAAACAGATGCCTAGGCAGGAAAATAATCAAAGATATCTACAGTGAAACTTTAGCTCCAAAAGAACCAAAAAAACAAAATAAAGGTATTTTGTGAATGTGGTCTCTTTCAAATTATGAGATGTTTTTCCATTAATCTTTTCAGAGCACAGTTGAGCACAGGTAAATTTTGGGGTCTTTGTCCATCCCAGGAAACAAGAAAGACAGAGGGGTCTGATCAAAGTTAAGTGCGGTGCTTGCCCATTCTCCAGCCTCCCTCAGCCGAGGAGACAATCAGACACAGCGAGGAGCCAAGTCAAGTAGCAAGAAAACTCATTCATTAACAGAGAGCAGCCCTTTTTAAAGCCAAAAAAAGCGGGTGGCATGGCAGGGGAGGAAGAGGAACCAATCACTGTCAAGGTCACACCCTATCATGCACTTCAGCTTTCAGTGGCTGGTTAAGCACTGAAAGTAAGGTAAATTGTGCTCTGCCAACACAACTCCCTCTCAGCACCATCTTTGCTACCAAGGTGCTCTGCAGTAACTAACTACAGAAGGGGAAATTACAGTGAAGGGGACTACTGTATAATTGTTTTGTGAAGAGGAAAACGTATCTTATTAAAAGGTTATTTTCTGAAAAGAAAAACCATGCACAATTCTTTTGCCTTTTTCTGAAGTTCTAAGACATTTCTCCCCTCCCAACTAACCATCTTCCCTCCTGGGTGCTGGAAAGGACAAGCACTCCCAAACTATCTTAGCTGTACCATCAAGTCTTTCCATGGCAACAATGTTTGATAAGAAATGTATTCATTACCTTTCTCAGGTAATTGTAACCTCTCTGTATGGTATTTTCACAATTAAAAAGAAAAAGCAGAAGTACAAACATGATTTATTCCTGAACAATCAAGCTTCCTGTAGACTGTTTCACTCTTCCTATTTTGCTCCCAGATGCCCAGGAGACCTTGGTTTGAAGACATATTCTGTATTGTCAGGTGTGTGAGATAAATGACTTCCTTAGAAGAAAATGTGAATTTGAAGATTGAAATTGAGAAGGGAAATCAAACTCTTCTATCTTTTTTACTAAGGACCAGAAAACAATGATAATGTGCTCACTTGCTGAGTAAGCAACTTTTGCCACCTGTGGTAATGAATTTCATTTTGATGCTGTTGTGAAATGTATCTGACATGTGTCCTGAACCCTAATTCTTTATTTTCTGAAAGCACCACCTACTCAGAAATTCTGATTTGTGCTGTGAATATTTATTTCCAGTAAAATGTAGTTGCTTGGATATTTTGATTTTGAGAAATCTTGGTTAGTTTGATATTATTCTCTCATTTAAATTATAAGCAAGTAAAAATCAATTGAACCTGATTAAATGAAGTACTTTCTTCCCATTTACTCTGGTACAGATTTCTCTGATTTAGGAAATCTACATTTTCAGTCATTCTGGATGCCTAACTAGGTCTGTGTATGTGGATGAGTCAATAAGAATTGCAGACTTTGCCACATTGATTTTGGAGCAAAACCTTATAGCTGGTAACTGGGCAATGATTCAAAAGACAGCTGAGTCTGAAGCCATGAGGACTCCTGCCTGCGTTCAGCTCCAAATCTCTTCTACAACACCCCTCACTTCCCAAGCAGTGGTTTCTTTTGCTATCCAAAAAGGTTTCTGGAGCTTCATCTTAAGCTGGCCTCCTAGTATGCCAACATGCAGGGGGTCAAAGCAAGCAAGGCAGATGTGGCAGAGGCATTTTTTTCGTCAGTTGTGGGGCCTGAACTCTGGGACTGGGCACTTTCCCTCAGCTCTTCAGCTCAAGTCTAAAACCGCTGATCTAAACAGCTGCATATATCAACTAGATTTAACAGACATCTATTGAATATTTCACCCAGCAGCATCAGAACACACGTTTTTCTCTGCAGCACATAGAACATTTTCCAAAATAGACCACATTTATGTCACACAGCAATCTTGTGCAAATTCAGAAACATTGAAGTTATACCATGCATTCGCTCACACCACAAGGGAATAAAATTAGAACTCAACACCAAAAACCACCAAAGAAAGTCCTGTAACACATGGAGGCTGAACAAGACACTGTTGAATCACCAATGGGTCAGGGAAGAGATTAGAATGGAAATTCAAATGTTCATGATATTCAACAAAAATGAGCACACAAATTACCAGCCCTTCTAGGACAAAGCAAAGGCAGTAGTTAGAGTCGAGTTTATAGCTTTGAGTTACAAATTGGAGATATCTAAAACCAACAATTTAATGAGACATCTGAACCTCCTTGAAAAAGAGCAGCAAGATAAACCCTAATCCAGGAGATGGAAATAAATAATTAAAATTAAATCAGAATTAAACTAATTAGAATGGAAGAAAACCATAGAAAGAACCAACAAAAGAAAGAGTTGGTTCTTCAACAAAATTAACAAAATTGACAGACCCTTAGCAAATCTTATCAAGAAAAGAAGAAAACTCACCCAAATAAATAAACTCAGAGATGAAAATGGAAACATCACCAGAGAAACATCCAAGATTCAGAACATTAAAAGAGAATACTTATCAAAAATATGCTAATAAGATTGAGAAATTGGCTGAAATGGACTTTTTAATAGCAAATATTGACATGCCAAAACTAAACCAAGATGGGTTAAAACATTTTAACAGGACCATATCAAACATTGAGATAGAAACAGCAATAAGAGAAGTCCAATCTAAGAAAAGCCCAGGACCAGAAAGATTTGCAGCAGAATTCTACAAGGCCTTTAAAGCAGACCTCACACCAGTAGCTCTTCAATGAAATTGAAAGGGAAAGTTCACTACTGAACTCATTCTATGAAGACATCATAACCCTTAACCCAAAACCAGTCAGGGACTCATCAAAAAAAGAGAACTATAGACTCTTTTCTTTGATGAACATCGATACTAAATTTTGGCCAATCAACTTCAACAATTCATGCAAAAAAAATCAATCACCACGATCAAACAGTATTCATTTCCGAGATGCAAAGCTGGGTCAATATATGCAAATCAATTAATAAAATTCATCACATCAACAAGACCAAGGATAAGAACCACATGTTTATCTCAATAGATGCAGAAAAGGCATTTGGCAAGATTCAACACCCATTGATAATGAAAACTCTGGAAAAACTAGGAATCCAGGGAACATTCCTCAATACAAAAAGGCTGTATATGACAATCCTACAGCCAGCATTATACTTAATGATGAAAAGCTAAAGCCATTTCCTCTTAAATCAGGAACGAGACAAGGATGACCATTCTCACCACTCCTCTTCAATCTAGTATTAGAATGCCTATGTACAGCAATAAGACAAGATGCAAACATAAAATTGATCCAAATAGGGAAAGATGATGAAAAACTCTCCCTCTTTGCAGATGGCATGATCTTGTATTTCAAGAATCCCACTGACTCCACTCCCAAATTATTCAAGCTTATTCAGACTTGGACAAAGTAACAGGGTATAAAGTTAACCCTCAAAAATCAATGGATTTTCGGTATGCCAACAATGAGAAAAGTGTGGCTGAAATCAGGAAAGCAACTCCATTCATAAGAGCTCCACAAAATTAAACTACCTAGGAATTAACTTAACCAAAGAAGTGAAGGACCTCTATGATGAAAACTTTAAAAACCTGAAAAAGAAAATCAAAATAGAACACACAAAGTGGCAAAAACTCCCATGCTCCTGCATTGGAAAGATCAACATCATGAAAATGGCAATACTTCCCAAGGCTATCTACAAATTCAATGCAATACCTATCAATAGCCCAAATTCATTCTTCAAGGAATAGAAGAGACAATCCAAAAATTCATATGGAACAATAAAAGACCAAGGATAGCATAAAAGATCATTAACAGAAAGAAAAGTGCTGGAGGAATATCAATACCAAATTTCAAACTCTACTACAACACCATTGTAATCAAAACAACTTGGTAATGGCACAAGAACAGACCTCAGGACCAATGGAATAGAATTGAACCTACAGATATATATCTATCTAATCTTCGATAAGGAAGCTAAATAATTAGAATGGAAGAAGGACAGCCTCTTCAGTAAATGGTGCTGGCAAAATTGGTTAATCACTTGTAGAAAACTAAAGCTAGACTCTTATAAATCACCCTGCACAAGAATCAACTCCAAATGGATGAAAGACCCCGGAGTCAAAGCAGACACTCTGGAAACATTACAGGTCTCCTTGGCACAGGCCAAAATTTTCTTAAATAGAGACCCAGAAACACAACAAATCAAAGAAAATTTGGACAAATGGGATTGCATGAAATTGCAGAACTTCTGCAAGGCAAAGAACATAGCTATGAAGATCGATAGAAAGCCCACGGATTGGGAGATGATCTTCAGTAGCCATACAATGGACAAAGGTCTCATATCTAAAATATACCTGGAACTCAAAAAATTAAATCCCCCACCAACAAATCCTCAGAGAAACAACTGCCAAATAAATAAGTGGCCTAAAGACTTAAAGAGAAACTTCTCTAAAGAAGAAAGAAGGATGGCCAATAGACACATGAAGAAATGCTCAACCTCCCTAGCCATAAAAGAAATGCAAATCCATACAACATTGAGATACCACCTCAGCCCAGTTAGAATAGCTATAATCAAGAACTCTAATAACAACAGATACTGGAGGAGATGGGGTCAGAAGGGAATCTTACTGCATAGTTGGTGGGAGGTTCCTCAAAAAGACTCCAGATAGAGCTCCCCTATTTCCCAGCAATCCCACTTTTGGGCATTTACCCAAATGATCACAAACAAGATCATACTAAAGCTACCAGCACAACTATTTTTATTGCAACATTATTTACCATAGGTAAGTTATGGAACCAACCCAAATGGCCCTCATTATATGAATGGATGTAGAAAATGTGGTATATATACCCAATGCAATTCTATGCCTCTATCAGAAATAATGTAATTGCCACATTTGTTAGGAAATGGAAAGACTTGGAAAAAATTAAGTGAAGTAAGCCAGGCCCCAAAATATAGGTCCTATGATTTCCCTTATTTGCAATAACTAGTGTATTTTTGAGACAAGCAGAAAAGGTAAGATAAGTTCATGTTAGGTGAAATGAACCCCAAGATAAGTATTGAAATGTTTTTTTTCTTTCTTGCAATTGTTTCTAACATATTTATAAGATTATTTCTTTGTTGCTTTGTATGTCCCTCCCCCATGGTATAACCCCTGCTTCCATTTTATTTGATATTGGAATAATTTGTGAAGGGAATGGGCAAAACCAACCTTTAAATAGGGATACGTCGGACCCATTGCAACAATGAGCTATACAAGTCATTATGTCCAATAACGAACTTTACAACTTTTGCCAGGGGCAGGGTGTTGGGGGCTTGGAGAGGGGAGATCGGAAAGGATGAGAAGTGGAAACAGGAGGAGGCAACAACGCTTGATAAGAAATTTACTCATTACCTTACCCATGTAATTGTAACCCCTCTGTATGGCATTTTGCGAAAAAAAAATTTAAAAAACGTTTGGCAGAATAATGTCAAAAAGGTTTTGACAGAATAATCATTAGTGTATCACCTAGAATCTGGATATGGTTAGTAACTCTAGAGGATTTTCTCATACTTTCAGAATTTTTGTAAACATACATAATAAGTCAAATGAGGTGTTTTATACCTATAATCCTAGCTACTCTGAAAATGGAAATGTCGACAGTTGCAGTTCAAGGTCAAGCTACAAGAGACCTCCAGCTCAATCAATAAAAGCTGGGTGTGACAATGTGTGGCTGTCATCCTACATATGTTGGACATAAAACTAGGAAGTTCACTATCCAGGTAGCCTAGGAATAAACAAATACATGATTCTATCTCAAACACACACAAAGCAAAAATTGCTGGATATGGCATGGTTCAAGTGATCAGATGCCTGCCTGGCAAATCCAAGGCTCTGAATTTGAATCCAAGTACTTACGTCAAAATATTAAAAATAAATAATATGAATTAATTCTCTAAATCACTTCTCAGTGCAATTATCTTATGTATACTTCAAATAATCTTTTAGTGATGGCAGAGAATTGATTAAACCAGATCAATATGATAGGTGAAATGAACCCAAGAATAAGTATTGAAATGTTTTATTTTCTTGCTTACAATTGTTTCTAACATATTTATAAGATTATTTCTTTGTACTGGGAATGCCTAGCTTCTTCATGGCTGACAGGCTGGTGTGCTCATGTGGACCCATTCACCAATTATGCCTGCTATGCCCCGAGTTCAGATCCCAGCCCTGCCAAAAGATTCATCTTGATGTCAGAAGCAAATCGTTGCCCTGTCTTCCTTTCCTGTGCAACTGCTTGGTGTCAGTTAGGATGGAGAATGCATGGGCCACCCTGTGGTCATGGGAATAAGTTGTTATACATGTCAGCCGAGTTATACATGTCATCATACACTCAAGAAAATACACAATACATCCATGAATAGCATACAAAATAAAGACCACAACTACACTTAATATACGATGCAGTCCACACACGGATGTGAATATATATCCCATGTTTCAATGATGCATTGAGGACTATTTTGACCTCCCTGGGGCTCAATTTCAGTTCCTGGGAACAGCCCAGCTCCTTACTAGCTCACAGTCTGGTGTGATCACTTGGACCCAATGGGCAGTTGGGCTTCCTAGGACTCGAGTTCAAATCCCAGCACTGCCCAAATTCACCCTGATGTGAGAAGCCAGTCATTGCACTTGTTTTCATGTGCTGTGCAAATTCTGGGTCTCAGCTATGATAGAGAAGGTATAGGCAACTCTACATTCATGGGAATAGGTTGTCATCCAGTTCACCACAGTTATATCTGTCAACCTATACTTAAGAAAATATACAATACATCAATGTCTAAGACACAAAATAAAGAGAATGAGTACACCAAATGCAAGATGTCGCCCTCTCATGTTTGGAAATATAGATCCTTTGTTTAATTATGAATTTATGACTATATTGGCCCCCACCAGGACTACATCACAGGTCCCAGGAATGGCCTACCTCCTTAGTGGTTCACAGGCTGGTGTGCTCACCATGACCCATTCACCAGTTGGGCCTGCTAGGCCTTGAATTCAAATTCTAGCATTGCCAAAAGATTCATTCTAATGTGAAAAGCCTAAGGTTGCTCATGTTTTCCTGTTCTGTGAATGTCTTGACTCTCATTGAGGATGGAAAATGCTATATAAGCAAATCAGTAGCCATTGGAATAGGTTGTCATCCATGTAAACACAGTTATATCTGTCACCATATTCAATAAAATGCACAATACATCCATGAATAAGATAAATAAAAAATGAATAAAAAGTGTAACTACACTGAATGCAAGATGCATACCACACCTGTAGGTAAAGAGAGATCCTATGTTTAAAAAAGGTGGGCTTGCTATTTTGTCCAGTGCTGGGGCTTCAAATCAGGCCCTAAACCAGGCCTGACATTCTAGTCTTCAAGGATGGTGATCTTCCCCTTCCCCCTCAGTGCAACAGAGCTATCCAAACCTGAATTCATATCCCAGCGCTCACAAATAATCCATCCTGATGTCAGAAGCCACTTGTTGCACACCTTTTCCTCTCCTGTGAAAGTCCTGAGTCTCAACCAAGAAGAGGAATTCATAAGCAACCCTATAACCATAGGAACAGGTTGTCATCCATGTCAGCAAAGTTATACCTGTCCCCATATTTAGTAAAATACAGAATACCTCCATGAATAGAGATAAAATAAGAAGAAGTTCACCGAACACAAGATGCTGAACAAACATGTATGTCAATATAGATCGTATGTTTAAATTATGAATTCATGACTATAGTGGACCACCCTGGCAATCAATGTCAGATCCTGGGAATGGCCTAGCTCGTTAGTTGCTCACAGGTTAGTGTGTTCACCTTGACTTATTGGCCTCTTGGTCCTACTAGGACCTGAGTTAAGATCTCAGCACTACCAACAAGTGGATCATGGAGTAAGAAGCCAAGTGTGAATCTTATTTTCCTTTTCTCTGAATATCCTGGGTGATCCTGAGAATCCTGGCATGATGGACAACATTTCTATAAATCTAGATGCTCTGTGATAGGATGTCATCAATGTAATAAATTTAAGGTGTTTCATCTTAGTACAATCAATGGTAAATAAATGAATAAAATAAAAAATACAAGAACAACCACACCAAACATGTATGGACTAAACATCTATAGGTAAGTATAAATCCTGTCTTTACAATGTATATAAATAGTATGTTTCCAGAGCTAGGGCTTGAATACAGGACTAGTGAACAGGCCTAACTTTCTTATCTTCAAATATGGTGATCTTCCCCTTCATCCACATTGCTCCAGATTTACCCAGATCCTGAGTTCAAATCCAAATCCTGGAAGAATAAACAGCGTGAATTGCAAGCCAGGGAGCTAAATTTTTTTATTTTACTTTTCTCAATATGGCTGCTGATCTCAGGTCGTGGCAACTCTGCCTCAGCTTTGATCACCCTAGTCTGGGTTGCAGCCACTAGATCTACAGCTCCACCTGGGAACCTAGACCCTCAGGCCTTGCAAGGAAAGCAATGCACAGAAAAAATATGGCCATTTTATGTTTTCTTCCTTTGCATGGTGACCCTCATGGGTCTGAATGACACTGTTGCAAAGGGTACTTCATCTTGCATTGCTGAAGGCTGCCAGACTATCAGGGATGCCATAGGCCCACGTGGCAACATAGGCTCTGATTTCGAATCCCTGTCCTGACACCAACCAATGGCAGGAGCTACTAAGAAAATGGTTCCCATCCATAGGATTAACAATGGAATGTTGTCAATGTCACGGTTGAATGAATTGATCATGAATGATTCTCCTATAAAATTAGACAGCATCATTTCAGGAGGTTGATGCATTTTATTTAATATTTATGAAGCATTGAAAGAATATTATTACATAAAGGAAGCAATAATTTCAGGACACTGATTTCATTAATAGTTTAAGGATGAAAACAATTAATTACATTACATTAATTACATGGAGGCATAATTAATACCCAGGGATTGGAAGGAATGTAGTCTATATAACTGAATACTGTATAGACTTCTCTGACACTCTATAAAGATATATATTTATTAGCGTACTGCCATCTGCATGTCAATCTTCTCTTATTTTGGTCACCCCTGGGGCATGATCTGAAGTCCTGGGAACAACCTGTCAGCTCAATTTGCCCCAGGATGGCATGCTAACACTCACAGATTCATGAATTGGGCCTTGTAGGCTTGGAGGTCTTGAGTTCAGATGCCAGCACTCCCAAAAATGAATCATGTAGTAAGAAGATGATGTGACAAGTTTTCCTGTTCTGTGAAAGTCCTGGGTGTCAGGTATGAAATGGAATACATATGCAGACCTATATCCTGTGTAATCAATGTGATCAATGTTTTATGTTCCATAATAGTCAATAAAATAAATGGTCAATACATGAATTGAACAACAAAATAAAATAAATACACTGAATGCAATATGGAGTCAACATATGTATATAAATATAAATCATATATTTAAATTGTACATGAATAGATAGGATGTTTTCTAGTGTTGGAGATCTATTTTAGGCATAAGGAACAGACCTGAATTTCTTGACTTTAAGTAGGCCAGCTTCCCATTCCCACACAGTGCAACAGAGTTTCCAAGACATTGAGTTTCAATCCCAGTCCTGGCAGAAAAATGGTACCTTTGCAGTATGTGAGGCCCAATTCTTAAGCATTTCATTATGCCTCCATTTTATGAATGTGATTGTTTAACTGCTTAATAAAGAATTAACAAAAATCGATCAGTATCCTATAATATAATTGCGTATAATTTTATCCTAGAATCATTCAAGAACTGCCCAACATGACATATATCACATTCCATTGGTATTCCTATGGATAGAAATGAGTTCCTTTGGATCTCCAGCCATTTGGAGGTGGCAGGACCAGGATTCCAACTGTGAGCTCCAGCTCCCACCACTTCAACCTGGGGATAGGGTACTCACCGGGCTGTCCAAGAATATCAGCAAGACCAATGATTAGACAGGCACCAGTGGCTCTCAGCAGTCCTCCTTGATACTTACAAGGCTGTGATGGGAGGATCATGGTCAAAGTCATCCTAGTCAGGAAAGTCCTTGAGACCTCTGTCCAACTTCAGTGCCAACAAAGCCAGAAGCCCAGGGCTCCAGTGTGGAGGGCGAGCCTTGAGCAAAAGCAGTGTACAGACTGTGCCCAGATCCTGAGTTCAAGGTCCGGGTCTGGCAACAAACAGACATACAGAACAATCTGTGCAGCCATCCAGCTAAAGCAGGTCACCATCTCATCTCCAACTGAATTAGACATTGTTCCTTGGGAAAAGATCTGGGGGAGCTGCTATCTTCTTGACTCCGCCCATGCTGCTCGCATCACAGAATTCTGGCCACACCCCCATTCTTTCATGGTTATTTCTGACCAATGGGATACAAGAATGGTGATCACGCCCACATTCCATGCTGCCTAGTAGCACCTGGGATTCCCTCTGTTAGTTTACAACACTACCAGCAGTTGAGGAAAGTAGAGGTGGCTGAGTGGTGAGGAAGAGACTCAAGCAACTTTGGACTATAGTAGGAAATTGAGATGCCTACCCGCACCCTCGCTCCCTCCTCACCTTTCCAAGTTGCAGGATTTCAAACCTCAGGCAATGGTGCACTGCCAGCCTGCCTAAAGCCCTTACCTGGTCCCTGGTCTTGGTTCTCTGCTCTTGGCCCATGTGTTTGCAATGCCGCTGCCATTGCTGCTTGCCCCACCTGGAGCAGCCCCCAGCAGCTTTTCTCAGCAGCACAGGTGAGTGGCTGCCCCCAAATCACCACTACCTGGGCTCAGACACCCCTCTGGGGGCACCATGATCCCATGCTTGTTTCCTCATCCTGGCTCTGCGGAGCCACCTTTCTGTCTTGGGCATTTCTGAAATAGAAACTCAATATATGCTTTATTTGGACTGGATCGAGGTCCTCCTATCTGGGACAGGTATGCTCCACCAGGCCTGGTCCTCTGTAGTTGGGATAGTAAACATGTAGCCCCATACTCAGTCATCGATTTAGATGGATTATCCCAAACTTTTAGTCCACAGCAGCCGATTCTTGACCACAGGTGAAGCTCTGGGTAGGGCCACAACCATCAGACCTCATTTTCCTCACAGGACAGTTTTGAGGAAAAAAGGGATTTATAGAGAGGGAATCTCTGGAGCATGGCTTGGCATGGTGGGAGTGGCATTCAGAGAAGGTTCTCTGCAATTCTGTGAGCAAATGACAGGAAGATACCCACAAAGAGCACAGGTGGGGCCAGTTATTAATCATGCAACAGCTGAGGATTTTGAAAAAAAAGCATGGCTCTTTTAAATCATTACCCTATACCCATGAGGAAGGGGATCCTTCACTGTGTTGAATTTTGCATCTGGGGAAACCGAAGCACAGAGAAGTCAGGTGACCTCCTTATGATTTCAACTTCACAGGACGCTCGGACTTCACTACCATGCTCCCTAGGACAATGGGTGCTATTCAATACCACTTCTTGTAGTAGGAAGTCTACTTCTTGTCAGTTGTGGGGTTTGAACCCTAGGCATGGGCACTGATCTTGAGCTCCTCAGCAAAAGGCTAGTGCTCTATCACTTGAGCCCACAGCACCACTTCTGGTTTTCTGGTGGTTCTTTGGAAATAAAAGTCTCAAAGACGTTCCTGCGGGAGCTGGCTATGAACCATGATCCTCATATGTCAACGTCCAGTGTAGTTAGGATTAGAGTTCTGAGCCACCGACACAACTTAATTTTAATTCTGACTTCTCTCTCTCTCTTTTACAAAAACTGGTTGAATAGGTGCTGGAGGAGGCGGTCCAGCATCCCCATGTGGCTGGAATCCAAGGTGACCCTCTCATTCTGGAGGTGGGCTGTGGGTCAGGAGCTGTCCCGCTCAGCCTGTTGAAACAGCTCCCTGAGGTAAGCCGCACTATTCCCTAGCTAGACCATGAAATTCATTGTCCATCCAGCCTTACTGGACTTATTGAATTGTATTGTTTTCTACATCATTTTCTATCACCTGACCAAACTTATGGTACAGAGTTACGGAGTGAAAATGTAATGCCTTCTTAAGAAAGTCATTTAGGGCTCTGGGAATGTGGCTTCATGGTATGGTGATTGCCTAGCATGCATGAAACCCTGGGTTCAATTCCACAGTAACACAGAAAAAAGAAAAACACTAGAAGGAATGCTGTGCCTCAAGTGGAAGAGTGCTAGCCTTGAGAAAAAAAAAGCTCAGGAATAATTCCCTACCCCTGAGTTTAAGCCCCAGGACCGGCAAAACAATAAGTAAATGGAAAATAAAGAACCCATACTTGAAATATATAATTGCTACTTCCATAATGACACCTGATAATAGCCTCTAATTCATGTATTTTACTTAGGATACTGTGTTGAAAAAAGTTTTGTTCATTAAGTCACAGCAATTAATGCCAGGAATGTGCTTAGATGTCAGCTGAAGATTAATTCTGGAAATTCAAGGATACAAGGATTTTGGATCATCACTGCTAATCACAAAGTGAAAAGTAGTCTAAGTGTGATTTTGAAATCTTTTTGATCAGTTTTGGCATCAAAAATGCAGAAGGTAATTAATAGTTGTGACAGAAAATAAGGAGTAACTCCAGATGTAAGGGAAAAATGATAGTAAATAAGATATACAAGAAACTGGTCTAGAGAACCATTTTTGGTTATTGACGAACTAGTTGTCAACTAGGCTTTTGCTCATTGCCTTTATCATTCTAAATCTCTTAGGGTAGTTCTTATTCTCTGCGTGATAAATGTTTCTCCTTTTTTTTTTTTACTTCTTTTTTCCTCTTTTTTCTTTTTTAAATTTTTTTATTTTTTTTAATTTTAATTTTAATTTTTTGTGAACATACTGTACAGAGGGGTTACAATTACTGGACAAGATAATGAGTACATTTATCAATCATTGCAGCCTCCTCCATTGTTGACCTTTCACATCCCTTCCCATCCTCTCCCCAACCCTGAACCCGAACTCCTCCACTCCGCACCAAAGTTGTAAAGTTCGTTTTTGTCATGAAAACTTGTACTTCTCATAGTTGCATCGGGTCCAGCTGTATCCTTAAATGACTTGTTTTTCCACATCTCCTCCACAAATTATAACGACATCAAATATAATGAAAGCAGTGGTTGTACTGTGGGGGAGGGACATACAAAGCAGCAAAGATAAACTTATAAGTGAGTTAGAAACAAATGCATGAAAAAAACATTTAAATACATATCAAGGGTTCATTTTCCTAAGATCACATTATCTGACCTTTACTGCTTGACTCATACATATATTAGATATTGCAAATAAGGGAAATCATGAGACCTATGTTTCTTTGGGCTTGGCTTACTTCACTTAATACAATTTTTTCCAAGCCTTTCCATTTCCTAACAAATGGGACAATGTCATTCTTTCTGATGGAGGAATAGAATTCCATTGTGTATATATACCACATTTTCTTGATCCATTCATCTACTGAGGGGCATCTGGGTTGGTTCCATATCTTAGTTATAGTAAATAATGCTACAATAAACATAGTTGTACTGTTAGCTTTAGTGTGGTCTTGTTTGTGAACATTTGGGTAAATGCCCAAAAGTGGGATTGCTGGGTCATAGCAGAGCTCTATGTGAAGTCTTCAGGAACCTCCATACTGCTTTACAAAGAGGTTGAACAAGTTTACACTCCCACCAACAATGAAGTAAGGTTCCCTTCTGTCCACATCCCCTCCAGCATCTGTTGTTGTTGGAGTTCTTGATTATAGCCATTCTAACTGGTGTGAGGTGGTATCTCAATGTTGTTTTGATTTGCATTTCTTTTATGGCTAGGGTGGTTGAGCATTTCCTCATGTGCCTATTGGCCATCCTTCTTTCTTCTTCAGAGAAATTTCTTTTTAAATCTTTAGGCCACTTATTTATTGGGCAGTTGTTTCTTTGAGGATATGTTGTTGGGGGATTTAACTTTTTGAGTTCCAAGTATATTTGAGATATGAGACCCTTGTCCATTGTATGGCTAGTGAAGATCTTCTCACAATCCATGGGCTTTATATTGATCTTGCTAGCTAGGTCCTTTGTGAGGCAGAAGCTCTGCAACTTCCTGCAATCACATTTGTCCAACCTTTCTTTGATTTGTTGTGTTTCCTGGTCTCTATTAAGAAAATTTCGGCCTGAGCAAAGGAGGCCTAGGATTTCTCCTATTCCATCCTGTAATGTTTTCAGAGTGTCTGTATTGACTCGGAGTTCTTTGATCCATTTGGAGTTTATTCTGGTGTAGGGTGTTATATAAGGATCTAGTTTTAATTTTCTACAAGTAGTTAACCAATTTTGCCAGCACCATTTACGGAAGAGACTGTCTTTCTTCAATCCTATTATTTTAGCACCCTTATCGAAGATTAATTGGGTATAGGTCTATAGGTTCATTTCTGGGTTTTCAATTCTATTCCATTGGTCCTCAGGTCTGTTCTTATGCCAGTAACAAGCTCTTTTGGTTACTATGGCTTTATAGTAAAGTTTGAAATTTGGTATTGTTATTCCACCAGCAGTGTTCTTTCCGTTGAGGAGTGTTTTTGCTATTTGTGGTCTTTTATTGTTCCATATGAATTTTTGGATTGCCTCTTTTATTTCCTTGAAGAATGAGGTTGGAATTTTGATCGGTATCGCATTGAATTTGTAGATACCCTTGGGAAGTATTGCCATTTTCATGATGTTAATCTTTCCAATCCAGGAGCATGGGAGGTTTTGCCATTTTCTAAGTTCTGTTTTGATTTCCTTCTTCAAGATTTTAAAGTTTTCATCATAGAGTTCCTTCACTTCTTTGGTTAAGTTAATTCCTAGGTATTTTATTTTTTGAGGTGCTATTACAAATGGAGTTACTTTCCTAATTTCATCCACACTTTTCTCATTGTTGGCATACAGAAAAGACATTGATTTTTGGGGGTTAAATTTATGCCCTACTATCTTGCCAAAGTTTTGAATCAGCTTGAGTAATTTGGGAGTGGAGTCCATGGGATTCTTTAAATACAAGATCATGTCATCTGCAAAGAGCGAGAGTTTTATTTCTTCTTTCACTATTTGGATCCCCTTTATGTTTTTGATCTTGTCTTATTGCTGTAGCTAGGCATTCTAATACTAGATTGAAGAGAATTGGAGAGAGTGGACATCCTTGTCTTGTTCCTGAGTTAAGAGGAAATGGGTTTAGTTTTTGACCATTAAGTGTAATGCTGGCTGTAGGTTTGTCATACAGAGCCTCATTATATTGAGTAATGTTCCATGGATTCCTAATTTTTCCAAAACCTTCATCATAATCGGGTGTTGGGGCGCGCGCGCGGGGCCGTGCCAGCTTCCCTCCCCCCCACTTCCTCCCATGTCTCCCTTCCCCCTCTCCCACTTCCCATGGGTCAGGCTGCTGGCTCCACAATGGGAACCGCCGCCACCCCCACTGCTGCAGCTGCCTCTTGATAGTTTTTCGCGCTCCTCCTTTTTCTCCTCCTCCTCTGCCTCCTCCTCTTTCTCCTCCTCTTTTAGGGCTCCAGTCAGGCCGAGCTGGCTCCGCTCACGAAAATTCAGACATGGCAGAACTTTTTATGGAATGTGAAGAAGAGCTAGAGCCATGGCAGAAGAAAATAAAAGAAGTTGAGGAGGATGACAATGATGAACCAATCTTTGTTGGAGAGATAGCAAGTTCAAAACCAGCAATTTCAAATATTTTGAACAGAGTTAAACCAGCTCATATTCAAGGGGAATAAAGAATGGTGTGCTCAGTCGAGGTATTTCTGCTGCATTCAAGTCTACAAGTCAACACAATACGAACCCATCAAATCCAGTTGCTGCCTCGCCAGTAAATTTTCATCCTGAATCTAGATCTTCAGATAGCTCTGTTATTGTACAGCCTTTTTCTAAACCTGGCTATTTAACAAAGTCATCCCGAGTTGTATCTAGTAATTCTTCTGAGTTACTGTTTGACTTGACCCAGAATACAGAATTACCACAGTACCAAGGGATACCAACAATTTCTGGAGCAGGTCTGAATGAAAATTTGTTTTTATCAAAACGTCCTTCTGCTTCTGAACAGTGTAAATCCAAAAAATCCCAAGCCTGGTGAAAGTGTTTCTGTAACAGATTTCTCAGCTGTATTCCCTGTAGTTAAAACTCCTTCACTGATTTCTCCCCAAGCTATGCCATCAAAAGGTGAAAATACTTCATCAAATTAATCTAAAGATGGAATGCCTTTTCCACGAGCTTGTCCAAAGTGCAATATTGATTTCAATCTTCTGGATCCTTTGAAAAATCACATGCAGTATTGTTGTCCAGACATGATAAATGACTTTTTGGGACCAGATAAAACAGAAAACTCAAATACAGCAAATAAAGCTATGACTGCTGATTCAGAGAAAGGAAAATTGATCATGTTAGTTAATGACTTTTATTATGGAAAACATGAAGGAGATATCCAGGAAGAACAGAAGACTCATACAACCTTTAAATGCTTCAGTTGCTTGAAAGTTCTCAAAAATAATATTAGGTTTATGAACCACATGAAACACCACTTGGAACTTGAGAAGCAGAGCAGTGAGAGCTGGGAAAACCACACCACCTGCAAGCACTGCTACCGGCAATTTCCCACACCCTTCCAGCTGCAGTGCCACATCGAGAGTACACACACTCCTCACGACTTTTCTACCATTTGTAAAATCTGTGAATTATCATTTGAAACAGAACATGTTCTTTTACAACATATGAAGGACAATCATAAACCCGGTGAGATGCCATATATCTGCCAGGTTTGCAATTATAGATCATCATCATTTTCTGATGTAGAAACTCATTTTTGAACATCTCATGAAAACACTAAGAATTTACTTTGTCCATTTTGCCTCAAAGTTATCAAAATTGCAACACCCTATAAGCATCATTATATGAAGCATCAGAAAAAAGGAATACATCGTTGTAAAAAATGCAGACTGCAATTTTTGACCTGCAAGGAGAAAACACTTCCTACTTGATGCTATTACATTTTTTAAATAAATAAGCATTCTCTACGTGATCACTTGAGGGGTTAACTCTTTCTATAAATGTGTTTAATCACTCGAGTACTGTATTAAACATCCATAATCATTATCAGGAACTTGTGATTGAGATGAGAAAGAAATATCTAGATTTCTCGCTTCTCTTTTCCTCTTCTCCTTTTTCTAGTGAGAATTCTCAGCCTTTCTCCAAATTCTCCTATTAATAAAGAAAGAATGACACATTGTGGATATCAAGCAAAAGGCTCCAAAGCCTGAGTTTTATTGTTTCAGAAATAGATGAAATAAATCAGAGTGGCCCAAGGAAGAAGAAAAGCAAGATGTTTCCCTTTCTGGCTTCAACAATAGAGACTGAACACGACTTTAAACATCTAATAAACAATTTTCCTTAGCTAATTTTTAAAAAATATTGTTTTTAATAAATAATAATTTTAACAATTAAAAAATTTAAAATATGTAGTAATTTGCTGTTTGCTTTTAGTAGGCATGAAATAAGACTGCATTAACATTGTGTGAGTTGAGAGGCTAAATTTTATCAGAATCCAAACAAAATGAAAAATATATGATTTTAAGAAAATAGCTTTTAGGTAAATTTTCAACATGACATACACACAGGGACATCTTTTTTCTTCTTTTCCTCTCCACACTTCAATAAGCAGTTCATGTAATTCAAATAGCTGTGTTTCTTTCAGAAATAGATTACACATAAACAAGTTAAAAGATGAGAACCATTATTGGTGGTGCATTCTTTAAAAATAGCAGTCAAATAACTATTAACCATAATTCCAAAATAATAATCAAATGCTCTTGAAAAGAGAAGATTGTAAGCAGAATATACAAAAAGTGATAGTGCCAGCACTGCTTCAGGAGCTGCTGTCTGATATTTAAGATTTCTAGTAAATGACAATTTTTAATCAAGATTAAATGCTTTCAGGAACCAAATTTTTTCTAGTTATATTTTATTGAAGGAATATGTTGTTCAAAATTAATGAAAGGGTAACAGGTTATAACCTGTAGAAAGAATGCTTACACACTCATTGTGGTAGGCATTAAATACCTTCCCAAAATATCTATAGTCCTGAAATATCTAATCAATCAAATGTAGATTTACATTTTATATATAAGTTTGTAAAATAATCACCTTTCATTGCCCAAGGAACACAAATTTGAATAATTATCAGATGGGCAAAGTATACTCAAAAGTCCCAGTTGTAGTTCGAAAGGGACATCATTAGGTAAGAAACATCAGAAAGATGTAAAGATGCTACATTAGAAGATTAAGAAAAAGACAAGAACAAACATACTGAAGTTTCTGGGAAGCGGAACAGGAAGTATATGCCTTTTCCACTAGATTCACCTGAAAAATATTTTAGCTCTGTAGGAGGCTCTATTTTAATCTAGTGAGACTTATTTTAGATTTCTGTCCTTTAGAAATGTAAATGATAAATACGGATTATTCAAGACAATTATCTTGTAAAAATATTTTACAGCAGATTTGGTGTAGTAAGCTAAATCAACTACAGCCTTTTCCTGATGCAACTACAAGGATACCACGAATCCTAGTTTCTGAGAATAAGAAAAAGTTGCCACCAGCTTTATACACATGTAAGATGTACATACTACTAAGGGCCTTTCATTAATGAAGTCTTGAATTTCTAAATAATATTTAAACAAGAAGCTCCCTATCTTCATTTTCATATTTGGGGATCACTAAGTACCAAAGTTATGTGGAAGGCTAGGGTAAGAATATAGAAATGAAATATGTCTCCTGTTATTATAAAGATAAATTATGTTATTTTGATTTACAGTTTCTAAGATAATAAAAAATAAGGTAAAACCGAAATGGTAACTCAATCTTTTCTCCTTCCTAACTTTCCAACAGAAATTAGAGAATCCAGTAAAGATAAGCAATCCCAGGATAGTATAGGATGTTATAGGATCACCGGATGGTGAAAAAGAAGTTAACAAAAATGGGTTCCATGGAACAATGGGAAAAAATATCTACACCTACAGATTGTGATATAGCTAGAAAATAGTTTGCCCTATGCTAAGTCTTTGACATTTTAGCTACTTTCATCCCTTAGGAAATGACTTTATTAATACTCAAGGGTTTGCAGCTTATAACCCAGCAACAAATAATGCTTCTAAATGTAAACAAGCATGATACTAAGAGTAACCAAGGCTACTTGCATTGCTATAGCTGATAAAGTAGAATGATCTTGGGGAATAGTCAAGCAATCTTGAACTTTTTTATACCTTTCTTCTTCTCCAACACAAGAAGTCCTAGTCTAGATATGTAAAATTTCAATAAAAGATTTTTATGCTTTTTATCGTTCACATTAAAGCAAATACACTTTTCCTTTTTGCAAGCCTGACTTTGAACCAGTCAGACCCTCACCATATTTTATAGACAAACGTTTACTGCTTTGGCTTAGGCGTTTTCTTTCCTTTGGTTGTTGCTCTCTATTATTTTCACAGCTACATAGAAAAAAAGATAAATCCATTTTACTTATGTTGGATTGTTCAAAGTCTAGCTGTCTTCAGTTTTCTGTTCCCTTCTTCACTGTTAATTGAAGTTTAATTATTGCTCTTTAAATGATAACAAAAACATGATACTTTAACGTATATTCTCATTGAAACCAGTGAATACAGGAGTGTAGGCGATTGTTTTATAATTGTTTCAAATATTTTCCTTGGCTATTTTCATTATTCCCTTTGTTCCTGTCTTCTAATCAGGAACACAAGGTTACACAAAAGAGCTTCCTAAGGAATAGGATGTTAGGCAGAAAAAAACAGATATATAATTAAAGGTTTTCATCTCTTAAGAGACTGAAAAGCTCAGAAGACATTGTGTTATTACTTGTACAGTTAAGATGACTTGAATGTTTGGTTCTTAAAATAATTCAAATGCATGTAAAATGTTACAGTTGTTCCAAAAAATGATTATGGTTTATATTTTTCTGCTTCAATGAGATGAAATCTCTTACAAGGTTGGAGGGCATATTTATTTTAGGGTAGAAGGGGTAATCTTAGAAAGCCAAGGGAGTTTCCTAAAACAACACTGCCTATCACATATCAGTTAATTATATTTATGACATATAAGTATATAAACATACAAATATGAATTGAGTGAGAAATGTGTGATTTACACAATTGATTCAATGACATTTAAAACCAGAGTTCACTTCTCTACGTTTATATAAACTAGTATATCTAGTGAGGATTTAAAGGTTTTTATAATACATATTTTAACATTTATACCAAAATATTAGTTTATTTGTAACTGTTTACTTTTAATTTTTGTCGGTTATGGAGCTTGAAATCTTGACCTGGACGATGTCGGTCAGGTCTTCAGTTCAAGACTAGTTATCTACCACTTGAGCCACAGCCAGTTTTCTGGTGGGTCATTGGAGATAAGGGTCTCATGGTCTTTCCTGCCTAGGCTGGCTTTGAACCATGATTCTCAGCTCTCAGCCTCCTTAGTAAATAGCGTTACAAGTATGAGCCATTGGAGCCTAGCAACATAATTATTTTTTACACATTTATGAAATATGAAGTGATATTCCCATTCATTTATATGTTGTTTAATGATCAAGCCACATCATATCCATTAATTTCTGCATGTAACATTTCTTTATGGGGAGAATGCTCAAAAAGTTATCTTCTGACTGTGATGAAATATCTATTCTTAAGTATAATCACTTTGCTTCTTGTAGTATAAAATTAATATATTTACTTTTAATCATGGAAGTTTGCTAATTAAAGTTATATAAAACATGAATTGTAAAGTGAAAGAAATTCATAGTTCCTTTGCTTGTTTAAAGAAAATAATTATGCATTTTTTCAATTATATTTCTTTGGGAATATGTAGCATTCATTGATTTAACTGTTAAAATTGATAACAGTTACATTATATCAAGTAGATTCAAATTGTATTTGAAAATTACACACTTAACACAAATATACTTCACTTTCTTCTAAGACATAATTAAAATAATAGTATAGCAAAGCTTGGTGTTAGTTCTTCATGTGTAGAATCATAGAAACTCAGGAAGCTAACACCTGAATATTTTAGCTCAATATCAGTCCAAACAGAAAAAAATGTGAAAATTTAACTCCAATTAGCCAGCAGGAGGCAGAAGGTGAGGATGTGGCTCAAGGAATAGCGTGTCATCAGCCCTGAGCAAAAAATACAATGGAGACCATTAAACATTGTGTTCAAGCACTAAAAATGGAATATACACAAAAGACAACAACAAAAAAATAGTATGAGCATCAGTAATGAAGACAAAATAGTAGAAAAGATCATGAGAAATATTGTGAAAACATCTGGAAGACAGAAATTATTAGATAGAATTTTGATTCATGAGAGGTAAAAGTAACAGTATAATTTGGACAATCTCATTGTAGTCATATGTGTTGAAACATGGCTATTAGGTAACATGTGAAAGAGCAGACTGGATTACCTGACATATCAGACTTCGTCTGTAACTATGCATTATCTCACTCTGCAAAAATCTAAAATCGTGCTTGTTAATTTAAAAAAAACCTCATGTTAGAGACTGTTTGGTCCACAAAGAATGGGGTCCTTATTTTGAGGCTTCAGACCAGTGCTTTTTTTTTTTTATAACCACACCTGTTTTACCCCTCTTCCCTGGTGCAGCTATACCTTACTAAGCTGGCACCAAGCCAAGGCTTTGAACTAGACCTCCCCGCCTTTTTACATTTAGAAGCATTATTTGTTGCTGGGTTATAAGCTACAAACCCTTGAGTATTAATAAAATCATTTCCTAAGAGATGACAGTAGCTGTGTAAACAAACCTAAACTGTCAAAGACTTAGGATAGTGAAAACTAATTTCTAGCTATATCACAATCTGTAGGTGTAGATTTTGTTTCCCATTGTTCCATGGGACGCATTTTTGTTAACAAATCGTATTCTGCTGTCTTTTCATAAGAAATCATAGAGGTGATTTTTTGCCTCTTATTCAATTATATCTAATATTTTAAAGTAGATTTGTCCTAATATAATATTAATTTAATCGATTATTTCATTAGGGTGATGGTGGTCTGATTTTTTTTCCAGTACATCTTATCGCTTACAATAAATGAGAACATGTTGTATCAGTATCCTATTAATATAACAAAATACATTATAAAATTAACTTAAAAGGAGGAAAGATAAATCTTGACTTCTGATTTTATACATTTCATTGTATGTTTCTTATCCTCATTGCTTTGGATTGCTGGTGGCACAGTACCCCATGTCAGGAACATGAGATGGATTATTTGTATTCATGGAAGCGAGGAAGTAAAGAAGAGGTGGAATAGGAGTGTGGGAAGGGAGAAAGAGGAGCAGGGGAAGAGGGAGAGGGAGAAGGAAAAAGAGAAGGAGAAAGAGAATTAAAAGAAGGAAGAGGAAGAAAGGACTTTGATGTTAACATCCTCTTTGATCACAAGTTCTCAGTGACCAAATCTTTATGACTATGCCCACTTGAAAGGGTTCACCTTTTTACGGCAACATAGTGAAAGCTAATTATTAATCCCAATCCTTTTTGTTTTCAGATTTCATTTATTGCGTGGTGGATAGATACATCTATACAATTGTGATAACTTCTGTTCCTAAATATTTACATGACTTAATCAGAGAAGCTATTTGGCATAAAGGAGGTTGGGTTATACAATTGCTGGAGAAATGAATGAAATATTTAGAGGACAAATGCTTTTAATTTGACAGATAAGGAAGTTTCAAGAGATTTCATTTTTTTAATTTAATTTTATTTTATTGTGAACATACTGTACAGAGGAATTACAATTACATGGGCAGGATAATGCGTACATTTCTTACCAAGCATTGCAGCCTCCTCCTTTGTTTACCCTTCACATCCCTTCCCAGCCTTCCCCCTCCCCCCATCCCAAACCTTCACCTTCCCCCCCTCCCCCATCCCCCTCCCGCACCAACGTTGTAAAGCTCGTTTTGGACATGACAACTTGTACTTCTCATTGTTGCAACAGGTTCACCTGTATCCTTAAACAACTGGTTTTTCCCCATCTCCTCCAGTTATACTGACATCAAATATAGTGAAAGCAGGGGTTATACTGTGGGGGAGGGACATACAAAGCAACAAAGAGATAATCTTATAAATGCTTTAGAAACACATGGATAAAAGAAAAAAACATTAAAATACACATCTAAGGGTTCATTTTCCTGACATCACATTATCTAACCTTTTCCGCTTGACTCATACATATACTAGTTATTACAAATAAGGGAAACCATGGGACCTATGTTTCTTTGGGCCTGGCTTAATTCACTTAATATAATTTTTTACAAATTTTTCCATTTCCTAACAAATTGGACAATGTCATTCTTTCTGATGGAGGCATAGAATTTCATTGTGTATATATACCACATTTTCTTGATCCATTCATCTACTGAGGGGCATCTGGGTTGGTCCCATATCTTAGCTATGGTAAATACTGCTGCAATAAACATAGTTGTTCTGGTAGCTTTAGTGTGGTCTTGTTTGTAAACATTTGGGTAAATGCCCAAAAGTGGGATTGCTGGGTCATAGGGGAGTTCTATGTGAAGTCTTTTAAGGAACCTCCATACTGCTTTCCAAAGTGGTTGAACAAGTTTACATTCCCACCAACAATGAAGTAAGGTTCCTTTCTGTCCACATCCCCTCCAGAATCTGTTTTTGTTAGAGTTCTTGATTTTTGCCGTTCTAACTGGAGTGAGGTGATATCTCAATGTTGTTTTGATTTGCATTTCTTTTATGGCTAGGGATGTTGAACATTTCTTCATATGTCTATTGGCCATCATTCTTTCTTCTTCAGAGAAGTTTCTCTTTAAATCTTTAGCCCACTTATTTATTGTGCAGTTGTTTCTTTGAGGATTTGTTGTTGGGGGATTTAATTTTTTTGAGTTCCAAGTATATTTTAGATATGAGACCCTTGGCCGTTGTATGGCTAGTAAAGATCTTCTCCCAATCCTTGGGCTTTCTATTGATCTTGCTAGCTATGTCATTTGCCCTGCAAAAGCTCTGCATCTTTATGCAATCCCATTTGTCCAACCTATCTTTGATTTGTTGTGTTTCCGGGTCTCTATTCAGAAAATTTCGGCCTGAGCCAAGGAGACCTAGGGTTTCTCCTATTCCATCCTTTAATATTTTCAGAGTGTCTGCTTTGAGTTCAAGGTCTTTGATCCATTTTTAGTTGATTCGGGTGCAGGTTGATATATAAGGATCTAGCTTTAGTTTTCTACATGTAGTTAACCAATTTTGCCAGCACCATTTAATGAAGAGGTTATCTTTCTTCCATTCTATTGTTTTAGCTCCCTTATCGAATATTAGATGGCTATAGGTCTATAGGTTCATTTCTGGGTTTTCAATTCTATTCCATTGGTCCTCAGGTCTGTTATTATGCCAATACCAAGCTGTTTTGATAACTATGGCTTTATAGTAGAGTTTGAAGTTTGGTATTGATATTCCTCCAGCAGTGTTCTTTCCGTGGAGGAGCGTTGTTGCTATTTGGGGTCTTTTATTGTTCCATATGAATTTGTGGTTTGCCTCTTCTATTTCCTTGAAGAATGAGGTTGGAATTTTGATAGGTATTGCGTTGAATTTGTACATAGCCTTGGGAAGAATTGCCATTTTCACAATGTTAATCTTTCCAATCCAGGATCATGGGAGGTTTTGCCATTTTTTAAGTTCTGTGTTGATTTCCTTTTTTAAGATTTTAAAGTTTTCATCATAGAGGTCCTTCACTCCTTCGGTTAAGTTAATTCCTAGGTATTTTATTTTTTGAGGTGCTATTACAAATGGAGTTGCTTTCCTAATTTCAGCCATACTTTTCTCATTGTTGGCATACAGAAAAGCCATTGATTTTTGGGGGTTAATTTTATAACCTGCTACTTTGCCAAAGTTTTGAATCAGCTTGAGTAATTTGTGAATGGAGTATATGGGATACTTTAAATACAAGATCATATCATCTGCAAAGAGGGAGAGTTTTATTTCTTCTTTCCCTATTTGGATCCCCTTTATGTCTGCATCTTGTCTTATTTCTGTAGCTAGGCATTCTAATACTAGATTGAAGAGAAGTGAAGAGAGTGGGCATCCTTGTCTTGTTCCTGAGTTAAGAGGAAATGGCTTTAGTTTTTAACCATTGAGTATAATGCTGACTGTAGGTTTGTCATATACAGCCTTTATTGTATTGAGGAATGTTTTGAGGAAGGATTTAAAACCTTCATCATAAAGGGGTGTTGGATCTTGTTGAATGCTTTTTCTGCATCTATTGAGATAACCATGTGGTTCTTATTCTTGCTCCTGTTGATGTGATGAATAATATTAATTGATTTGCGTATATTGAACCAGCTTTGCATCCCTGAAATGAATCCTGTTTGATCATGGTGTATGATTTTTTGGATGAATTGTTGAAGTTGATTGGCCAAAATTTTGTTGAGAAGTTTTGCATCAATGTTCATCAAAGAAATGGGTCTATAGTACTCTTTCTTTGATGAGTCCCTGCCTGGTTTTGGGATGAGGGTTATGATGGCTTCATAGAATGTGTTCGGTAGTGAGATTTCTCTTTCAATTTCATGGAAGAATCGGATGAGTATTGGTGTGAGCTCTGCTTTGAAGGCCTTGTAGAATTCCGCTGTAAAACCATCTGGTCCTGGACTTTTCTTAGCTGGGAGGTCTCTTATTGCTGTTTCGATTACAATGCTTGATATGGGCCTGTTGAGCTGGTTCAACTCATCTTGGTTTAGTTTTGGCATGGCAATATTTGCTAGGAAAAGGTCCATTTCTGTCAAGTTTTCAAACTTATTAGCCTAAAGTTTTGATAAGTATTCCCTTATAGTATTCTGAATCTTGGTTTTTTCCGTGGTGATGTTTCCATTTTCATGTCTGAGTTTATTAATTTGGGTGTGTACGCTCCTTTTTCTGATAAGATTTGCTAAGGGTCTGTCAATTTTGTTAAGTTTTTTGAAGAACCAACTCTTTGTTTTGTTGATCCTTTATGTAGTTTTTTTTGGATTCTAATTCATTTAATTCTGATTTAATTTTGATTATTTCTTTCTGTCTAATGGATTGGGTTTTATCTTGCTGCTCTTTTTCAAGGAGGTTTAGATGTGTCATTAATTTGCTAGATCTATCCAATTTGTTGATGTAGGAGCTCAGAGCTATAAACTTGCTTCTCAGTACTGCCTTTGCTGTGTCCCAGAGGAGCTGGTAATTTGTGTGTTCATTTTTGTGGAATAGCATGAACATTTGAATTTCCTTTCGGATCTCTTCCATGACCCACTCTTGATTCAGCAGTGTGTTTTTCATCCTCCATGTGATATCAGACTTTATTTGGTGGCTTTTGGTGTTGAGTTCTAATTTTATTCCCTTGTGGTCAGAGAGAATACAAGGTATAACTTCAATGTTTCTGAATTTAGACAAGCTTGCTTTGTGGCCTAAAATGTTTTCTATTTTAGAAAACATTCCATGTGCTACTGAGAAAAACGTGTATTCTGATGCTGCTGGGTGAAATGTTCGGTAGATGTCTGTTAAGTCTAGTTGTTCTATGCAGCTGTTTAGATCTGCGGTTTCTCTGTTGAGTTTTTGCCGAGTTGATCTATCTAGTGGGGAGAGTGGTGTGTTAAAATCCCCAACAATTAATGTCTTTGGATCTATATGGGATTTGAGGGAAAGTAATGTTTCTTTGATAAATTTGGGTGCTCCATTGTTTGGCGAAGAGATATTTAGAATTGTAATATGCTCCTGAAGGAGAGATCCTTTAAGTAGTATGTAGCGACCTTCTTTATCTTTTCTCACGAATTTTAATTTGAAGTCTATTTTATCTGATATTAGGATTGAAACTCCCGCCTGTTTATGGGGGCCATTTCTTGGTAGATTTTGTTTCAGCCTTTAACATTGAAAACGTGTTTGTTTTTACGGGCAAGATGTGACTTCTGAGGGCAGCAGATAGAAGGGTCTTGTTTTTTAATCCAACTAGACAGGCTATGTTGCTTAATTGGAGAGTTCAGGCCATTAACGTTAAGAGATAGGACTGAGAGGTATTTGGGAGTTCCTGCCATGTTATCCACCTTATTGGGGGCTCCGAAAAGTGGGTTCAGAATATGGTTCTTGGATTCTCAGTTTGGGTGCAGTTTCTTGGCCTTTGTTGTGGTCTTGTTGGTTTTCTATGTGTAGGACATCTTTAAGAAACTTTTGTAGGGCTGGTTTGCTGGAGATGTATTGTTTCAATTTTTCTTTGCTATGGAAGGTTTTTATTTGGCCTTCAGTTATGAAGGAGAGTTTAGCTGGGTTCAGTATTCTTGGTTGATAGTTGTTTGATTTTAGGGCATGGCATATGTCATTCCAGGCTCTTCTTGCTTTGATTGTCTCTGCTGAGAAATCTGAGGTGATTCTAATTGGTTTCCCTTTGTAGGTGATTAACCTTTTCTCCTTGACAACTTTAAGGTTCTTTTCCTTGGTTTGAGTTGATCCTGTGTGGATTATAATGTGATGGTGGGATGTCCTATTCTGGTCTGGTCTATTTGGGGTTCTAAAAGCTTCTTGTATCTGAATAGGCCTAACTTTTTGCATGTTTGGGAAGTTCTCTGCTAGGATCCTGTTAAACAAATTTCCTAGACCATTAACTTCTGTTTCTAGGTGCTCCTCTACACCAATTATCCTTAGATTAGGCCTTCTGATGTTGTCTTCCAGGTGTTGGATAGATGTATCATATTTCTTGGACTTGTCTTGGATGGTTGTATGTTCTTTCTCTGTAATATCTAGGCGGTCTTCAATCCCTGAGATTCGATCTTCTGCATGGTCTAACCTGCTGTCAAGACTCTCTACTTTGTTTCTTATCACTTTTCCTTCTAATTGGTCAGCTTGGATGGCTTCAAGTTCTTTGTTGAAGCTCTCTTTTAGGTCTTGTATGAATTTCTTTACTTCCTTAATTTGGTGTTCAGTGTTTGTTCTCAAATCACTTAGTTGATTGGTTATGGTTTCTTTGGACTCCCATTCCTTCTGTTGGCTTCCATTCAGCATTCCCTTTGTGGTCTCCCTGACTTCCTTCAGCTTTTGTTAATGGATTCCATGAATGCCTTTAGTGATCTTTGTGTATTATCTACCTGCTCTCTCAATTCCTGAATTACTCTTTGATTAGATTCCTCCCGTTTGTGGGATTCCTGCAGTTCTCTTTCTTCACGTTCGTGGGATTCCTGCAGTTCTCTTTGAGTGTTAGCCTGCTCACGCCATTCCTCCTTTCTCTTTGAGTATTCTCAAGTTGTTCACGCAAATCCTGTATCAGTTTTTGAGCAGCTTCCTTACGCTTATGATATTCCTGTATAAACTTTTGGGATGCCTCCTCTCTCTCCCTATCACGCTCATACAGAGTCCTTTGTAAGTTGTCAAACTTCTCATTTGTCATGTTTGCCACCAGTGTTTGAAGAGGTATTTGGGAACTCTCCTCTGGGTTGTTCATTATCTAATCTGACCCCTGATTATCAAGATTGGGAATTGAAATACCCGGATTTGCCTTTTTTTGTGTGTTTTTCCGGCTTACTCTGCCCATTTGAGATGAAAATAGCACCAGTTTGTGCTAGAACACTATCTTAAGGCAACCATCAACCAACATTTGCATTTATACAGTCAATAGTCTACAGATACAATCTAGTTCAATAGATACATCTATTCAACATCAAACAACTATACATTAATGGGCTTCGAACCGCAGAGAAGAATTTGGAAAAACAGAAATTTTTAGGGTTAGGGAGAGATGTGGGTAAAAAATAGGAATAGATTGGTGTGGGGAGGCACAGGGAGAGTTAATTATGTCCTAATCTCAATGCAGGAAATAGGTTGGGTAGGATGCAAGTAGAGAGAGAGAGAAAAAGAAGAAAGGGAAAGGGAAATGAAAAGAGACCAGAAAAAAATAGAAACATAAAAATTAATATTATTATGGAGATTAAAAGACCATCTATTTAGAGAGGAATGTGAGTATATTAATAGAAGGGTAGGGACATAGAGGAGAAGTGTAAAACTTAAGAAAATGCTTAAAATATTATATAGGTATAAAGAGGTAGTGCTGCTATTAAGGAATTTAAATCTCAGAGGTTTTGAATTGAGAAATAAATTTGTGGATTAAGTGTGAACACAATGTTGGATAGGGTCTACTAGTTAACTACGGGTTTATCTGAGGATGTGCAGGACAAGAGTTAAGTCACATAAAGAAGATCAAATGAGAGGAAAAGGTGAAAAGGATTAGAAAGGGGGAAAAAACATGAGAAATTCAGTAGAGCTAGACAAAAAAACAAAAAGATAGTTAAGAAAGAAAGAAAAAGAGAAAGAAGACAAGAAAAGAAAGGAAAACGCACATTCATGTATTCCTAAAATAAAAATTATAAGAGGAAAAAAAAGTTACTGGAAAACAATTATTTTTTCAAAAAAGGCAAAAATTAAAGATTAATAAAATTTTTCGAAAAGGAAAAAAAATTATATATATATATAAGGTACCAAAAAAAAAGAAGAAGAAAACAAAAGAAAAGAAGAGGCAGAAAGAAAAAAAAGTTCCTTGATTTTTTTAAAAATTTTTTTGGGAGGGGTGGGAAAAATCCTGTATCTCCCTTTTGTCTGTAAACAGCCTCTTGTTGGAGTCTGTTCAGCTTGAGGTCTTGTGGCTTGATTGGTTTCTTAAGTCAGTTTGTTCGAACAGGCAGAAAAATGCTCTCCTTTACCCAAGATTTTGAGATCCCCTCCCAGATTAGTTTACTGGGAGGGTGATCTGCTTTGAGAATCACAAAAAAGGGGGATGCAGTGGTGAGGCTAGATTCTGTGTAGAGTTGAGGCCTTTCAACAATCAGTAGCTTTTTCCTGGGGCTTTTTCTGAAAAAAACTCACAGAGCCCAGCCTGGAGTCACTCTCAGGGTTTCTGTTTTTCAATTGATTGTTGAGGCTGCTAGCGGGAGGGGCAGCCTCTGGCTCTGGTTACCCAGTGGGGAAAGCCACTCCAATGGCTGGTGCCTGAACTGGGTGACTTTTCCCTGGATGGAGCCGAGTCTGGCAGGTCACTTTGCCGCCGTTAAGTTCTTGTGACCTGCTAAATGACTCATTTTATTCCAAGGCCTGTGTTGGAGCTGGCAGCTCCTTCGAGCTTTGTTGGTATCCAAGATGGAGATCACCGGTGCTGGGGGAGGAGGCGTGGCCTTATCTCCTCTGCTCCCTGAGAAGGAGTGAGGACGTCGGGCTTCTACTCACATCGAGTCTTGGATCCTGGGTCGTCTCTGGTCTGCACACTGCAGGATGAAGATGTTCGCTCCTTGTCGGTTCTTGCTGGTGTTGAGTAGAATCCGCTCGCCAGCTGCGTCTGGCTCCTTCGTCCTGGACTCTCTGTGTGAGCGCTCAGTTATGGCCCCGGCTGCGTTCTCCGCTGCGACCCTTCCGCCGCCACGGTGGTGGCTGCTGGCAGGCGCTAAAATATGTCTTTTTGCCTTGGCTTCCCCTCTCTTGTCTAACTCTCTGTCCTGTGATGGCACACTTGGTGTGATTCTCTGGCTTAGGACTGTTCACTGGAACTCTAAAACTGCTTTCTATGTGAGAGCTTTTTCAGATTCCAGCTTCTCCTCTGCCATCTTCTCACTTCTTCAAGAGATTTCATTTTGACCTTCAAAAATGACTATTTCATCTAACTAATAATGACTTGAATTTTTCATAATTTTATGGCATTTCCATTCAAGTATGTGTCATCTATAGTGAGGTTCTTTGTTTCTAGTTGAAGTAACAATAAATATTATCATGATCATTTATTTTTTAGTTATTCTATAGAGAGTAGCTATTCAAAAATAAGTTCTATTAAAGTCTGTTGGAATAATTGGATAACTGATGGAATATCGTTCTTTAGTTATCTCATTGAGATTGATTCATTTCTAAAATCACTATTGACATAAAATACATGAAATTCAGTGTTTCTCTGAAATGACTTGTTATTCAAACCTGAGAAATACATGACAAATAACTGAGATTTTTATATACCCCAAAAATTATGAATCTACTTTTTTTCTGTCAAATATAGCTTATGTTTAAAGGAAGAGAAAATCATGTGACCAAAGTATACAATATTTAATGTAATGTAAAATTGCTTCATTCAGCCTGACAGAGCGTGTTACTTTTAGTGTACATGAGAAATTTGATTAATGATTCTTTTTCACTTTTGAATAATAGAATATTTCAATTTGTCCAAAGATTCTGTCATCTAAACCTTTGAGTGTATATTTTTTTCATAAAAATGAAAACTAGTTTTCACAGTGCACGTTCAAGTTTAATAACTAAATAAATATCTAAACCGTAATTTGTTAAATTGAGCCTCTAAAATTCATATAATATGGAATTTAATTTATTCTTGCACATATTAAATCTGTGCTAAGTGTAGGTGTCTCAAGTTTGTAATCCTTGCTACTCAGGAAGCTGCGGTTCAAAGCCCAAACACATCACAACTCACACAAATATCACACGCAAATCATAACACACACACACACACACACACACACACACACACACACACACACACACACACACACACACACGCACACACACACACAAAGCCAAAAACGGAATTCTGGCTCAAATGACAGAGAAATATCTTTGAGGGAAAAAAGAAAATAAGTTACAGGTCTTGAGTTAAAATCACAAGAACAACACACACATACACAATATTATGTCTAAATTCTTATTTTTGTTTGAAGAAATAAACAATATCATGAAATGTAATGTTTGTTGCATATCTTGCAACGGTTATGAAATTGTTTTCAGTATAATTTGTCAAAATATAACAGGATATTTAAATTAATATTAATCTAGTTATATTTATAATTACTCATAATAGCTTGGAGTACAACAGTTGGTATATTTTCTATAGCCATAAGAAATATTTTCAGTAAAAGAAAGAAAGGAAGATAGAAAGAAAGAAAGAAAGAAAGAAAGAAAGAAAGAAAGAAAGAAAGAAAGAAAAAAGAAAGAAAGGAAGAAAAGAAGGAAGAAAGAAAGAAAGAAAGATAGATAGAAAGAAAGATAGAAAGGAAGGAAGGAAGGAAGGAAAGAAACAAGGAAGGAATGAAGGTAGGGAGGAAGGAAGGAAAGAAAAAGAGAGAGTAGGGATGGAAGGAAGGAGGGAGAAAGGAAAGAAGTAAAGAAGGAAGGAAGAAAAAAGGAAGGAAGGAAGAAATGAAGGAACAAAGGAAGGAAAGGAGGGTGAAAGCAAGAGGCAAAACTAATTTCTAAAATCTGCTATTAGTCCAACAGAAACTCCATGTAATTAACCCTTTAGTAAATTCAAGTTTGCAATTTTCACTTCTTTGCATGTTCTCCATGCATGAATGAAACTAACGAATAGAGGATCATGAATAACCAAGTGAATCTGTTTGCATCTGTAGTAATATGCATGCAAATCGTTCTCTCATTGTCTATACATTACAAACAATTTACACTTATAAATATTCTAAAAATTATAAATAATCTAAAAATTGATGTAACCAACGAATGTCAATGTATTATATAATGTGAATATTAGTATTTTAGTGCTATTAACGTTACACTCTTCATGTTATATTAATTACAAAAAATTATTATGTATTTTATCAGAGAAATTAATATCCTCTGATTTTGGTGTCTGTGAAAATCCTAATAGCAGAAAGTAATTAAAATCAAACGATATCTGTATTTGTTGGCTCAATCGAATATTTCTGAAAGCAATTAACTCATCAGAGATTCTTCAAATACATTAGAAGGGCCTTAGAAAGGCTGTACAATGTTTACATAGTTACCTATGATGTGATCCAAGAGCCTTTAAACTATCATACTTCACTTTGCCATCACTATAATTATTCCCATTTTAAGAAGAATCATCCACATAAGTCAAATGTTATAAGCTTGTCCTTAAGTTATTATCTTCTATGAAATAATATCCACATGATATACTACCCTAAGTTAAAGCAAAAGTTGCAAAGTGTATTGGACGATGTAACTCCTTTCAGATACACATGTTGAAATTCTATTCCCCTGTCTGGTGACATTAGAATCAACCTTTTAGAGATGACCCTGCAATAATGATCCTGATTAAGGAAGCCCAATATAATTACACTGCCTTATGAATGTCCAGCAAATAATTATAATGAACCAGAAAGTGAACCCCCATGAGAAAAGGAATTGCTTGGAACAACCATTTTTATAATCAATGTTCAAGCTTCTAGAGTATGGGTAATATACTGCTTTTTATTTTATGCCACTTACTTTGAAGAATTCTCTTATAAAAGCCCAATGGCTAACAAAAAGCAAAGTAGTTTGTAGTTAAATATCACAAATTTTGATAAAAATATTTATAATATTTTATTATGTGAATTTTATTCTCCAAGTCTCCAGGTTAGAAATATTTTTAAATTGGAATTGAATTGAGGTTCAACTCTATTCAACTATCATAACTAAGTTTCAAAAAGTTTTTATCTTTAAGTAGTTGTACAAAGGAGTTGCCATTCACTGAAACAGTATATGGGATACAGTGTATCTTGATCAATATCACCCCTTTCATCATTCTCATCCACCCCTCCCAATCAAGCCCAATTCTTACGTATGTCAATATTTTGTTATGGAATTACTTCCCATTAAACAAAGCAGTTTATATGTACAAGGCACCTGGAGTTGTGTTACGACTTCAACATCTCCACCCCCATTTCACATTACTCTTTCCTTTGTATATTTCAATTCTGGGAATTATACAATGGATTGTTGTCTGTATTCTATCCTTTTCCCCTTCAATTTCCTACCCCTCTCACATTGCCCTCCACTGTCCTCTCTTGCAGTACACATTTTCTGCTATTTATTTTGCTGGGCTTTGACAGTCTTTTAAGAGAATTATAGTATTTTCACTCTCCATGGACTATGACATTTCAGATAATTCATTTGTACCTCCTTGCAGCCCGTAAGTGGAATTGCTGGATAATAGGTAGCTCTCTATTCAGTTTTGTGAGCAACTTCCATAGTTTTTTCCAAAGTGATTGAACAAGATTACAGTCTCACCAACAGTGAAATAGAGTTTCCTTTGGGCCACAGCCATATCAGTATCTGTGATTGTTCATTTTTTCATAATGAAATTGTAACAGGGTTGAGATGAGTCTCAGTGTTGTTTGTTTTTGCATTTCTTTTATGGAGAGAGATGTGTCTATTTGTTATTCTTACTTCTTCTTAGAAGTTATCTTTAAGTAATTAACCATATATTAATTGGGTTCTTCTTTATTTGAGGGTTTATTGTTGTTGGGTTTAATTTTTCATTTCTAAATATGGGTTAGTTATGAAAACCCTTGTCTGATGATTAGCTAGTAAAATTCTTCTTCCATTCTGTTCTCTTTCTATAGATCCTGCTAACTTTTCCTTTGCCATGAAGAAACTCTTCAGTTTGATGCAATTCTATTGATTCAGATAGAATAATATTACGCCATTCATAAGGAAATGGAAAGACTTAGAACAACATATTAAGTAAAGAAAGACACACTCAAAGAAATATAGGTTGCCTGATTTCCCTCACTTTTTTTATTACAATGTGCCTCTAATTCTACAAGTAAACACATTTGGATGGTAAAAGAGAAAACATTACACTTGGACATGATAAATTATATGGGATTTTAAACACAAAAGCTCAATAGTTATATGAATATTATCATATAAAATAATGTTCATCAAAATGATCTCCAATAAATGATAATGAAAGATTTTTTATTGGTTTGCTTTTTCCTTCTTTCTTCTGATGCTGATTTTTCTTTCTGCACCTTTGGTCTTATATGTAAGTTTTCAAAGGGCAAGGGGGAGCAGAAATGGTGGGACAAAGGGAGAACAAATGCAGCAGTGCTACTCAATAGACACTATATTAAAAATGAACTATACAACTTATAGGGGAAGGAGGTTGAAAGGGAAAAGCTGGGAGAACATTAAGGAAGAGGTGACACTTCAAAAAGAAATGTGCTCATTATCTGACTTATGTAATTCTAACCCTTCGGTACATCATCTTTAAAAATTAAAAATGGACCTCATAAACAGGCCAGAGTAGCTATACTAATAATAGATAAAATAGGCTTTAAATTAAAAGTGGTATGAAGGTATAAAATAGGCTTTAAATTAAAAGTGGTATGAAGGTAAAAAGAGACAAAGAAAGACATTACATATTGGTAAAGAAAACTGTCCATTAGGACGATATAACAATTCTAAATATCAATGTCATGAATCCTAGAGCTCCCAAATTTATCAGACAAATACTACTTACCCTAAAAACATGTATACCTCCAAACACATTGTTGGTTGCTTGAACACATCATTCTTACCTCTGGACAGGCCTGCCAGGTAAAAACTTAGCAAAAAGACTTCAGTGCTAAATAACTGTATTGGCAAACCATTCCTAACAGATATCTACAGAATATTTCATCTAGCAGTGTCACAATATATATTCCTTTCAGCAGCCCACAGAACGTTCTCCAAAATAGATCGTATCTTAGATCACAAGGAAAATCTGTGAAAATTCAAAAAAAAATGAAATTACTCCTTGTACTCTGTCAGCCCATGATGGGACCAAATGAGATCTCGACATCAAAAGGCATCACAGAAAATTCTGAAACACAGAGACTGAATAACACATTGCTAAATCATCAGTGAATTACTGATGAGATATGGAGGGAAGTTCCAACGTTTATAAAATTCAGTGGAAGCGAAACAGACAAAATGCTACCTCCTCTGGGATACAACAGCACAGGCAATACTCAAGGAAAATTTATATCTTTGAGTGTGTACATCAACAAATCAGAACAATGTTGAATCAGCAATAGGAACTTGAAAAACAGGAACAAGCCAAACCAAAAACCAGTAGACAGAAATAATACAAATTAGAATAAAGAAATAAATGAATCAGAGTCTCAAAAACCATACAGACAATCATAATTGACTTATCTTCTAGTAGCTGACAACTTTTCCCAATGAGCTCACAACTTCTCCCAATGAATGTCAATGTATCTATTTTCAGAGATAGACTCAACCAGCCCAAACCAGTGAACAAAGCAAACTATTAGGATTCTAAGAAACGACATTTTGTTGGCCTTTAAATAAATTTAGTCTGGTATTATTAAGGTGATTTATAGAGGGATTACAATTACATGAGTCAGGTAATGAGTACATTTCCTTTTATAAAATGTCTTCATTTCCCTCACTTGTTCCCAGTCCTACCCTCCTGTCCCTACCCGTGTTTTAAATAGTTCACTTTTATCAATGTTCAATGAACTCCATTGCTGCAATTTATCCCTAAAGCTCTGTGCCCACCCCTACCTTCCTGAAGACATACAATGAATATACCAGGCATGAGGTAAAGCCTATAGAATCATCACAAACTATAAACAACAACAATGAACACAAAAACAAAAAGGAGTTTTTTGTTTCCATATCACATACTTTGTTTCAGTATATATATTATATAAATATAATTATTTTTATTATAAAATAATTTCAGAAATTGAGGAGTGATAACAAAATTTTGCTTTCTATTTAATAATGCTTTTTATTCTAACATTAAAGATGTAAGTAACAAAATTGAACTCCTATGAAATTTGAAAGTTTTGATTTAAAGTTATATTTTCAAAAATTCTAATAGTTCCATTTCGGCAACCAAAATGAAAAACATGAATGTTTTATCCTCAAGAAGGTCATTATTTCATGTGCAAAAAACTACAATAAGTGTAATATTAATGTAGTGGAAATAAGAAATCAAATAATTATGCAATGCATCAATTCCATAGATTATGAGATGTATTGATAAAATTAAACTTGTTTTAAGTAGATTACTTAAGACATGAAGCAAGTGATAATTTTCTTTTCTAGGTGGAATTGATATAGAAATCAAAGCCCAAAGATTGGAGAGTCCTGTGTGCTTGATGCATGGCAATTTACACATATGCTTGTCTCATCTCAAAGTTATTTTAAAATAACTGTGAACAGGAGTAGAATGAAAAGAATCACTCAAATGTTCACTTTTATTTTGTGACTAAATATGGCTTTTTATATGTATTTTATTTCAAAAATCTGGTAAATTTATTTAAGTCATACCAACAATAATGAGAAATAAACAGCCCCATGCTCCTTAAAAGACAATCAATAAAAAAAAGGAAATAACAAAGAAAAAAATGAACCTCATTTTGCATGTCGTCTTTTATATTGTGGTGCTTTGTAATTGTGGATTATATGACTATCTCATGAGTCTGGTCTTCAATCACTAGGGAGGGCTAGTGGAAGAAAATTTCAAAATCTAGAGCAGCTAACAGCTGTGCAGTTGTTTGTGGGTTTCACTACAGAAGCAGCAGGGCATATGATGTACAAAGGAAATGATTCCAGTGTTTTACAGGCCAGAATGTGATGAAAAGCATACTTTTATCTTCTTAGATGAAATAAGAAGACCACACTTTAAAAGATTACTAAATGATCAGCCCTTTAAATAGCATTGCCATCTTTTAGGCACTCCAGATAAGTCAAGTCCTTCATCTCCCCACAAACATTGCTGCCATTCACAATCATTGCTAAGGTGAATATCCAATTCTTTTTGACATTTCAAATGGTTTAGGAGCAATATAAACAATAATACAAGTTGTTGAGTAAAGTTAATTTAGAATCAGTAAATAAATCATATTCAACTCTATAGCATAACCTTTAGGAAAAATGAATTAAGGAATATGGCATATCCTCTGTAATTTAATATTAGACATTAGGGCAAAATGCCAGAACCAGACTCAGCAGAAGGAAAGAGAAGTCTTTGATATGATATATTAAAGATTAACTAGGGAAAAGTAATTTTACCTACAGTTTCTATTATATGATAATATATTTTTGTCTACTAATCGGAGAGACTCAAAAAGATTTTTAATTATGATATGAAAAATGCATCGTCATGAATGAATGAAATCATGGAGTAGATGGCTCATTATTCTCATTATTTTGAAGGATCTGGTGTTTTTGTTTGTGTGGAAGTATGAATGTATTTTATGTCTGGGGAGGAAAGTTTGATTATTAGATAATTGTGTGATATCCAATGTCAGGAACCTAACATGAGTCAAAGTGGTAAATATTAGTGTATGTGTGTGTGTGTGTGTGTGTGTGTGTGTGTGTGTGTGTGTGTGTGTGTGTGTGTGTGTGTGTGTGTGTGTGTGTCGGTCGTGGGGCTTGAACTCTGGGCCTAGGCGCTGTCCCTCAGCTCCACAGCTCAAGTCTAGTGCTCTACCACTTGAGCCACGGTACCACTTCCAGAAGCTATTATTCTTATCACGAAAGGACTTCACATTGACAGGTATAATTACAAGAAGTAAAACGACAAATATTCACAGTGGCACAAAAATCCCTTAGGTGCCTAGCAAGACAGCACGTTTTTCCAGACACTGCATGTGGTATGAGCGTTTTGCAAACAAAGCTACCGTAGAAGATGTTGGACCCTAAACAATTGCATAAACCCAGTCCTTTATGACAGATTTAGCAAGGCCTATCTTGGAGATTCTTGTTAGGGACTTGATGAAAACTTTATAGTTTAGTTGTTATTACAGAATTCTTTTACACCTGTCCCTCAGCCATTAACTATATTTAACAAAGTTTCTTTTGCTCTAACATATTTTTTTGGCTCAGGAAACTTTTTTGTTTGTGAAAACTTGGTTGTTCACAACATAGACATGTCTTTTAAACCTTTTGAAATTGCTGTTTGCATAGAATTCTATGAGATGAGCTACTCTTTGTCAATTCTTAGGAATAAACTTACTTTGATTCAAAACTGGACAGCAGCTAGCTTGTTCTCCCTCCTAGAAATCCATCTGTGTAGACTTCTTTACATGTAAACAGACCCTCATTTACTTACAAAAGTCTGTCAGTGAGTCAAACCTAATTCACCCAATGAGGTGAATTCCTTTCCCATGCTTCCTTTACATTAAAAATACAAACAATTTTTACATTTTGTTGAACATTAAAAATGTTCAACAATGTGCATACTTTTTAATGTGAAGTGTGATTCCTATTTTCCATAATGTGAATCAAACAGAGAAATCAGTTTAAGATGTGAAAGAGCCTTTCAAACAGTCTTTGTCCTTGAAAATTTTCCTGGGTATGAATTTTTGGAGAAATATCCCTTTTCAAAGATAAAGGACTCATTTTTTTATATTGTGCTGGTACTCGGGTTTTAACTCCCGGCCTTGCGCACTACCTGTGTAAGGTCTGCTCGTGGATGGAGAGCAGACTCTATCCTACTTGCAGTAAAGTCTCTGCCCAATAACTTTGTTACTTAGGCAACTGGCACACCTGGAAGATGTCACATCTGCATCTGCTGAGGTCACATCTGAATTTGATGTGGCCACACCTATCTTCACCCATTCATAGACAAGGCCTAGCCCATGCCCAGACGTGCTCTTTCCCAGGTCTTTCCTAAGTCTTTCCCAGGCCTTTCCCAGCCGTGTGGAGGACCAACATGGCCTGGTGCCAGTGGGATTGATGAATAAACCTACTCTTTACCTTAATACCACATGTGTGGTGTGGTTCTTACTCAGCAACCTCTTTTTAAAAACATAACATAAATGGTGCCATTTGAACCCGGGAAAGGCTTAAAGTCAGGATAGGAAGTGGGATTCCTCTCCTTTTTTTTTTCGTTCTTTTGCTTGTTTTTCCCTTTTTTGCTCTGAGGAATACTATAGTTCTGAAGGGCTTTTGGAAACCGGTCTGTCTAATGTGGACAAAGTGAATCAATTCCTTGCTGGCCTCTGCATCCACCTCCATGCTTGTACATTTTGGTGAGTGAACTACTCTCTAAGGGTTCTCTGTCGCTCAGTCTTCCTCCAAATGTGGTTCCACGCCGAAGAACCTGCTAGGCCTTTAACTGAAAGCCCAGTCACGTCTGGAGCTGAGGGCACTTGACTCTGGATGCTTCGCCACTCCCCCCTAGAGGGCTCAGTGGTAAGTTGTGGGGCTACTTCCATCCGATAAGCCCACCTTCACTCACTGATTACTTTTCTCTCCTACACCCTTAATGGGGAGATGTGTAACTCCAGTGCCTTGAAACCCCTCTGAAATGCCTCCTGCACTCCCTGGATAGCCAGAGCACCTAATTTTTTAGTCTCTTCTCAGATTTAGACAATTTTTGCCTCTGCAATGGTAAATGGTCAGAAGTCTGTTCACTTTCAGGATCTCTTTGCTCTCTGCTAATCATGTCCAACTTCGTGTATCTCTCCCTTTCTTTTCTACAACTTTTTGGATTGTGCCCTGAAGTGTGGAATGAGAGTTGCGTCCCGGGTACCTCCTCTAGCTTCCCTATCAAAGACTAGCCAATCTAGGCTTCATCTATCTGTTCAGGCTTTCTTTGCATTTTTTCAGAAATTCACCATCGTGAGTTTGCCATCTTGGCCACAGGGTGGGTTCTTGGCCACATGGTGGGTTCAGGGTTTGTTCCTATCTGACCCATACCTTTCCACCAAGTTTACTACTCCTCCATCCATCTATTCTATTGTATCTTGCTAACTAGTTGCTCTTTTCTCAGACCCTGGTAACTGAGGCCCAAATATCTGATGTGCTTTGTTAGCAAAGATGTCTAAATATTAATGTAAAAAATTTTAGATTTTGAGTTTTGCCTTTTTGGTTTTGTGTTATGTATTCTAGTACTGACTACATGATTCTAAAATATTGGGTATATCTGTGCTAAGATTCTCACATCTAACGAGTTTTGTCATTGAGGATATTACTTGGTCAATTCTTGGTAAGGACCAGGTAAACTCTATTTATTCTATTTGATCTCCATTTTATTTAATTGGAAATAATAAAGAGTTCTCGTGACAAAGATTGCAATTCAAAGCCAACCGGGGCTAAAAAAATCCCTAAGACTCCATCTCCCAACTAACCTGCAAAGAGTTATGCTGGAAGTATGGCTGAAGATTCTTAACTATAACCAGCCAAACAGTGGAAGTGGTACTGTAACTCAAAATAGTAGAGCACTAGCCTTGAGCAGAAGTGCTCAGGCACAGTACCCAGGCCTTGAGTTCAAATCTCCATGAATACTCACTGAGACAAGTCATCCCAGAAACAAGCACCTAGACTCAGCCAGTCTGGGGAACAAGGGACCATGGAGAGGAGTAAGAGGAGATGATGTCATATCAGCCATTTTGTGCCTGCCCTTTCAAAATTAACCAGAGCCAGGAGGAATATAAGTAAGAAGCCTACCATTTAATGTTCATACCTGTTTACCTTTTAACTGGATGGGAATTCACATTCTTGCCTTTGTTACCTGAATTCTCCTCTACCTAATCACCAGATAGGGACATTTCTACCAACATTTTTCAGCCCCAAATCCTTCCACTTTCCATTTATTTGCTCTCTAAATAATTTTTTTCAGCCCCTCAATGCCTCATGTGATTTTCTCTAGACTTCATCCAAGAGACTTGCCTCTGCCAGACTTTAACAAAGGACTCACACTCACCAAGGGACAGCTGCAGCTCATTACCTTCTCTGGGATGGGACCAAATTCCAGCCTTTTACCCCTAATTTCGACACACCTCGTCAGCAGGAATTAGCCAGAGAGGATCCACACCCTATTTCATGATTATTAAAAGGCTGGAATATAAGGTCTGCTTCTTGATAGCAAGCAGATTCCACCCTCCTCCAAGCAAAGTCTCCTCCCAGTACCTGTGTCACCTAGGCAACTGGCACTCCTGGAAGATATCACATCTGCATCTGCTGAGGTCATATCTGAAAGTGATGTGGCCACTCCTTTCTCCACCCATACCCTAGATAAGGCCTAGCCCAGCCCTAGATGCTCTCTTTCTCAGGTCTTTTCCAGGTCTTTCGCAGGACTTTCCCAGCCACATGGAGGGCCAACATGGCCTGGTGCCAGCGGGAATGATGAATAAACTTACCCCTTTCCTGAATACCTTGTGTTTGTGTGGTTCTTACTCAACCACTCTTTAAAAACCTAACAATCTGGGCTTTAATAATCAAGGCTTACTCTATACCTCCTGAAACACAGTTTCACTTCTTCCTTTTACCACAAGTGGATAAAAGAATCTCTTAGGTTTATCTACTTTGAATCTAGCTTTGAATTACAATTGCCAAATTTGAACCCACCTAGTATGGAGCTGTAAGCCACTAGTGCTCTGCTAGAACTCACTTCTTAATAATAAATATTCACAAAAAGAGGAGAAAACATATTTGTTCAATTACGTATGTCTTGCCAGATAAACGAAATCACTTGCTACTGGAAGAAAAAAACAGAGAAGATAGAAATGAATATGGAGGAGAGAGACATAAAGAAAGAAGAAGGGAAGGGAGGGAAGTGCTGGCATGGGAGGGAAAGGAAGGATAAAAGAGGAGGGGGAGCTGAGTATAATTGTCTATTCCTCACCAAGGAATTTTTGAACAATCAGTGCCTTTGCATTTATGTAACCAAAGCTTTCTATATTTGGTAGTAGTAAGCTGAGATATAAAATACAAATTTACATGTAAAACCTGTTAGTGTGCTTACTCCTGCAGGAAGGAAGCCACAGTTAGGTTACTGTTAGAGACAAGGCAAGAGTAAGCAGTTTAAGTGATTCTGAGAAACAATCATTGATATGCCAGAAATGCTCCCTTGCCCAAGTATTACTCTTATTTCCTGCTCCAGTCTTCCTTTCTATAAGGATAGCAGAAACAGGGATGCTGGGAAAGAATGGGAAGGGGAAACAAAGAAGGAGGCTACAATGCTTGATAAGAAATGTACTCATTATCTTGCCCATGTAATTGTAACCCCTCTGTACAGTATTTTCACAATAAAAAATAAATAAAAATTAAAAAAAATAATAGCAGAAACAGAAGAGGAAGGGGATATCTGAGCAATGATCATCTTTCTTTTTCCCCTCATCTGTTTATCCTCATCCCCTCAAACAATAAAGCCAAAGGACACTGAACCTGAACTAGTAGGGGAAATGGGGGGGGGGATTTCATTCTAACTTAATGTGAAAGTTTTAAAATAATTGGGACAGCATTTCAAATATTGAAATAAAACTTTTTCAATTATTAATAAAAAGTAACTCGAAATTTATTGAAAATTTAGAAGACTACAGCACTCACTACATAGTGGATTCTGCATAATTAAAACTGACTCCTGTTTCTATCATCAGAAATTGAAAATCGTCCCTAAACTTCCAATACTAGGTAAATTGTCCTCGATATTCACTTAAAATGTGTGAATATAATGCAGAATGTAACTTTAAATTTAGACTGTTGAAGTGATAAGTGATGGACATTCATGATGGATAGCATAATATTGAGAACATGGAAATTATTTTCCTTCCATCCTCAGTGTGTAGAAAGTGAAAAAGCTCTATTTGATGGCCCTGAAGGTCCAATTCTAAATTTAGGACAGAAGGTGAGTAGTAAAGGAGACCTATCTCAGCCATTCACAGATTGAAAATGTGGAGAAATAGCCTCATTTATGTAGGTCAAACATGGAAGTGAGGATGTGGCAAGCCCAAAGTCAAATGCCAAAGGAAGAGATATTTTACAAAATACCATGAAGTTGAAATGAGTCTTAAATAAGAAGCTGGGCTTAAAGGGAGTAGGACAGAAGAATGGAGGGGGAAATGTTGGACTAATACAGTCAGATCACTCAACATACATATGTGAGAATATAAGTAGGAAACTTGAAGGGATAGGTGGGGATGGGAAAAGGGAAGGAAAAAAAGTGGAAAGATTTACAATGATCCAGATGTGTTGTACAATGAAATGTACATACACTCTATTCCACACTGACATGATGGAGTGAAACCCCTTTGCACAACTAGCTAAAGATTTTAAAAAATTGGTTTTAATATTAAGAGACCAGAAGCATAAACATTTAGAGATAAATAACAAGATAGCATTGACATATTTTTGACACTTATGCTCTTTTCAATATACAAAATTTAATAAGTGTCAAGTCTGCTGCAAATGTAAATTTTACTGTGCCAATTCTTTTTGCAAATTGCTTAAACTATAGAGAACCAAAATCCAATATCACATCACTTCAAATAAAAAAATCTTATAAACCTTTAGTTGTTTCTAAATATCTTAAGGTAATGCATTGGAACTAATTTCATTTTAAATTCAAATTTAAATTTTAAAACACTAAAGTCTTAAAATCCTCTCCCTCGGGCACAGGTATGGATAGATAACTGATATGGGCAGAATCAGAATTATTCAGATGGTTGTAAATGGATGCTTACCTAGTTTTCTCTCTGCTGGATCATAGAATACTGTCTATCCTAATTGGAAAAATTTAGCCTTCGAGATTTTCTGAATATATACACTCCATCAACATTTTTTTAATTTTTATTTTTTGTGAACATACTGTACAGATGGGTTACAATTACATGGGCAAGATAATGAGTACATTTCTTATCAAGAATTTCAGCCTCCTCCTTTGTTTACCCTTCACATCCCTTCCCAGCCTCACCTCACCCCCCACTCAATCCCACCCCCCCAAAGTTGTAAAGTTCATTTTTGACATGACGACTTGTACTTCTCATAGTTGCATCGGATCCACCTGTATCCTTAAACGACTTGCTTTTCCCCATCTCCTCCACAAAATATACAGACATCAAATATAGTGAAATCAGGGGTTGTACTGTGGGGGAGTGACATACAAAGCTTCAAAGAAATAATCTTCTATATATGTTAGAAACAGTCACAGGAAAGAAAAAAAAACATTTGAATGCATATTTTAGGGTTCATTTCCCTAATATCACCTGATCTGACCTGTTCTGCTTGACTCAGACATATACTATATACTGCACATAAGGGAAAACATGGGACCTATGTTTCTTTGGAACTGGCTTATTCCATTTAATGTAATTTTTTCCAAGCCTTTCCATTTCCTAACAAATGGGGCAATGTCATTCTTTCTGATGGACGCATAGAATTCCATTGTGTATATATATCACATTCTCTTGATCCATTCATCTACTGAGGGGCATCTGGGTTGGTTCCATATCTTAGCTATGGTAACTATTGCTACAATAAACATAGTTGTGCTAGTAGCATTAGTGTGGTCTTGTTTGTAAACATTTGGGTAATTGCCCAAACGTGGGATTGCTGGGTCATAGGGGAGCTCTATGTGAAGTCTTTTGAGGAACCTCCATACTGCTTTCCAAAGTGGTTGAACAAGTTTACACTCCCACCAAAAATGAAGTAAGGTTCCCTTCTGTCCACATCCCCTCCATCATCTGTTGCTGTTAGAGTTCTTATTTATAGACATTCTAGCTGGGGTGAGGTGGTATCACAATGTTGTTTTGATTTGCATTTTTTTTGTGGCTAGGGAGGTTGAGCATTTCTTCATGTGTCTGTTGGCCATCCTTCTTCTTCAGAGAAGTTTCTCTTCAAGTCTTTAGCCCACTTATTTATTGGGCAGTTGTTTCTTTGACGATTTGTTGTTGGGGGATTTAATTTTTTGTGCTCTAAGTATATTTTAGATATGAGACCATTGTCCGCTGTATGGCTAGTGAAGATCTTTTCCCAATCTGTGGGCTTTCTTTTGATCTTTCTAGCTATGTCCCTTGCCATACAGAAGCTCTGCAACTTCATGCAATCCCATTTGTCCTACCTTTCTTTGATTTGTTGTGTTTCTGGGTCTCTATTAAGAAAATTTCGGCCTGAGCCAAGGAGGCCTAGGGTTTCTCCTATTGCATCCTGTAATGTTTTCAGAGTGTCTGCTTTGACTCCGAGGTCTTTGATACATTTGGAGTTGATTGTGGTGCAGGGTGATATATAAGGATCTACTTTTTGTGTTCTGCAAGTAGTTAACCAATTTTGCCAGCACCATTTACTGAAGAGCCTGTCTTTCTTCCATTCTATTATATTTTGGCTCCCTTATCGAAGATGAGCTGGCTATAGGTCTTTAGGTTCATTTATGGGTTTTCAATTCTATTCCATTGGTCCTGAGGTCTGTTCTTATGCCTGTACCAAGCTTTTTTGGTTACTATGGCTGTATAGTAGGTTTTGAAATTTGGTATTGATTTTCCAGCAGCACTGTTATTTCCATTGAGGAGCGTTTTCGCTATTCTGGGTCTTTTATTGTTCCATATGAATTTTTGGGTTGCCTTTTCTATTTCCTTGAAGAATGAAGTTGGAATTTTGATAGGTATTGCATTGAATTTGTAGATATCCTTTGGAACTATTGCAATTTTCACGATGTTAATCTTTCCAATTCAGGAGCATGGGAGGTTTTGCCATTTTCTAAGTTCTGTTTGGATTTCCTATTTCAAGATTTTAAAGTTTTCATCATAGAGGTCCTTCACTTCTTTGGTTTAGTTAATTAATAGTTATTTTATTTTTTGAGGGGCTATTAAAAATGGAGTGACTTTCCTAATTTCAGCCACACTTTTCTCATTGTTGGCATACAGAAAAGCCATTGATTTTGGGGGGTTAATTTTATACCCTGTTACTTTGCCAAAGTTTTGAATCAGCTTGAGTAATTTGTGAGTGGAGTCTGTGGGATTCTTTAAATACAATATCATGTTATCTGCAAAGAGGGAGAGTTTTATTTCTTCTGTCCCTATTTGGATCTGTTTATGTTTTTGATCTTGTCTCATTGCTGTAGCTAGGCATTCTAATACTAGATTAAAGAGAAATAGACAGAGTGGACATCCTTGTCTTGTTCCTGAGTTAAGAGGAAATGGCTTTAGTTTTTGACCATCATGTATAATGTTGGCTGTAGGTTTGTCATATACAGCCTTTATTGTATTGAGAAATGTTCCATGGATTCCTAATTTTTCCAAAACCTTCATCATAAAGGGGTGTTGGATCTTGTCGAATGCTTTTTCTGCATCTATTGAGATATCCATGTGGTTCTTCTCCTTGCTACTGTTGATGTGATGAATAATATTAATTGATTTGCGTATATTGAACCAGCTTTTCATCCCTGAAATGAATCCTGTTTGATCATGGTGTATGATTTTTTGGATGAATTGTTGAAGTCGATTGGTCAAAATTTTTTTAAGAAGTTTTGCATCAATGTTCATCAAAGAAATGGGTCTATAGTTCTCTTACTTTGAGGAGTCCCTGCCTGGTATTGGGATGAGCGTTATGATGGCTTCATAGAATGTGTTTGGTATTGAACTTTCTCTTTCAATTTCATTGAAGAGTTGGAGGTGTATTGGTGTAAGCTCTGCTTTGAAGGCCTTGTAGAATTCTGTAAAACTATCTGGTCCTGGACTTTTCTTAGCTGGGAGGTCTCTTATTGCTCTTTCTATTTCAATGCTTGATTTGGGCCTGTTAAGATGGTTTAACTCATCTTGGTGTAGTTTTGGCATGTCAATATTTGCTAGGAAAAGGTCCATTTCTGTCAAGTTCTCAAACTTATTAGCATAAAGTTTTGAGAAATATTGCCGTATAATGTTCTGAATCATGGTTTTTTTCTGCGGTTATGTTTCCATTCTCATCTCTGAGTTTATTAATTTGGGTGTGTTCTCTCTTTTTCTGATAAGATTTGCTAAGGGTCTTTCAATTTTGTTAATTATTTCGAAGAACCAACTCCTTGTTTTGTTGATTGTTTCCATAGTTATTTTGGATTCTAATTCATTTAATTCTGATTTAGTTTTAATTATTTCTTTCTGTCTACAGGATTGGGGTTTATCTTGCTGCTCTTTTTCAAGGAGGTTCAGATGTCTCATTAAATTGTTGGTTTCAGATCTCTCCAATTTGTTGATGTAGGAGATCAGAGCTATAAACTTGCCTCTGAGTACTGCCATTGCTGTGTCCCAGAGGAGCTGGTAATTTGTGTGTTCATTTTTGTTGAATAGCATGAACATTTGAATTTCCTTTCTAATCTCTTCCATGACCCACTCGTGATTCTGCAGTGTGTTGTTCAGCCTCTATGTGTTACTGGACTATCTTTTTGTATGTTTGGGAAGTTCTCTGCTAGGATTCTGTTAAACAAATTTCCTAGACCATTTACTTCTCTTTCTAGGTGCTCCTCTACACCCATTATCCTTAGATTAGGCCTTCGGATGGTGTCTTCCAAGTGTTGGATAGATCTATCATATTTCTTTGACTTGTCTTGGATGGTTGTATGTTCTTTATCTATAATATCTAGGTTATCTTTCATCCCCAAGATTCAATCTTCTGCATGGTCTAACCTGCTGTCAAGACATTCTACTTCGTTTTTTATTTCTTTTCTTTCTAATTGGTCAGCTTTGATGGCTTCAAATTCTTTGTTGAAGCTTTGTATTATATCTTGTATGGACTTCTTTACTTCTTTAATTTGGTGTTCAATGTTTATTCTCAAATCACTTAGTTGATTGGTTATGGTTTCCTTGGACTCCCATTCCTTCTGTTGGTTTCCATTCAGGATTCCCTTTGTGGTTTCTCTGACTTACTTCAGCTCTTTGTTAATGGATTCCATGAATGCCTTTAGTGATCTTTGTGTATTCTCATCTTGCTCTCTCAATTCCTGTATTACTCTTTGCTTAGCTTCCTCCCGTTCATGCCATTCTTGTAGTTCTCTTTGAGTGTTCTCATGCTCTTCAGGCCATTCCTGCCTTTCTCTTTGAGTATTCTCAAGCTGCTCATGCAAATCCTGTATCAGTTTTTGAGTAGCTTCCTCACGCTCATGATATTCCTGTATAAATCTTTGGATTGTCTCCTCTCTCTCCCTATCACGCTCATACAAAATTCATTGTATATTTTCAATCTTTTCATTTATCATGTTTGCCAGAAGTGTTTGTAGAGCTATTTGGGAACTCTCCTCTGGATTATTCATTATCTGTTCTGTCCCCTGATTATCATGAATGGGAGTGGAGTTACCCTGACTTACCATTTTTCTTGTGGTTTTCCAGCTTACTCTGCCCATTTGGGATGAAAGTAACACCAGTTTTGTGCTAGAACACTAACTTAAGGCAAGCATCAACCAAAGTCTGAATTTGCACAATCAATAGTCTGCAGATAAAATCTAGTTCAACAGATACCTCTATTCAACATAAAACAACTATATATTAATGGTCTACGAACCGCAAAGAATAATTTGGTAAACCAGAAATTATTAGGTTAGGGGGAGATGTGGGTAAAAAATAGGAATAGAGTGATGTGTGAAGGTACAGGGAGAGTTAACTTAACTAAGTCCTAGTCTCAAAGCAGGAAATAGGTTAGATAGGATGAAAGTAGAGAGAGAGAAAACAAGAAGAACGGAAAGGGGAAAAAGGACCCCAGAAAAAATAGAAAAATAAAAGTTAATAATATGCAGATTCAAGAACAATCTATTCAAAGAACGTGAATATATTGAGAGAAGGGGAGGGATATATACGTGATGTGAAAAACTTAAAAATAAAAATACTTAAAGTATTATATAGGTAAAAAGAGGTAGTACTGCTATTAAGGAATTTAAGTCTCAGAAGTTTTGTATTGAGTAATAAATTTGTGGATTAAGTGTGTACACAATGGGGGATAGGGTCTAATAGTCAAATATGGGTTTATCTGAGGATGTGCAGAACAACAATTAAGTCCCATAAAGAAGAACAAAAAAGATGAAAAGGTGAGAAAGATAAGGAAGAAAGAAAAAAAAAGATCAGAAGTTCAGTCTAGCTAAGCAAAAACAAAAAGAATATTTTTTTAAAAGAAGGAAAAAAAAAACAAAGAAAAATGCACACACATATGTATCCCTAAAATAAAGATTATAAGGGGAAAAAAGTTACTAGAAAACAATTTTTTTCAAAAAGGTCAAAATTTAAAATTAAAAAAATTTTAGAAAAGAAAAATTTTTTTTGTAAAAGTTATATAAAAAAAAAGAAGAGGAAAAAAAAGTTCTTTGATTTTTTGGAGGAGGGTTCGGAAAAATCCTGTATCTCCCTTGTGCCTGTAATCAGCCTCTGATTGGAGTCTCTGGTCTGCTTGTGGTCCTGGGGCTTGGTTGGTTTCTTAAGTCAGTTTGTTTGGACAGGCAGAAAAATGCTCTGCTTTACCCAGGATTTTTCGATCCTCCTCCCAAGTTAGTTCAAGGGGAGGTGGGTGGGCTTTGAGTATCACAAAAGAGGGAGATGGCTTTTTCCTCAAGTTTGGAGATGCTGTCATGAGGCTATGTTCTGGGTAGGGTTGAGACCTTTCAGCAAACAGTAGCTTTTTCCGGGGCCTAGTTTGTGAGAAACTCACAGATCCCGGCCTAGAGCCACTCTCAGGGTTTCTGTTTAGTGAATTTCAGTTGATTGTTGAGGCTGCTAAATGGAGGGGCAGCCTCTGGCTCTGATTACCCGATGAAGAAAGCCACTCCTAGGGCTGGCGCCCGAACTGGGTGCCTTTTCCCTGAGTAGAGCTGAGTCTGGCAGGTCACGCAGCCATTAAGTTATTGTGACCTATTAAATGACCCTAGTTTTCTTCTAAGGCCTGAGTTGGAGCTAGCAGCTCTGCTGAGCTTTGTCGGTATCCAAGATGGAGATCTCCGGTACTGGGGGGGGGGGTGGCCTTCCCTCCTCTGCTCCCTGAGAAGGAGTGAGGAAGCCAGGCTTCTACTCACGCTGAGTCTTGGTTCCTGGGTCGTCTCTGGTCTGTGAACTGCAGGATGAAGATGTCTGCTCCTTGTCGGTTCTTGCTGGTGTTGAGTAGAATCCGCTTGCCCTCCACGTCTGGCTCTTTCGTCCCTGTTATGCCTCCAGCTTCACCTCCGCCATCTTCCTTGATCCCCGTCCACGACTTGTTTTTCCCCATCTCCTCCACAAATTATACCGACATCAAGTATAGCGAAAGAAGTGGTTATACTGTGGGGGAGGGACATACAAAGCTACAAAGAAATAATCTTATAAATGAAAGAAAAACAATTAAATACTTATCTAAGGATTCTTTTTCCTAACATCACATTATCTGACTTTTCCTGCTTGACTCATACATATACTAGATATTGCAAATAAGGGGAACCATGGGACCTTTGTGTATTTGGGCTTGGCTTACTTCACTTAATATAATTTTTTCCAAGCGTTTCCATTTCCTAACAAATGGGGAAATGTCATTCTTTCTGATGGAGGTATAGAATTCCATTGTGTATATAGACATGACAGAAAGGTGCGGGAAAACCTTTTACTCTTCAGTGAGGTTGTGGCTTGTGTTTCACAAAGTGTTATGAAAGCTCTCCATGAGAAATCTAGCAGCTCTATTTCTAAAAAGTACTTGCATGCTTACACTTTCTGATAATGTCTCAATTCAAGTACTTCTCCTTGGAGTTCAGTACTATTCAATGATACTGTGTCTGCTTTTTGTTATATTTTGCAGACCAGTCTTGCTGATGAAATTTGTGCTTCCAATTCCATCCACAAAATGCAGACAAAAATTATCTGAAAAAATTTGTATCTGTTGACAGTGCATATACTTTTATTTTTTATTACAAACATAGAATGTAGTACAAATTTTCATAGCAATTACACTGCACTAGGTTGTGGGCAGATTCTAATGTAAACAATATACTGTGTTCATGTAGAGTAGTTGAGTATCTGATGTTTTAATATGCCTGTGGTCCTAAAACCAATACCTTACTGATATTGAGTGACAAATACAACTTCCTATAAGTACAAAAGTTTTCCTTGCATCTTTATAATATATATACATATATAGATAGATAGATAGATATTTATATTGTAAAGATACTGTACAGAGTGGTTACAATTACATAAGTAAGGTAATGAGTACAAATTTTTTTTACTATTGGTAATGGGCTTGAACTCTAGGCCTGAGCACGGTCCCTCAACTCTTCAGCTCAAGGCTCTCACTCTACCACTTGAGTTACAGTGCCAATTCCGGTTCTCTGGTGGTTTATAGGAGATAAGAGTTTACGGACTTTCCTTCCCTGGCTGGCTTTGAACCACAATCCTCACACCTCCGCCTCCTGAGTAGTTAGGATTACAGGCATGAGCCACCGGCACCTGGCATGAGTCCATTTCTTATTGAGCATTTTTACCTCATCCTTTTTTTCCCGTACCATCCCTTCTCTTCACACCTCCTCAACTCATCCCTCCACCCACTCTCTGATAAAGTGTCTTATTACTACATTATTATTCTCATTATTACAATGGGTCAACCTGAATCCTATCTTTGTATATTAAATGAAGAAATGCTGGCTTGATTTATGCTGATTCTACTTGTGTAGACACAAGTAAAATCAGTCACCAAGTCCAAGACCATATAAATGAAATGGACACCTTTTTTGTCAGTTGGTTTAGTTGTGTTCTACACATTTATTGACAGGTTACAAATTATTCTCAAACTTTAATATATTAAAAATAATCTCTTCGTTTCTTATTTTCTTGGCCAGAAAATCAGCAAGACCTCAGTCAGCATTTCTCTCATAGGAATTTTCACATGAATTGGTTACCTGTTGACCTGAGGTCCAGTTTTATCTGGACTCACTAATCTGCTTAGGAATTGATGCTGGCTGTTGGAAAAGAGTTCAAAGAAGGATGCCAGTTAAAGGCTTATAATTTTATTCTTTACCATGATATTCTCCTGCTACTTTGGTTGTTGAGAGTGTGTATAAGAGCAAGCATTCCTTGGGGATCAGGGAGACACCATATGATCTTTACATACTGATATTTCCGAGTAACTTGCTATCACATATACTGCATTTTGCAAGTCCAATCTGTCAAAACCTACCAGTTTTAAGAGATAAGAGGAGTGGTAAAAGAACTCTTAGAGACAAATACATCTTGAACATATTTTGTTCCAAGCATTCCACCTAAGGCATTTTCAGCAACTAATGAAACTTGCGTTGGCTGTAATTATGTTTCTTTCTCCATGTGTGCATGTATACATGTGCATAAGTATATGTGAATTTGTGTGTATAGTAACATATATGTGTACAATATAAGGGCATATACACATATATGCATATATAAATAAACATACATATACAAATATATATGCATATATATCTTTGTTCAGTGACTTAATCTATAGTTCCCAGAACATTGTCATTCTCACAAAGTGTTCATTATAAACTGCTCTGAGGACCTGTGCTCTATTGTACTCACTTCCACCATTACCTTCTTTTTCATCCCTGTGAACAACTTCGGTCTATTTTCCATAGGAGAGCTTTATTTTCATTACATGTAGTTACAAACAGAAAATCAAAGGTTGTTTGTGAAAGAAAAAGAACTTTTAGTTCACAGGTTAAAATACCTTTTTTGGGGAGAGGGGTCCAGTCTTGGTGCCTGAAGTCTGGGCCTGGGAACTGTCCCTCAGCTCTTCATCTCAAGGCTAGTGCACTACCACTTGAGCCACAGCGCCACTTCTGGATTTTTTTCTTTTTGCTTATGTGCTGCTGAGGAATCGAACCCAGGGCCTCATGCATGCAAGGCAAGCGCTCTACCACTGAGCCACTTTCCCAGCCCAAGTTAAAATATCATATCCATCCAAATGATTCTTATAAGATGAAATTTGTAATAGTAGTAAACGTGAAAAGGAATTCCTAGACCTGTTGTTTTGCCATTTAAAATGTCAAAGAATAATATCACGTCACTCATAATTCTTAAAGAATGCAAGGGAAAATGTTAGTCCCCATCATGTTCCCACAAACCAGTGGATCCTCAAAGATAATAGTAGACCAGCAGAAATTCTATGCAGCAGACATAGAGCATGAAAGAGAAAGAGAGGAAATGAGAGAGTGTGAAAGAGGGAGAAATATGATACTGAAAGTGTATAACAGATAAAAAAGAGCTGTACGAGAATATTCATACTGTTATCTTTAGACTCTACATGTACATTTGAAGGTATTTGATGTATGATAATCCCTGAACCCAAAATATAAAATGATTTTAATAAAAATTAAAAATGACTCAGAAGTAATTAAAAATGCTAACACAATTTCACATTAGCAAACTCTCAGAGATATTTCATGACTTTGAAAAGAATAAAGTGGCTGGGGTTAGTATAAATTTAGAAGTATAACAATACACAAAAATATGAAAAGATATTCATATATTTCATTATATAACCCAAAGCAGAAAGAAAATGTTGTTTAGATGAATCTTTAAAACCCAGTCTATCAGGAGCTGGGACGGTGGCTGTTGTAGAGTGCCTGCCTTGCATGCATGAGGCCCTAGGTTTGATTCCTCAGCATCACATAAGTAGAAAAAGACGGAAGTGTTTCTGTGGCTCAAGTGGTGGCACTAGCCTTGAGCTGAGGTACAGCAACCAGGCCCCATAGTTCAACCCCATGGCCAACAAAATCAAAGTAAAAAACAAAACAAAACCCAGTCTCTCACTTTTGTGACCTCAACTCTGTAATATCACTGCTTCAGCCTAGGGCTAAGATTTTAAGTGTGGACATTTATCATCCCTCCTGATTCTGACTGTACTTGATAATTTTTAATCAATATTTTGTTCTTAATTTTGCTTTTTGTAAATTCACATGCAACTATAAAAAATGGTTTGGCCATCCCAGTAACCTTCTCAAAGTACCTCCTGATGATGAATAACAAAAGCTTTTACTATATTACAAGGGAAACAATACTACAAATAAAGAAACACAATAACTAAATATTAATGATTAATAAAATAAAATACCAAAGAATTACCAGTGTTTTCAGTATTTGAAGTGTACTTACATATTTGATTTTACTATTCTCACATTCCTGTACATTTAACACTGAATAAGATTATGATGTTCAGCAAGAGTTTTATAGGCTATGTGTAGTTTTTAAAGTTACCCACTAAGATTGCTTTTTATGACTCATCTCATCATTTGTATATGTATATGTATATGGTTTATATCATCATTTGTTCCTCACTAATATATAAAGTAAGGAAGCCCTAAAGTTTTAAGAGAAACTGTGCAGTTAACAAAGTCTTAACTCTTCACACTGCTTCTTTACACTAAGACTTTGCAACATCTCATTAGTAATGTTTTTATAAACTCTGAAATGTACTATTTAGTAGCATATGTCTGCTACCATAAATCTTAAATATTTATAGAAAAGTTGTATGACCTGAAAAACAGTCCTAATTTTGGCCTACATAAGCAAATTCCCAAAATTAAATATATTTAAAACATTAAAACTTTTAAAAAACCTTAACACTTGCCGCAGTGTTCATTATGACAGGTGCCTTATACAGAATAATTGAATTCGTCCTCCTACACATCTCTTTTTTATTTTTATTTTTTGTGAACATACTGTACAGAGGGGTTACATTTACATGGGCAAGATAATGAGTAAGTACATTTCTTATGAAGCATTGCAGCCTCCTCCTTTGTTTACCCTTCACATCCCTTCCCAGCCTTCTTCCGCCCCCCCAACCAATTCCACCCCTCTCCCCCGATCCTACACATCTCTTGAACAACAATATCTGGGATTATTTTGTTTTTGACATGTCAATCTTGGCTATTCTTAAATGTGTGCTTATGTAAGAAGTACATGGTTTTAAAATTTCACGAGAATTCTTCAAAACTTACTTTTCTTTGAATTGTCTAGTTCAAGAAAATCAATTACACTTTATATATAAAAAATGCTCTGTGCTCAATTCAGCAGCACATACACTAACATTGGAGCAGTACAGAGTAGATTAACATGGCCCCTGTGCGAGGTTGATATGCAAATTCTTGAATCATTCCATATTTTTACAACTAAAGATGCTGGAAAGGATGTGGCCACAAGGGAACCTTACTAGATTCTTGGTGGGAGTGTTAACGTGTTCAACCACTTTGGAAAGCAGTATGGAGGCTCATCAAAAGACTCCATATAAAGCTCCCCTATGACCCAGCAATCACACTTTTGGGGATTTACCCAAATGATCACAAAGAAGACCATACTAAAACTCCCAGAACAACTATGTTTACTGCAGCATTATTTACAATAGCTAAGATATGGAGCCCACCCTGATGGCCCACAGAAGATGAATGGATCATGAAAATGTGGTATATATACACAATGAAATTCTATGCCTCCATGAGAAAGAATGACATCGCCCAATTTGTTAAGAATTGGAAAGACTTGGAAAAAAAATTATTAAGTGAAGTAAGCCAAGTCCAAAGAAACGTAGGTCCAATGGTTTCCCTTATTTTCAACAGCTAATATATGTCTGGGATAAGCGGAATAGATCAGAAGCTATGTGCATATCAGATAAGATGATATTACAGGAAATGAACCAGACAAGTGGTTTTTTTGTTTCTTGCTATTGTTTCTAAGATACTTATAATGTGTGATGTGATTTCTTTTGTTCCTTTATATGTTCCTTCCCTACGCTCTAACCCCTGTTTTCACTGTACTTGAAGTTGGTGCGCCTACATCCTGTGTATATGTTTCTCTAATTTGGGGAGGGAAAAGGGAAATACAAAATTCTTAAATATGGATACAGGTTGAGATGCACAAAACACTATGTTGAAAAATGAACTTTACACTTTAGGCAGGGGAAGGGGGAGGGGAGTGTATTTCTGGAGGTGGGAGGGAAAGGATGGTGGAAGAAAAAGAAAGGTAGAGGTAACAATGCTTGTTAAGAAATGTACTCATTATTTGCTCATATAAATATGACACCTCTGTACAATTATTTTTACAGGTGGACCCATTGGCAACAATGAGAAGTACAAGTCGTTATGTTGAAAACGAACTTCACAACTTTGGTGGGGGGAGCGGGGAGGATTGGGTGGGAGGGCTACGAGGATGGGAAGGGATGGGAAGGGGAAACAAAGGAGGAGGCTACAATGCTTGATAAGAAATGTACTCATTATCTTGCCCATGTAATTGTAACCCGTCTGTACAGTATTTTCACAGTAAAAAAAAAAGTATAAAAATGTTCTGATATAGAAGAGTTTATTTCCTCTATTTTACCCAGATAATATCGTTAACAAAGAAATTAATGCAGAACACTGATATGCTGATTTGAAGGTATTTTGAATAAATGTGTGGGTGTGGGTGTGTGTACACACACGCATGCACACATGCACACATGCACATGCTTGTGCATTGGCATGCTCTGAGTTTGAAATCAGGGCTTCAATGTCTTGCTAGGCCTTTCCTCTCTAGATTGATGAGCTAATATATGAGCTACATCTCCATTCCTGGCTCTTTGCTAGTTCATTATAATTTCTGAAAAATAATCTCATGAATTTATTCTGCCCTGAGTGGCTTCCAACAGTTTTCCATAGATCTCAGGCTCCTGAGTAGATATCCCGAATAGATATGATTAAAGGTGTTACCAGCCAGGACAAGGCTTTCAGAATAATTTTAAAAGTAGAAGAAAGTTTACTTGATGGGGGCCTGTTTTATCATCTCCTACTTTTAAAGCATTTTGGAGTGATTATATGTGAATTCACTTCGTTTTTGGATTCTTAAAAGATAGTAAGTTTTGGTATTTAAAATTTTTAGTACTTTTTAAAAAAGGATACAGGAGCTATGGGACAAAAGAAATTTGACTATCTTTGGACCTCAATTTATAAGCTCAGCTCTGTGCATGATAACCCAATGTCACCAACACAGTCTGTGTTGGAGACAAAATGTAACAGAAGACAATCAACATGGGCAATATTTGGTATGTTATTATTTATAGGACAATATGAATATTGAAATGAGAGTGTAAGAGAATGGAGAGATTTTTACCTACATTTTTTGTATTGCTAAAAGGCTTTTGGAGACCGTGACTCATTTCCTTCCTCACTATGTGTCTTTGGGCCATGCACTTCGTCCCTTAAATTACAATTTTTCCCAACGCTAAAATGGTAATAACATTAGCATTATAGCAATTGTTATCTTAAGAATTGAGAGAAATAAAACATGCAAAATACTTAACATAAAATTCTGTGAATGAGCTTTGAGTTTAGCCAAAAATTTTTAATACTAAATAGTATGCAATAATATTACAGAAAACATTACAGGTAGTGAGCAACCAGAAGGAATGTGATCTATTGACCATGCTCTGCTTCCAAGGAAGCCATGTGTACAACGTCTCATGCTTTAAAACATACTGGTTATCTTATGTCTTGGTAGTGTAAAAGTATCAAGGACAGAATAATGAAGGAATGTTGTAGACTGAGGTAATGTCCTTATGATAATGTGCAAAACTGATAAAACGTAAAAGTACCTGAGCAGTATATTGTGTTTTATATCATTTAAGTTCCATTCAAAGATAGGGAATACTTAGAAAAATGAATTCTCTTTTTGATATCCTATCATAGGTCCTTAGCAGGATGAACTCTTTCTTCATTCTTGTTGAGGCATTATCAGATGAGAAGAACTGTATTTTTTGTTTGCTTCCTTCAATTTATTCTTCAATTTGAAATCTGAACTACTTGACACTGAAAGAAACCAAGGGAAATTAGACACGCAGGCTTTGGAAAAAACAATTAACATAAAATAAATAAAATACATATAGCTTTATGAAAGGTCTAACTAAATTGAATTATATCTAAAGATTAAACAGAAAATGATATAAGCAATATCATGTTATTGAAAATTGGAAAATGTAAAGAGTTGCTTAAATTTTCCTTTCTCCTCCCTTGAATTAATTATTGATTTTGTATAAAGAGATTAAAGATGAGATTAACAAGAAATAATTAAAATTCAAAAGAGTTCAGGGAAGATGGTAGGGGAGAAGGTGGAGTCTAAACAAGCTCTCTCATAGAAAGCAGTTTAAGTATTCCAGTGAACAGTCCTAAGTAAAAGAATCACACCAAGGGTGCCATCACCAGAGAGTTTGGCCAGAGAGGGAAAATCCAGGCAAGGGGACAGGTCCGTGCACTTGCCAGCAGGCTCCGCTGTGGTTGTGGCGGTGGCTGTGGCAGCTGTAGGCCATCAAAAATGAAACACAGAGAGTCTGGGACCAAAGCCCCAGATCAGCGGGCTAGGGGATTCTACACAACACCAGCAAGAACTGACAAGGAACAGACATCTTCATCCTGCAAATCGCAGACCAGCGATGACCCAGGAACCAAGACTCTGGCATGAGTAGAAGCCTGACATCCTCACTCCTTCTAAGGGAGCAGAGGAGGAAAGGCAACACTTCCCCTCCCCACTACTGGAGATCTCCATCTTTTATAGTGATAAAGGCCTGGCTGAGCAGCTAGCTCCAACTCAGGCCTTGGAAGAAAACAAGAGTCATTTAGCAGATCACAGGAACCCGACCTCACCTGCCAGGCTCAGCTCCACCCAGGGAAAAGTCATCCCGCCCAAGCAGAGAAAGTTCTGTCCTCCTCAAGTGTTGATTTCTTCACAGGCTAAACAGAGCCAGAGGCTGCCCCTCCCTACAACAGTCTTGACAATCAACTGAAATTCAGTAAACATAAACCCTGAGTATATCTCCAGGATAGGCTCTGTAAGTGTCTCAGAAGCTAGCCCCTCAGGGAAACTCTACTGCTTGCTGAAAGGCCTCCACTCTACCCAGAACCAAGCCTCAACAAAGCATCTCCAAACTAGAGGAAAAATCCATCTCCCTCTTTTGTGAGACTCAAAGCAGATCTCCCTCCCATTGAACTAGCCTGGGAGGAGGATCACAAAATTCTGGGTAAAGCAGAACATTTTTCTGCCTGCTCAAACAAACTAACTTAAGAAACCAATCAAGCCACAAGAAAATCAAACACCACAAGCAGACCAGAGACTCCAACAAGAGACTGGTTACAGACACAAGGGAGATACAGGATCTTTCCACACCCTCCAAAAAATCAAAGAACTCATTTTTTGTACCTTTTAAAATTTGTTTAAATTTTTTGTTTTCATTTTTAATTTTAAAAAATTGTTTGCTGTTAACCTTTTTTTCTTCCTGTTATAATTTTTATTTTGGGGGAATATCTGTGCGCGCGTGTGTGTTTGTGTGTGTGTGTGTGTGTGTGTGTGTGTGTGTGTGTGTGTGTGTGTGTGTGTTTTAGCTCTACTTAACTTTTTCTTTTCACTTTTTTTCTTCTTTCGTTCTTTTTTGCGTGACTTAATTGCTTTTCTGCTCATCCTCAGATATACCAATAGTTGATTATTAGACCTTATCCCCCATTGTGTACACAATCCAGAAATTTATTACTCAATTCAAATCATCTTTGACAAGTTTCTTAATAGCAGTACTGCCTCTTTATACCTGTATAATATTTTCAACTCTTTTTTACTTTTTCGCATCTCCTTTCTATCCCTCGCCTTCTCTCATCCTATCCCTGTTCTTCTGTGAATATTACGTTCTTAAATTTGCATAAATTTTAAGTGTTTCAATAAATAGTTTTTAATATTTATTTTTCTATTCTTTCTTGTCTCTTTTTTCTTTTTCTTATTTTTTCTTCTTTTTTTCTTTCTCTACTATCATTCTAACCAAACTATTTCCTTTATTGAGATTAGGACTTAGATAATTTAACTCTCCTTTTACCTTTCCACATCCCTCTATATCTATTTTTACCCACATTTCTCACTAAACCTTATAATTTCTGGTATGTCAAATTATTCTTTGCTGTTCATAGCACATTAGTACATAGATGTTTGATATTGAATAAAAGATCTGTTGAACTAGATTGTATCTGCAGATTTTTGATTGTGCAACTACAGACTTTGGATGACGCTTGTCTTAAGATAGTGTTCTAGCACAAAACTGGTGTTACTTTCATTCCAATTGGCAGAACAAGCAGAAAAACACAAGAAAAATGGCAAGTCCGGGTATCTCAACTCCCACTCATAATAATCAGGGGACAGAACAGATAATAATAATCCAGGGGAGAGCTCCCCAAAAGCTATACAAACACTAATGGTAAACATGGTAAATGAAAAAATTGAAAACTTGCAAAGGACTCAGTGTGAGCATGATAGGGAGAGAGAGGAGCAAACCAAAGGTCAATACAGGAATATCATGAGCTTGAGACAATTACTCAAAGATTGACACAGGAATTGTTTGAGCAGATTGAAAACACTCAAAGAGAAATACAGGGATGGCAAGAGCAGGCTGAGTCCAGTCAAAGAGATAGACATGAATTGCGTGAGCTGGCTGAGAATAGACAAAGAGAAAGTCAGGAAATGCATAAACGTGAGGAAGCTAATCAAAGAGTAATACAGTAATTGAGAGAGCGGGATGAGATAAACAAAGATCTTTAGAGGCATTTATGGAATCCATAAAGAGAGAGCTGAAAGAAATCAGGAAGACCACAAAGGGAATGCTGAATGGAACCCAACAGAAGGAATGGGAGTCCAAGGAAACCATAACCAATCAACTAAGTGATTTGAGAATAAACACTGAACACCAAATTAAGGAAGCAAAGAAGTTCATAGAAGATCTGTAACAAAGCTCCAACAAAGAGTTTGAAGCAATCAAACAGACCAATTAGAAAGAAAAGAAATATTAACAAAGTAGAAAGTCTTGACAGTAGGTTAGACCATGCAGAAGATCAAATCTTGGGGATTGAAGACAGCTTAGATATTATAGAGAAAGAACGTACAAACATCAAGACAAATCCAAGAAATATGACAGATCTATTCAACATTTAGAAGACACCATCAGAAGGACTAATCTGAGGATAATGAGTGTAATGGGGCACTTAGAGAGAGAAGTCAATGGTCTAGGAAATGTGTTTAACAGGATCCTAGCAGAGAACTTCCCAAACATGCAAAAAGATAGGCCTATTCAGATACAAGAAGCTTTTGGAACTCCAACTATACCAGAATAGAACAGGACTTCCCTCCTTCACATTATAATCCACACAGGATCAATTTAGACAAAGAAAAAGATGCTTAAAGCTCTCAAGGAGAAAAGATCAATAACTATTAAGGGAAACCAATTAGAATCACCTCAGATTTCTCAGCAGAGACAACCAAAGCAAGAAGAGCCCGGGATAAGGTATGCAATGCCCTAAAGACAAACAATTATAAACCAAGAATACTATACACAGCTAAACTTTCCTTCATTATTGAAGGTCAAATAAAAACCTACCATAGCAAAGAAAATTTGAAACAATATATCTCTGCCAAACCAGGCCTACAAAAGATTCTTAAACATATCCTACACATAGAAAACCAACAAGACCACAATAAAGGCCAAGAAACTGCACCCAAATTGAGAATCCAAGAACATAGGAAGAACCCAGTTGGTACAGCTCGCAAGAAGGTGGATAAAATGGCAGGAACTCCCAAATACCTTTCAGTCCTATCTCTCAACCTTAACGGAATGAACTCTCCAATTAAGCAACATAGACTACCTAGTTGGATTAAAAAGCAAGATCCTTCTATCTGCTACCTTCAGGAGTCACATCTTGCCCATAAAAACAAACACATTTTGAATGTGAAATGCTGGAACAAAATCTACCAAGCAAACGGCCCCCATAAACAGGCAGGTGTTGCAAGCCTCAGATCAGATAAAATAGACTTCAAATTAAAATCAATGAGAAGAGATAAGGAAGCTCGCTATATATTATTTAAGGGATCCTTCCTTCAGGAGGATATTACAATTCTAAATATCTATTTTCCAAACAACGGAGTACCCAAATGTATCCAAGAAAAACTACTTTCCCTCAAGTGCCACATAGATACAATGACATTGATTGTTGGGAACTTGACACAATACTCTCCCCACTAGATAGATGAACTCGGCAAAAATTAAACTGAGAAACTGCAGATCTAAACAACTGCATACATCAACAAGATTTCACAGACATCTACCGAATATTTCACTCAGCAGCATCAGAATACACGTTCTTCTCATCAGCACATGGAACATTTTCCAAAATAGACCACTTTTTAGGTGACAAAGCAAACTTGCCCAAATTCAGAAACATTGCAGTAATACCTTGCATTCTCTCAGACCACAAGGGAATAAAATTAGAACTAAAAACCAAAAGCTACCAAAGAAAGTCCTGTAACTAATGGAGGCTAAACAACACACTGCTGACTCACGAGTGGGAGTTGGAAGAAATTAGAAAGGAAATTCAAATGTTCATGTTATTCAACAAAAAAGAACACACATATTACCAGGTCCTCTGGGAAACAGCAAAGGCAGTACTCCGAGGCAAGTTTATAGCTCTGAGATGCTATATCAACAAATTGGAGAGATCTGAAACCAACAATTTAATGAGACATCTGAGCCTCCTTGAAAAAGAGCAGCAAGATAAACCCCAATCCAGTAGATGGAAAGAAATGACAAAATTAAATCAGAAATAAATGAAGTGGAATCCAAAAAAACATGGAAAGAATCAACAAAACAAAGAGTGGGTTATTCGAAAAAATTAAAAAAAATGATAGCCCCTTAGCAATTCTTATTAGAAAAAAGAAGAGAATACATACAAATAAATAAACTCAGAGATGAGAATTTTAACATCACCACAGGAACAACCAAGATTCAGAACATTATCAGGGAATAATCCTGAAAACTTTATGCTAATAAGTTTGAGAACTTGGCAGAGACAGAACTTTTCCTGCCAAATATTGACATGTTGTACATAAACCAAGATGAGTTAAACCATCTGAAGAGGCCCATTTCAAGCATTGAAATAGAAAGAGCAATAAGAGACCTCCCATCCAAGAAAAGTCCAAGACCAGGTGGTTTTAGAGTGGAATTCTACAAGGCTTTCAAAGCAGAGCTCACACCAATAATCCTTTAGCTCTTCAATGAAATTTGAAGAGAAAGTTCACTACCAAGCTCATTCTATGAAGGTATCATAACCCTCATCCCAAAACCAGGCAGGGACTTATCAAAGAAAGAGTACTATAGACCCTTTTGTTTGATGAACATTGATGCAAAACTTTTCAACAAAATTTTGGCCAATCGATTTCAACAATTTATCCAAAAAATCATGCATCATGATCAAACAGGAATCATTTCAGGACTGCAAAGCTAGCTCAATATATACAAATCAATTAATATAATTCATAACATCAACTGAAGCAAGGATAAGAACTGCATGGTTATCTCAATAGATGCGGAAAAAGCATATGACAAGATCCAAAACCCCTTTATAATGAAGGTTCTGAAAAAATTAGGAATCCAGGGAACATTCCTCAATACAATAAAGGCTGTATATGACAAACCTACAGCCAGCATTATACTTAATTGTGAAAAACTGAAGCCATTCCCTCTTAACTCAGGAATGAGACAAGAATGTTCACTCTCTCCACTTCTCTTCAATCTAGTATTAGAATGCCTTGCTACAGCCATAAGATATAAACATAAAGGGGATCCAAATAGGGAATGAAAAAGTAAAACTCTCCCTCTTTGCAGATGATATGTTATTGTTCTTAAAGAATCTCACAGATTCCACTCCCAAATTTCTCAAGTTGATTAAAAACTTTGGCAAAGTAGCACGGTATAAAATTAACCCTCAAAAATCAATGGCTTTTCTGTTTACCAACAATGAGAAAAGTGTGGCTGAAATTAGGAAAGCAACTCCATTCATAATAAGCCTCCAAAAAAATGACTAGGAATTTAATTTACCAAAAAGTGAAGGACCTCTAGGATGAAAAATTTAAAAACCTGAAAAAGGAAATCAAAACAGAACTTAGAAAGTGGTAAAAACTCCCATGGTCTTGGATTGGAAAGATCATCATCGTGAAAATGGCAATACGTCCCAAGACTATCTACAAATTCAATGCGATATTTATCAATATTCCAACCTCCTTCTTCAAGAAAATAGAAGCGGCAATCGAAAATTTCATATGAAACAATAAAAGATGCCAAATAGCGAAAATGATCCCTAACAGAAATCGCAGGGATAAAGGAATGTAAATACCAAATTTCAAACTCTACTACAAAGCCATAATAATCAAAACAGCTTGGAACTGGCACAAGAACAGACCTCAGGACCAATGGAATAGAATTGAAAACCCAGAAATGAACCTACAGACCTCTAGCCATCTAATTTTTGATAAGGGAGCTAAAATATAGAATGGACAAAAGACAACCTTTTCTGTAAATGGAGCTGGCAAAATTGGTTAACTACATGAAGAGAACTAAGGATAGATCGTTAGATATCACTCTGCACCAGAATCAACTCCAAATGGATGAAAGACCATGGAGTCAAAGCAGATATTCTGAAAACATTACAGAATGGAATAGGAGAAACCCTAGGTATCCTTGGCAGAGGCCTAAATTTCCTTAATAGAGACCCAGAAACACAACAAATCAAAGAAAGATTGGATAAATGGGATTGCATGAAATTGTAGGGCTTGGGCATGGCAAAGGACATAGCTAGCAACATCAATCGAAAGCCCACTGATTGGGAGAAGATCTTCACTAGCCATACAACAGACAAGGGTCTCATATCTAAAATATACCTGCAACTCAAAAATATTAATTCCCCCAAGAACAAATCTTCAAAGAAACAACAGCCCAATAAGAAAGTGGGCTAAAGAAAAGGAGAAAATTTTCTGAAGAGGAAAGAAGCATGGCCAATAGACACATGAATGAAGAAATGCTCAACCTCCCTAGCCATAAAAGAAATGTAAATCAAAACAACATTGAGATACCACCTCATCCCAGTTAGAATGGCAATAATCAAGAACTCTAATAGCAACAGATGCTGGAGGGGATGTGGACAGAAGGGAGGCTTGCTGCATCGTTGGTGGGAGTGTAAATTTGTTCAACCACTTTCAAAAGCAGTATGGAGATTCCTCCAAAGGCTCCACATAGAGCTCCCCTATGACCCAGCAATCCTACTTTTGGGCATTTACTCAAATGACTCCAAACAAGACTACACTAGGGCTACCAGCACGACTATGTTTATTGAAGCATTATTTACCTTGGCAAAGATATGGAACCAACCCAGATGCCCCTCAAGTGATGAATGGATCAAGAAAATATGGTATATATACAAAATGGAATTTTATGCCTCCATCAGAAAGAATGACATTGCCCCATTTGTTAGGAATTGGAAAGACTTGAAAAAAAATTATTTTAAGTGAAGTAAGCCAGGCCCAAAGAAACATAGGTCCCATGGTTTCCCTTATAAGCAATAACTAGTATATGTCTGAGTCAAGCAGAAAAGGTCAGATCAGGTGATGGTAGGGAAATGAACCCTAAGATATGTATTCAAATGTTTTTTTTTTGTTTCATGCAATTGTTCCTAAAGTATATATAAGATTTTTTTGTTGCTTTCTATGTCCCTCCTCCACGGTATAACCCCTGCTTTCATTGCATTTGATGTTGGTATAATTTGTCGAGGGGAAGGAAGAAACAAATCGTTTAAATAGGAAATCAGGTGGACCCATTGAAACAATGAGAGGTACAAGTTATTATGCTGAAAAACTAACTTTAAACTTTTATGAAGGGAGAAGAGGGGGAGGAAGATTGGCTGGGTGGCACGGGGAGAATGGGAAGGGATTGGAATGGGAAACAAAGGAGGAGGTTACAATGCTTGATAAGGAATTTACTTATCTTTCGCATGTAATTGTAACCCCTCTCTACAGTATTTTCACATTAAAAAAACAGAAATCATTAAAATTGGACAAAAGTTCAGAATAGACCTCTTTTCCAAATAGCCATGAAAGTTGCCAGTGGGTTTACAATGTCGTGTTTAATACAACTTCTATGTTGGCTTAATGCTTTTGGAACAGAAGTCATTAGAGAAATGCAATTCAAAATTACTATGATACTACTTCATAACTATTATAACACGTATCCAAAAAATCAAAGGAACCTGGTGTGGTGGTAAAGGTTTGTAATTCCAAGCATTTAGCAGGTTGGAGTAATAGGATTTTATTCTAAGGCCAGTCTGGTTTACTGCACATAGTACAAACCTGCCCTTAAAAAAAAGGTAATAATGTTGGTGAGAATGTGGATAAAAGAAATTTTCTAGGGCTGGGAATGTGGCTCAGTGGTAGAGCGCTTGCCTTGCATGCCTGAGGCCCTGGGTTTGATTCCTAAGCACCACATAAGTAAAAAGAAGAAATTTTCCACACTCTTAGTCAAAATACAGGTTAATATTCTCGTTGTAGAAAGTAGTATGCAGTTTTCTAGAGAAATGTAAAGTTGAAATGTCATCTGACCCACCGATTATGTGTTTATTTCTCTTTGGGAAACTGATAAATATATCTATAGTTCATTGCTATTCACATTATTCACAATAACGGCCAAGATATAAATTCAAGTTAAGGGTTGAACTACAGACTAATAAAGCACTGTGTTGTATGCACAATATATTTTTGTTTCATCTTTAATATAGCAAGAGTCTTCTCCCAGTAGCCACAATTTACAATAACCTGAAAGATGTATTCTAAATGAAGAAAAATGTCTTCTGATCTTTGTAAAACCACACACACACACACACACACACACACACACACACACACACCCCAACCTGAACGATTTAGAGGGAAATGATTTTTTTTTGTTCCCAAGAATTTTTTATATTGTGAAAGTACTGTACAGAGGGGTTACAATTACATGGACAACATAATGAGTACATTTATTGTAGTGCCCACGTTGCTGCACCCCCACCAAGAAGACCAACAAGAGTCAGACGTTCTGAAATGCAAAAGCAAGGTTTTTTTTAGACGGGCTGCAGCTTGGGCCTTGTCCTACACTCCCACACAGTGGAGCCTAGGTGGAGAGCCCTGAGATAAATAAAGATTGGCAGGGCTTATAAAGGCAAACAACCAGGTGTTTGGATTACCACCACGTGTTGCTCTGCTAGCTGAGATAAACAAGCAACAAATGATCACTGCCTCAAAAATGGAGTTACTTTAACCGTTCCTCCCCCCTTGACTTATGGTCCTGAGACACAATATTGTGGCTCCGGCCCCAAACTTCACTTCAACAGCTCTCGATCTTGACTATTCCCTCTATGACCATAGCCATGTTGTCTTTTGCTATTCTTAAATGGTCAATGTGAAAACAACACTCTTCTCCTAGGACAGCACAAAGTTCCCCTTGTTGTACTGAGTGCCTCCCAGGAGTTCTGGAAATGATAATTGAAACAATACCCATAACAATCAGTCCATTTTTCTTTTCTTGAGTTATATATGGAGTGGTTGGGTAGGATGCTTAGTGACTTCCCATGTTTCCCCATGGTCATCCAGGGCAATGGGGTCAGCCCGTCTTTCATGGGTGCAGTGGATCTAAGCAGCAATGCTGTCCACCTTAAGGGCAGTGGGTGTAGCCAAAGGTACCATGTAAGGTCCCTTCAACTGTGGTTCCAAAAATCTCAAGTTGTACCTTCGAACAAACACACAGTCCCCTGGTTTAAACAAATGAGGGGGGGTAGGAATAGAAGCAGAATCATATAATGCTCTAAGCTGGGGCCACCCACTTTTGTGGACAAGCTATAGATAGTCAAGTTTACATAGAAATTCAGTGTCACTCAAATGAGCAAGCAATCCAGTCTGAAGGCTAGGGATAATAGGTGGAGGATGTCCATACATTATTTCAAAAGGAGTACACCCAAGGTGATAGGGTGAATTTCTTATTCTAAACAGAAGGAGTGATACCCAGTCTGTGCCAGTCTCCAAAGCCAATTTAGTTAAGGTCTCTTTTAGAGTCTGATTCATTCTTTCTACCTGCCCTGAACTCTGGAGTCTATAAGCACGGTGCAATTTCCAATCTGTCCCCAGTGCCACAGTTATCCCCTGACTTACTTTTGAGACCAAGGCCGGTCCATTTTCCGAACTGATGGTGGATGGGAAGCCATAGATGGGTAGGATTTCTTCCAGGATCTTCTTAGCCGCGAAGTTCGCGATCTCATGCTTTGTTGGGTAGGCTTCAACTCATCCTGAAAAGGTGTCTACAAAAACTAGCAAATATTTATTTCCAACTTTTCCACTTTAAATTTCTGTGAAGTCTAATTCCCAATACACATCTGGCCTATGTCCACGGAGGCGAGCTCCTTTTGTAACCGGTTGATTGGGGGCATTGGTGAGCTGACAGGCTTTACAATTTTTAACAATGTTCTCAATGAGTTAATTTCCTTGCTTAATTTTTTCTTCTGAGTGTTGGAGCAAGTCCTGCATTCTTCGGGTTCCCATGTGAGAGGCCTGATGGATTCTCTTAAGAATTCCCTTGCCCAATCTTTGTGACAAGATAAGTTTCCCCTCACCAGTTTTCCACCAGTCTTTATTTTCTTCTCTGCCTGGGGATTTATAGGCCATGGTAATTTTCTTTATCCACTCCAAGCCTTCTTGGGAGTACTGAGGCTCAGGAGGCAAAGCTCGAGGCCCTGCGTCTACTAGAGTAAGTACTCCCCCTCTGGGATGGAGGGCCGCCTCCTTAGCTGCCTGATTGTACAAGTTATTTCCTTTGGTTGTTGAATCAGTTCCCTTTTGATGGCCAAGGCAGTGCATAATGGTAATATTTGCTGGTTCCCCTAGGCCTGGACAAGGCTTAAAATTTCTTGTTTGTTTTTAATAGCCTTTCCTTCAGCTGTCAGCAGCCCCCTCTCTTGGTAAATGGCTCCCTGGACATGCATGGTAACAAAAGCATACTGATTGTCGATGTAAATGTTTAATCCCTTCCCTTTCCCCATCCATAGGGCTTTTGTTAGTGCCACTAGTTCTGCTCTTTGTGCAGATGTTCGCTGGGGGAGTGCTTCAGCCTACACTATCTCAGTGTCCATGGTTACTGCTGCGCCCACATACATTTTTCCATCTCGAATGAAACAGCTGCCATCTGTGAACCAGGTATGCACGGCGTGTGACAGTGACAAGTCCAACAAGTCTGGACTCTTTTCCTTGGCCTGGTCTCTCTTTTCATGCTCAATTTCACATTCTTTACCCTTCCTTTCCTTTCTTTGCTCCTCTGTCTCTCTCTTACTGTAAACCTTTTCCACCACGGCTATTAGATCCCTAATAGACTTTTCACCAAGTCTTTCTAGAGCCTGCAACTTTTGCTTTATGTCTGATGCAGATTGATTTATATAGGAAAACATAATCATCTGAGCTGAGTCCAGGGTCTCAAGATCAGATGGGGTATATTGACTAAAAGCTTACATGAGCTGCTCAAGATACCCTCCCCGACTTTCAATTCCTCCCTATCTAACATCATAGACTCTGGCCATATTAGTAGGTCGGTGAGCCACCACCTTGAGACCTACAAACAGAGCCTGGTGATAGATGAGGAGTCGCTCCCTACCTTCAACCATATTGCATTCCCCTGTTGGTCAGATCTCAGGAAAATAGGCAGCACTCATGGCAGGATCTGTGATGGGCGCTCCTGTGCGGCCAGGGATTTGTTTCCAGGCCGCCTCTCAGATACGGTCTCTCTCTTCAGTGGTAAAAAAGGACCTGTAAAGGCTGACTGCAATCATCTCAAGTGGGTGATGAGTAATGAGAATGGTTTCAAGCAAACGAATTAAATCCTGGGGTTTCTCAGAAAAGGAGGCATTTTGGGTGCTTCAATTGTATAGATCACTGGTAGAAAATGGCCAATATTAGAATTGCTGTTGATCATTTGCATCCACAGGACCTACTGTGCTTAAGGAAAAAACAGCTTCATTAGAAGGGGGAGAGGGGATGATCCCATGGCTTCCTCTAGTGACTGGCCCCTCAGAAACTTTAAGGGCAGGTGCCGAGGGTTCGGCTGCTGGTTCTATAGCTACCTCCTCCTCTTGGTGATTCTCAGGCTCTGCAAAAGGAACCTGGGAAGCTGAGTATGGGGTAGGAAATATTTTTTTCCACGTTATCTCCCTGAAAAACCGGGAGTACAATATGTTTTCCCCTTTCTTAGTTTTTAATTTTTGTTAGTCTAGGGGGGTTGATGGAATGTTGCCCATGATTTCCAGTCCCATTAGTCGTACAGTCCAAAAAACAATAAACAGTACAAACAAAACATACACAGCCCTAAGAGTTAAAAAAAGAAGGTTACGAAGTGGAGATCTCCTGAATTGGTCCACTGACCCCTGTAATAGGGAAGCAGAAGGAGCAGACCCCAGTGAGTGAGTTGGGCCTCAGTTAGGAGGCCCTCTTGGTCAGTTCTGGCCCAACGCCAAACTAACCTATGCACCACAATTTTCATGGCAGCGATCCAAGGACCATCCCCCTCACAAGAGGATCTGGGATGTCTCCCAGTTCCTCCAGGGTTGTCATGCAAGCGCGTCCGCTATGACAACCCTTAACACAATACGAATTGGAGTGGCCGTCCTCACAAACAAAAATGAAAATAAAACAGATAAAGAGAGGAACGACAGGACAAGACAATTTGACAGCACTGTTTTACCTTCGGAGTCTGAGGTCTCGTGGGTCTCTTGAGGTATCCTGGATGAGCCCTCACTAACATGTAGTAACCATTTTGCAGGACCCCCACAAAGAAGACCAACTAGAGTTAGATGTTCCGAAATGCAAAAGCAAGGTTTTATTTAGACGGGCTGCAGCTCGGGCCTCATCCTACACTCTCACACAGTGGAGCCTAGGATGAGAGCCCTGAGCTAAAGATTTGCAGAGCTTATGAAGGCAAACAACCAGGTGTTTGGATTACCACCACGTGTTGCTCTGCTAGCTGAGATAAACAAGAAACAAATGGTCACTGCCTCAAAAATGGAGTTATTTTAACCCTTTCATTCTTATCAAGCATTGTAGCCTCCATCTTTGTTTCCCATTCCCATTCCTTCCCATCCTCCCCCTCACCCAATCCTCCTCCTCCCCCAAAGTTGTAAAGTTCATTTTCAAAATAACGACTGTTACATCTCACTGTTGCAATGGGTCCACCTGTAACCGTATTTAAATGATTTGTTTTTTCCCTTACCACCCACAAATTATACCAACATCAAATACCATGAAAGCGGGGGTTATACCATGGGGAAAGGACATATAAAGCAACAAAAAAATCTTATAAATACTTTAGATACAATTGCATGAAAGAAATAAACATTTGAATACATATCTTAGGGTTCATTTCCCTAACATCAACTTATCTGACCTTTTCTGCTTGACTCAGACATATACTAGTTATTGCTTATAAGGGAAACCATGGGACCTATGTTTCTTTGGGCCTGACTTACTTCACTTAAAATAATTTTTTCCAAGTCTTTCCAACTCCTAACAAATGGGGCAATGTCATTCTTTCTGAGGGAGGCATAGAATTCTATTGTGTATATATACCACATTTACTTGATCCATTCATCACTTGTGGTGCATCTTAGCTATGGTAAATAATGCTGCAATAAACATAGTCATACTGGTAGCTTTAGTGTCGTCTTGTTTGTGATCATTTAGGTAGATACCCATAAATCGTATTGCTGGGTGATAGGGGAGCTCTTTGTTGAGTCTTTGGAGGAACCTCCATACTGCTTTCCAAAGTGGTTGAGCAAGTTTACACTCCCAATGCAGTAAGGTTCCCTTCTGTCCACATCCCTTCCAGCATCTGTTGTTATTAGAGTTCTTCATTATAGCCATTCAAACTGGGATGACTTGGTATGTCATTGTTGTTTTGATTTGCATTTATTTTATGGCTAGGGAGATTGAGCATATCTTTCTTTGTCTATTGGCCCTGTTTCTTTCCTCTTCAGAGAAGTTTCTTTTCAAGTCTTTAGCCCACTTACTTATTGGGCATTGTTTCTTTGAAGATTTGTTTTTGAGGGATTTAATTTTTTGAGTTCCAGGTATATTTTAGATATGAGACACTTCTCCATTGTGTGTCTAGTCATCAATAAAGGAGCTGAAAAACATAGAATGGAAGAAAGACAGCCTCTTCAGAAAATGGTGCTGGCAAAATTGGTTAACTACTTGTAGAAAATTAAAGCTAGATCCTTAGATATCACTCTACACCAGAATCAACTCCAAATGCTTCAAAGACCTCTGAGTCAAAGCCGACACTCTAAAAACATTACAAGATGGAATAGGAGAAACCTTGGGTCTCCTTGGACTAGACCAGATTTTCTTAATAGAGACCCAGAAACACAACAAATCAAAGAAACGTTGGACAAATGAGATTGCATGAAATTGCAGAGCTTCTGCATGGCAAAGGACATAGCTAGCAAGATCAATAGAAAGCCCTCAGATTGGGAGAACAACTTCACTAGAGAGAATTTTTTTAAAAAGTAAAGTGAGAGGGAGTTCCGGGAAGATGGCGGAGGAGAAGCTGGAATCTGAACAAGCTCTCGCATAGAAAGGAGTTTTAGAGTTCCAGTGAACAGTCCTAAGCCAGAGAATCACACCAAGTGTGTCATCACAGGACAGAGAGTTAGACAAGAGAGGGGAAGCCAAGGAAACGCAGCAGCTGCCGCTCCGGCGGCGGGGCCGGGGCGGCGGCGACCACCTCAGCGAAGACATACCTGAGACACAGAGAGTCGGGGACGAAGGAGCCAGACGCAGCGGACGAGCGGATTCTACTCAACACCAACAAGAACCGACAAGGAGCGAACATCTTCATCCTGCTGTTTGCAGACCAGAGACGACCCAGGATCCAAGACTCGGCGTGAGTACAAGCCCAACATCCTCACTCCTCAGGGAGCAGAGGAGGGAAGGCCACCCCTCCCCCCCAGCACCGGTGAAATCCATCTTGGATACCGACAAAGTTCGGAGGAGCTGCTAGCTCCAGCTCAGGCCTTGGAATAAAATGAGTCATTTAGCAGGTCACAAGAACTTAACGGCGAAGTGACCTGCCAGACTCAGCTCCATCCAGGGAAAAGCCACCCAGCTCAGGCGCCAGCCATCGGAGTGCCTTACTTCACTGGGTAACCAGAGCCAGAGGCTGCCCCTCCCTCTAGCAGCCTCGACAATCAATTGAAAAACAGAAACCCTGAGAATGGCTCCAGGCTGGGCGCTGTGAGCTTTATCACAAAATAGCCCCAGGGAAAAGCTACTGTTTATTGAAAGGCCTCAACTCTACCCAGAACCTAGCCTCATCAACACATCCCCCTCTTTTGTAACTCTCAAAGCAAACCACCCTCCCAGAAAACTAACCTGGGAGGGGGATCTCAAAATCTTGGGTAAAGCAGAGCATTTTTCTGCCTCTTCCAACCAACCGACTTAAGAAACCAATCAAGCCACAGGACCTCAAGCTGACCAGAGACTCCAACAAGAGACTGGTTGCAGACAAAAGGGAGATACAGGATTCTTCCCACTCCTCCCCCCCGCCCCAAAAAAAAATCAAAAGACTTTTTTTTCTTTTTTTTTTTTTTCTTTTTCTCTTTTTTTTTTCTTCTTTTTTTCTTCTTCTTTTCTTTTTTTTTTTTGCTTGTTTTTTGTTTTTTGTTACCTTATATATATATATATATATATATATATATATATATATATATATAAATTTTTTTCCCTTCTAAAACTTTTATTAATCTTTAATTTTTGCCTCTTCTGAAAAAATAATTGTTTTCCAGTAACCTTTTTTTTTTCTCATCTTATAATTTTTATTTTAGGAATACGTGAATAAGAGTTTTCCTTTCTTTTCTTGTCTTCTTTCTCTTTTTCTTTCTTTCTTAATTATCTTTTTGTTTTTTATCTAGCTCTACTGAACTTCTGATCTTTTCTTCTCCCGTTCCCATCCTTAAAGCTTTTCACATCTCCTCTATGTCCCTCCCCTTCTCTGAACATATTCACATTCCACTCTAAATAGACGGTCTTTTAACCTCTATAATAACATTAATTTTTACGTTTCTATTCTTTTTCTGGTCTCTCTTTATTCCCCTTTCCGTCTCTTCTTTTTCTCTCTCTCTCTACTTGCATCCTACCCAACTCATTTCCTGCACTGTGATTAGGACATAGTTAACTCTCCCTGTGCCTCCCCACACCAATCTACTCCTATTTTTTACCCACATCTCTCCCTAATCCTAATAATTTCTGGTTTTCCAAATTCTTTTCTGCGGTTCGAAGTCCTTTAACATATAGTCGTTTGATGTTGAATAGATGTATCTGTTGAACTAGATTGTATCTGTAGACTATTGACTATACAAATGCAAACTTTGGTTGATGGTTGCCTTAAGATAGTGTTCTAGCACAAAACTGGTGCAATCTTTATCTCAAATGGGCCGAGTAAGCCGGAAAAACACAAGAAAAATGGCAAATTCGGGTATCTCAATTCCCAACCTTGATAATCAGGGATTAGAACAGATAAAGAATAATCCAGAGGAGAGTTCCCAAATAGCTCTACAAACACTAATAGCAAACATGATAAATGAGAAGTTTGACAATGTACAAAGGACTCTGTATGAGCGTGATAGGGAGAGAGAGGAGGCATCCCAGAAGTTTATACAGGAATATCATAAGCGTGAGGAAGCTTCTCAAAAACTGATACAGGATTTGCGTGAACAACTTGAGAATACTCAAAGAGAAAGGGAGGAATGGCGTGAGCAGGCAGAGAACACTCAAAGAGAACTGCAGGAATCCCACAGAAGGGAGGAAACTAATGAAAGAGTAATTCACGAATTAAGAGACCAGGTAGAGAATACACAAAGATCACTAAAGACATTCATGGAATCCATTAACAAAGAGCTGAAGGAAGTCAGGGAGACCACAAAGGGAATGCTGAATGGAACCCAACAGAAGGAATGGGAGTCCAAAGAAACCATAACCAATCAACTAAGTGATTTGAGAACAAACACTGAACACCAAATTAAGGAAGTAAAGAAAATCATACAAGACCTAAAACAGAGTTTCAACAAAGAACTTGAAACCATCAAAGCTGACCAATTAGAAGGAAAAGAGATAAAAAACAAAGTAGAGAGTCTCGACAGCAGGTTACACCATGCAGAAGATCGAATCTCAGGGATTGAAGACAGCCTAGATATTATAGAGAAAGAACATACAACCATCCAAGACAAGTCCAAGAAATATGATAGGTCTATCCAACACCTGGAAGACACCATCAGAAGGCCCAATCTAAGGATAATGGGTGTAGAGGAGCACCTAGAAAGAGAAGTTAATGGTCTAGGAAATTTGTGTAACAGGATCCTAGCAGAGAACTTCCCAAACATACAAAAAGATAGGCCTATTCAGATACAAGAAGCTTTTAGAACCCCAAATAGACCAGACCAGAATAGGACATCCCACCGTCACATTATAATCCACACAGGATCAACCCAGACCAAGGAAAAGATCCTTAAACCTGTCAAGGAGAAAAGGTTTATCACTTATAAAGGGAAACCAATTAGAATTACCTCAGATTTCTCAGCAGAGACAATCAAAGCAAGAAGAGCCTGGAATGACGTATGCCATGCACTAAAAACAAACAACTATCAACCAAGAATACTGTACCCAGCTAAACTCTCCTTCATAACTGAAGGCCAAATAAAAACCTTCCATAGCAAAGAAAAACTGAAACAATACATCTCCACCAAACCAGCCCTGCAAAAGATTCTTAAAGATGTCCTACACATAGAAAACCAACAAGAACGCAACAAAGGCCAAGAAACTGCACCCAAACTGAGAATCCAAGAACCTTAGGAAGAACCCAGGTTTCACAGCCCCCAAGAAGGTGTATAACATGGCAGGAACCCCCAAATACCTCTCAGTCCTATCTCTTAACGTGAACGGACTGAACTCTCCAATTAAGCGACATAGACTGTCTAGTTGGATTAAAAAACAAGACCCCTCTATCTGCTGCCTGCAGGAGTCACATCTTGCCCGTAAAAACAAACATATTTTCAAAGTTAAAGGCTGGAACAAAATCTACCAAGCAAACGGCCCTCATAAACAGGCGGGAGTTGCAATCCTAATATCAGATAAAATAGACTTCAAACTAAAATTCGTGAGAAGAGATAAAGAAGGTCGCTACATACTAATTAAAGGATCTCTCCTTCAGGAGGATATTACAATTCTAAATATCTATTCGCCAAACAATGGAGCACCCAAATTTATCAAAGAAACACTACTTTCACTCAAATCCCATATAGATCCAAAGACATTAATTGTTGGGGATTTTAACACACCACTCTCCCCACTAGATAGATCAACACGGCAAAAACTCAACAGAGAAACCGCAGATCTAAACAGCTGCATAGATCAACTAGACTTAACAGACATTTACCGAACATTTCACCCAGCAGCAACAGAATACACGTTCTTCTCAGCAGCACATGGAACGTTTTCTAAAATAGACCACATTTTAGGCCACAAAGCAAACTTGTCTAAATTCAGAAACATTGAAGTTATACCTTGCATTCTCTCTGACCACAAGGGAATAAAATTAGATCTCAACACCAAAAGCCACCAAAGAAAGTCCGGTATCACATGGAGGCTGAACAACACACTGCTGAATCATGAGTGGGTCATGGAAGAGATTAGAAAGGAAATTCAAATGTTCATGCTATTCAACAAAAATGAACACACAAATTACCAGCTCCTCTGGGACACAGCAAAGGCAGTACTCAGAGGCAAGTTTATAGCTCTGAGCTCCTACATCAACAAATTGGAGAGATCGGAAACTAACAATTTAATGACACATCTAAACCTCCTTGAAAAAGAGCAGCAAGATAAACCCCAATCCAGTAGACGGAAAGAAATAATCAAAATTAAATCAGAATTAAATGAATTAGAATCCAAAAAAACTATAGAAAGAATCAACAAAACAAAGAGTTGGTTCTTCGAAAAACTTAACAAAATTGACAGACCCTTAGCAAACCTTATCAGAAAAAGGAGAGAACACACCCAAATTAATAAACTCAGAGATGAGAATGGAAACATCACCACGGAAACAACCAACATTCAGAACATTATTAGGGGATACTTCTCAAAACTTTATGCTAATAAGTTTGAGAACTTGACAGAAATGGACCTTTTCCTAGCAAATATTGACATGCCAAAACTAAACCAAGATGAGTTAAACCAGCTTAACAGGCCCATATCAAGCATTGAAATAGAAACAGCAATAAGAGACCTCCCAGCTAAGAAAAGTCCAGGACCAGATGGTTTTACAGCGGAATTTTACAAGGCCTTCAAAGCAGAGCTCACACCAATACTCCTCCAACTCTTCAATGAAATTGAAAGAGAAAGCTCACTACCGAACACATTCTATGAAGCCATCATAACCCTCATCCCAAAACCAGGCAGGGACTCATCAAAGAAAGAGAACTATAGACCCATTTCTTTGATGAACATTGATGCAAAACTTCTCAACAAAATTTTGGCCAATCGACTTCAACAATTCATCCAAAAAATCATACACCATGATCAAACAGGATTCATTTCAGGGATGCAAAGCTGGTTCAATATACGCAAATCAATTAATATTATTCATCACATCAACAGGAGCAAGAATAAGAACCACATGCAGAAAAAGCATTTGACAAGATCCAACACCCCTTTATGATGAAGGTTCTGGAAAAATTAGGAATCCATGGAACATTCCTCAATACAATAAAGGCTGTATATGACAAACCTACAGCCAGCATTATACTCAATGGTGAAAAACTAAAGCCATTTCCTCTTAACTCAGGAACAAGACAAGGATGCCCACTCTCTCCACTTCTCTTCAATCTAGTATTAGAATGCTTAGCTACAGCAATAAGACAAGATGCAGACATAAAGGGGATCCAAATAGGGAAAGAAGAAATAAAACTCTCCCTCTTTGCAGATGACATGATCTTGTATTTAAAGAATCCCATAGACTCCACTCCCAAATTACTCAAGCTGATTCAAAACTTTGGCAAAGTAGCAGGTTATAAAATTAACCCCCAAAAATCAATGGCTTTTCTATATGCCAACAATGAGAAAAGTGTGGCTGAAATTAGGAAAGCAACTCCATTTGTAATAGCCCCACAAAAAATAAAATACCTAGGAATTAACTTAACTAAAGAAGTGAAGGACCTTTATGATGAAAACTTTAAAATCTTGAAAAAGGAAATCAACACAGAACTTAAAAAATGGCAAAACCTCCCATGCTCCTGGATTGGCAAGATTAACATCGTGAAAATGGCAATACTTCCCAAGGCTATCTACAAATTCCACGCGATACCTATCAAAATTCCACCCTCATTCTTCAAGGAAATAGAGGAGGCAATCCAAAAATTCATATGGAACAATAAAAGACCCCGAATAGCAAAAACGCTCCTCAACGGAAAGAACACTGCTGGAGGAATATCAATACCAAATTTCAAACTCTACTATAAAGCCATAGTAATCAAAACAGCTTGGTATTGGCATAAGAACAGACCTCAGGACCAATGGAATAGAATTGAAAACCCAGAAATGAACCTACAGACCTATAGCCATCTAATCTTCGATAAGGAAGCTAAAACAATAGAATGGAAGAAAGACAGCCTCTTCAGTAAATGGTGCTGGCAAAATTGGTTAACTACATGTAGAAAACTAAAGCTAGATCCTTATATATCACCCTGTACCAGAATCAACTCCAAATGGATCAAAGACCTTGAACTCAAAGCAGACACTCTGAAAACATTACAGGATGGAATAGGAGAAACCCTAGGTCTCCTTGGCTCAGGTCGAAATTTTCTGAATAGAGACCCGGAAGCACAACAAATCAAAGAAAGGTTGGACAAATGGGATTGCATAAGATTGCAGAGCTTCTGCAGGGCAAATGACATAGCTGGCAAGATCAATAGAAAGCCCACCGATTGGGAGAAGATCTTTACTAGCCATACAACGGACAAGGGTCTCATATCTAAAATATACTTGGAACTCAAAAAATTAAACCACCCAACAACAAATACTCAAAGAATCAACTGCCCAATAAATAAGTGGGCGAAAGACTTAAAGAGAAGCTTCTCTGAAGAAGAAACAAGGATGGCCAATAGACACATGAAGAAATGTTCAACATCCCTAGCCATAAAAGAAATGCAAATCAAAACAACATTGAGATATCACCTCACTCCAGTTAGAACAACAAAAATCAAGAACTCTAACAACAACAGATGCTGGAGGGGATGTGGACAGAAAGGAACCTTACTTCATTGTTGGTGGGAATGTAAACTTGTTCAACCACTTTGGAAAGCAGTATGGAGGTTCCTCAAAAGACTTCACATAGATCTCCCCTATGATCCAGCAATCCCACTTTTGGGCATTTACCCAAATGTTTACAAACAAGACCACACTAAAGCTACCAGCACAACTATGTTTATTGCAGCATTATTTGCCATAGCTAAGATATGGAACCAACCCAGATGCCCCTCAGTAGATGAATGGATCAAGAAAATGTGGTATATATACACAATGGAATTCTATGCCTCCATCAGAAAGAATGACATTGCCCCATTTGTTAGGAAATGGAAAGGTTTGGAAAAAATTATATTAAGTGAAGTAAGCCAGGCCCAAAGAAGCATAGGTCCCATGGTTTCCCTTATTTGCAATATCTAGTATAGGTATGAGTCAAGCAGAAAAGGTCAGATAATGTGATGTTAGGAAAATGAACCCTTAAATATGTATTTTAATGTTTTCGTTTCTTTCATGCATGTGTTTCTAACGCATTTAAAAGATTATTTCTTTGTTGCTTTGTATGTCCCTCCCCCACAGTGTAACCCCCGCTTTCACTATATTTGATGTCAGTATAACATGTGGAGGAGATGGGGACAAACAAGTAGTTTAAGGATTCAGGTGGACCTGTTGCAACAATGAGAAGTACAAAATGTCATGTCAAAACCTGCTTTACAATGTCGGTGTGTGGGGGGGAGGGGGGTATAATTGGGTTTGGGGAGGGGGGTAAAATTGGGTGGGGGGAGGGGGGAGGCGGGGAAGGGAAGTGAAGGGTAAACAAAGGAGGAGGCTGCAATGCTTGGTAAGAAATGTATGTATTATCCTGCCCATGTAATTGTAGCCCCCCTGTACAGTATGTTCTCAAATAAAATAAAATACAATTAAAAAAAAAAACCAAAAAAAAAAAAAAAGTAAAGTGAAGTGGAATTTCTGGGGCATTTAGGTCACAATGTAGAAGACAGTAGATATACTTGATGATCAAGTATAAATTTGTAATGTACAACATGAGGATACAGGGGGCAACACTGGCCTTACAAAGGAATGAAGATAAGTAAATAGGAGTTCTTCTTCCTAATGGGGATGGCTCTTTTAGTTGTTCTTCCTTCAGTAATGGATAAGCTGAACATAATTCTTTAAGTATATCTGACTTTTGCCCCATTTGTCCGGAAATGGAAAGACTTGGAAAAATTATATTAAGTGAAGTAAGCCAGGTGCAAAGAAACATACGTCCCATGGCTTCCCATATGTACAATAACTAGTATATGTCTGAGACAAGAGATAACCGTCAGATAAGTTGATTTTAGGTGAAATGAACCTCAAGATAAGGACTCCATATTTTCTTTCTTGCTATCGTTTCTAACATATTTATAAGTTATTTCTTTGTTGCTTTGTGTGTCCCTCCCCCACGGTATAACCCCTGTTTTCACTGTATTTGATGTAGGTATAATTTGTGGAAGTGAAGCAAAAAAAACAAATTGTTTAAATAGGTGGACTCATTGCAACAATGAGATGTACAGGACTTTAAGTCTAAAATCGAACTTTACAACCTTTGCACAAGAGTTGGGGGGAGGGATAGGAATTGATGGTTAGGGGAAACAAAGTTGGAGGCAACAACGTTTGATAAGAAATGTACTCATTACCTTGCCATGTAATTTTAAGTCCTCCATATGGTATTTTTACAATAAAAAATTATTAAGAAGATACATTATATTAAACCTTATACAGTGGCTACAAACTTCATTTTAATGGTTAAATAAATATTAGCCCTCCTCAAAAAAAGAAAGAATAACAAACAATATAGTAATAATGTTGTATGTTCAACATAGAACAAAATTTCAAATTTAAATACATGAGATTTTCCTTGATGTAACCTAATTATTACAAATAGGGAAAACCTGGGGACCTATGTTCCTTTAAGTCTGGCTTACTTCACTTAGTATGATGTTTTTTCAAGATCTTTCATTTTCTCACGGATGAGGTGGTATCATTGTTTCTGACGGAAGCATAGTATTCCATGTATGTGTATGTGTGTATGTCTGTGTGTCTGTGTCACATTTTCTATATCTATTCATCTACTGAGGGGCATCTGGCTTAATTCCATACCTTAGCTATGGTAAATAATACTGTAAAAAACATAATTGTGCTGGTAGCTTCAGTGTGGCCTTGTTTGTGGTCACATGGTTAAATGCCCAGAAGTGGGTTTACTGAATAATAGGGGAGCATTATTGTGCACATCACGGATAATCTTAGTAGATAAGCAGAATTACTCAATAGCTATGAACATATGACCATAAAAGGTGATTCCAAGTGAAATGAACTCCAAGACACATTCTTTATTGTTGTTGTTCTTAATGTACTATGTAATTTTCATCCTTTTGTGTTTTCCCCACATATGGTTTATCCCCTCTAGTCACTGTATTTGATTTTGATACCCAGGTTATCACATCTAGGGAACTAGGGAAGGGTAAGAGAAAAAAAAAACAAAATGGTGAGACAAAGGACAAAGGGGGAACCTATGCAAAAGTGAAAATCACGAGACAATATGTTGGAAGTAATCTTGGGGGGGATGTTGGGAGGGACGAGGGAGAAAAATGGGGGAAAGTTAAAAAGTTATAAAAGAAATGAATTCATTACCTTACTTATGTAAGTATAACCCCTCTGTACATTACCTTGACAATAAAATTTAAATACAAAATGAAATAAAATACTTGAGAGCAGCAATACAGGAGATGGGAGTGGGGGAAATACAATAGTATACAAAGAAGAGTAGAAAAGCTGTTGGGAGCAGTAGTTTGACTTTAACATAGGAAGTAATAAACTAACATACAGATTTTCAGCCTCATGTCAGTCACTACAAAGGGAAAACAAAATGCACAATCAGCAAACAAATAGAGATAAAATAGAAAACTAAACAACTTAGGTGAAGAGATGACTTGGACCAAGAATAAGAAATGACAGAATTAGAAAACAAATAACAGGCTAGTAAGTTTAAAAATTATTACCTACAATTCTATTAAAAGTTTTTTATATCAGGGTTGGGAAGGTGGCTCAGTGAAGAGCGCTTGCCTTGCATGCATGAGGCTCTGGGTTTGATTCCTCTGCACCACATAAGCAGAAAGAAAAAAGCCAGAAGTGGCGCTGTGGCTCAAGCGGTAGAGCACTAGCCTTGAACTGAAGAGCTGAGGGACAGCGCCCATTCACAGAGTTCAGGCCCCACAACCAGACCCAAAATAAATGTTTTTTACATCACAATTTGTTAGAACTATAATTCAAATCACTGTTTAATAGTAGATCATTTTAATAACAGGTTACTTATGCCTGATTTCTTAATATTAAATATTTAACATATAATTTAAATTTAATATATAAATTAAATTTAAATTTAATGTATAATTTAAAATTTAGAAAAGAAGAAATTGAAACTAATTTTAATAATACATTTCATGAATTGTAAAATTGACAAGAATTAGAATTTTAAAAATAATATATGATTACTGTTTCATTGATGTGAATTAATGGAATAATTCAAAGTGTATTCTACACTTAGCTCTCATCTTGACATCAAATAATAAATTATTGCACATGACTCTTGGTATTAGGTGGAAGGGTTCAGCACTGTGGTAACACACCACACAGTACATGAGGGTATGACTCCTATCATCTAGCTTAAATTGTGGAAATTTAATTTCTTCATGCATGTTAAATTCCTTTCTAGGTGACATCTACACAGTAATATGCAATTAGATACATGAGTAGCATTTCAGATGATTCTTAAAAGTCATATTCATTAGTTAAATTTTTATTATTTTGTACCAAATACGTATTTATAGAGAGACTGAATTTCTGAGTAGATGATGGTGTATATGTGCCAGATTACACAACTTGAGGTTCATTTTATATTCCTGACGTTGTTTCTACTCTTGGAATTAATATTCCATAAGGGGTTAAGTGTATTATATTGGATATATGAAAGTAAAATAAATGTTTATTCCACTAATCTTTTGCCACTTGTCTAATTGCAATATAAATTATCCATGTGTTTGAAGTAATGAAAATAACAATAGATATAAGCCAGATAAATCAGTCTGTAGTAGACAAGTATTTTCACCTTTATTTTGATAATTGGTCCTCTTTTACACTACAGAATATTCTTGGGAAAACGTGCTCCAGGATGGCCAAAACTGCAGAATATTATGTTTTTATCTATCGTAAAACAAGGAAGAAAGGCCAACCTTCCACAGAAAAGTCTGTTCCCAGTGATGTGATCTGTTTTATGGTGATCACTTGGAAATGAACCTTTTTCACAGTCAACCTTGAAAAGCCATCTTGATAGAACATTTCTGTAAGTGGTAACAGAGGCTCATTTGATGGCTTTGCAAGGATCCAGATTGCCTCATTTTGAGACAATTAAAACAGGAATTTAGTCAGCTGTTTTTGTATCTTTAGGAAAAAAGCCATTGACTCTAGGCCGGGGGATCACTCGGGCCCAGAGAATTTACTACCTTGAATAGTAATCCTAGATCTCTAAAAAACACACAAACAAACAGAAAACTCCAGTAAGTACAGCCAGTCAGAGCTGCTATCACAGCCTACATGAAGTCAGGCAAAAAACAGAAGCTGAGAGTCATTTAGCTAATAATTAATATATTTTTTATGAGGCAGACTGAAATGAGATTCCCGAGAGAGGGTCAGAAAGACTGGTCAGAGAGACTAAAATTGATCACACAAAGATTGGATAATATAATTCCTTGTAGAACAAATAAATCATAGAACACTTGTGCATGTAAGAACAAGACATAAGACCAATTCCAGAAATACACATTTTCTTAGAGATCAGCTTAATGAATTATCAATGGAAATCTTTAAATTCTTAAATATTTGACCACATGTGGGAGAAGGCCAATTGCTGAAGAGAAAGAAAATGTCATCACTCTGTTAGGAGGTCCAATATCACATTAGGAAGTAATCAAACACAGATTTGTAATAAAAAGAGAAAACCATTATTCCAAATGAGGGTTTTATTTGTTTTGATGTAACAGTTCTTGATTTTCATGCTAGCAGTTAACATACAATTGATCCAGTCCCACAGCTGAATTGATATTGACTGCAGTGTTCCCACATGAAGGAAAAGAGAAAATTTAAAATGTCTGATGAAATGAGTTGAGGGTGCCTTGTCCTAATAGTGATATCTGATATTTAGACACAGGTGAAGAGGTGGATTTTCTTTTATAAATCCCCCCCATTTTTAGCCTGCAACCAGAGGCTCATAGTTGTAATCCTAGCTACTCAGGAAGCTGAGATCTGAGGACTGCCGTTCAAAGCCAGCCTGGGCAGGAAAGCCCCTGAGCCTCTTATCTCCAATTAACCACCAGAAAACCAGAACAGGCCCTGTGGCTCAAGATATAGAGCCCTTACCTTGAGTTGAAGAGCTCAGGGCCAGTGCCCAAGCCCAGACATCAAGCCCCTCAACCCAAAACAACAACAAAATAATCTCCCATTTCTTGGACTGCTTACAGCTTTTCCTAACATTCAATAAAGAAGCCATTTTATCACCAACTACATTTAAATCCTATTGTAGCTATTACAAATAGAATGATTTGGAATCTTATGTCAAAAGATTCATATTTGGGGAAACAAATACCAGCAATGTAACTTTTTTCCAGTATTGAACTCTGGGTCTGGGCCTTGAACATGGTTATGCTGGTAGTTTTAATGTGAACTTCTTTGTTATTTTTTGGAATACTGCCCCTGAATGGAATTACTGGGTAATAGGGAGATCTATGTTTAGTCTTTTGAGGAAAGTTCATACTGCATTCCAGACTGGTTGAACAAGTTCAATTTCCTACTAACAGTGTAATAGAGTTCCCATTTGGCTACATCCACCTCAGCATTTGCTATTGTCAATTTTCTTGATAATGGCCCTCCTAACTGGGACAAGGTAGAATCTGTCTTGATATTGTAGATTTATAGGCACCTTCTAGCTACCATAAATGAATGAATCCATGAAACCTATATTGCTCTGAATGTGCATTCCTTTCTCTTAGTATAATTTCCCCAAGCCTTTCATTTTACTTAAGACTAGTGAAAAGTCATCCCTTCTGATGGGTGAATAGAATTCCATTGTGTGTGTGTGTGTGTGTGTGTGTGTGTGTGTGTGTGTGTGTGTGTGTGTGTGTGTGTGTGTGTGTGTGTGTCTGTGTGTGTGTGTAAAATGACTATAGGCACATGAGTTCATTTCTAAACCTTCTGTTTCATCTGTAATTTTGTAATTTCATATTAAATTTGGATTGCTTTCCCTACTGCATTGAAGAATATTGTTGGAATTTTGCTGGGTATTGCATTGTCAATTGTTTGGGGGTAATATTGCAGTTTTCACAATGTTAATTCTTCCAACCAGGAGAATTGAAAGACTTTCCATGTCCTTGAATCTCCTTCATTTACCCATTTTAGAGTTTTAACTTTTTTACAGTAGAGGTCCTTCACATTTTTAGCTAAATTAATTCCTAGTTTCGTTGTTGTTTTGTTCTGTTTAGTTTTGATTTGATTTTGAGATAATATATATGATGTTGTTTTTTTTTATTCCAGCCTGGATATTCCCATTGTTGGTAACACAGAACAACTACTGATTCTTGTGGGTTTTATACCCTGCTACGTTGCTGAAGGTTAGCATCACCTTTACTAACTTGAGGGAGCAAGCTATAGGTTCCTTTAAATACAGGACCATTTCATCTGTAAAAAGGGATACTTTTCCTTCTTCCATATTTGGATCCCCATTATGTTTTTCTCTTGCCTATTGCTCTTGCTAGGAACTTCACTACTATATTGAACATTAGTAGAGAGAGTGGACATCCTTTTATCATTCCTGATTTTAATGTCTTCATGCTTCCACCATTAGGTACATGTTTATTATCTCTTTGTCATATACATACTCTGTATTATATTGAGGAATGTTCCATGCATTCCTAGCTTCTCAGACCTTTAATCATAAAGGGGTATTGGAGTTTGTTAAAAGCTATTTTTACATCTATGTATATATGATAATGTGGTTCTTGTCTCTGCTTCTGCTGATGGTTTATGTTATGTTTATTGACAAGTATATTGGATCCAATTGGATCCTAGAATGAATACTGTTTGATTATAGTATACGATTTTTTTGTTAGTTGCTGAAATTGGTTGGTGAGAATTTTATTGAGAAGTTCTGTATCAATGCATACCAAAAGCTCAGTTCATAGTTCTCTTTCTTTGATGAGTCCCTATCTGATTTGGGGAAGAGTCTAATTCTAGCTTCATAGAATGTGTTTGATAATTTCATTTCCCTTTCTATTCCATTGAAGAGTTAGATCTGAGTATTGCAAGCTCTTTGCAGGCCTTAATTTCATGGTAAATCCATTGAGTCCTAGATTTTTCTGGTATGGGAAATTGTTTATTGACATTTCATTTTCATTATTTCTTATATATTACTTCCTGGTTCAGTTCGAGTATAGGAAACCATAAATTTCTCTAGAATGCTCCAGGTGACTGGCATACAGTTTTCAAAGTACTTTCTTATAGCATTCTCAATTTTGCTTATTTATGTTGTTATGTCTAATTTTTTCTGTAATTTCTCTATTTGGGTGAGTTCTCTTATTGTATTTTCAGGGTTTTTTTATTATGAAGGTGTTATACGGGGGGGGGGTGGTATCATTAAAATAAGTAATGAGTACATTACCCCCAACCTTGATATCCCATCCCCACAAAGTTATAAAGTTCATTTCTAACATAGCGTCTAGTGTATCTCACTGTTTCTTTGGTTAATCTTTGTCCCACCATTTCTGTGATTTCCCTTCCTTCCCCAAATCAGATTAACTTAGGTATAAGACAAAGGGTATGGAAATCAAAAACAGTGACTACAGGGAATAAACCAAAGTGGAAAACGTAAATAGAAATAACAAAAACAGTTCACTATACAATTATCTTGTATCCATTTCTTGGAGCTCATTTCAATAAGCATAATTTTCTATGGTGATATGCATATAGCTATTGAGCTATTGTGCTCTTTTCTAAGAATATCCTAGGTATATTCTAGTTTTTCCAAATGAGTGAAAACATGTACCCTATGAGTTTTTGGGTCTGGCTCTTTTGACTTATTATGTTTTCCAAGTCTTTCCTTTTCCTTACAAATGGGGCAAGGTCATTCTTTCTAAAGGAACCATAGAATTTTGTTGTGAATATATATGACATTTTTTTGAACGATTCATCTACTGAGGGACATCTGTTTTGGTTTCATATCTTAGTTATGGTAAATAATCCTACATTGGACATAGTTTTGATAGTAGCGTTAGTGTGGCTTTGTTTGTGGTCATTTGGGTAAATGCCCAGGAGTGGGATTGCTGGGTCATAGGGGAGCTCTTCTGAGAAACCTGTACACTTCTTTATGGAATATTTGTGCAAGTTTACATTTCCACCAGTAGTTTAGTAATGTTCCTTTTTGTCCATATCCCCACCAGCCCAGCATCTGTTATTATTAATTTTCTTCATAATGGTCATTCTAACTGGGGTGAGGTGGAATCTCAATGTTGCTTTGATTTGCATTTCTATGGCCAGAAATGATGCATATTTCTTCATGTGTCTATTGGCCATTCATATTTCTTCTTCAGAGAGGTCTCTCTTTCAATCTTTAGCCCACTTATTAAGAAGGTTGTTGGTTTTTGATTATTTGTTTTTTGGGGGGTTTAACTTTTGGGGCTCTAAATATATTTGAGATATGAGGACATTGTCTGTTGCAGAGCATGTAACGATCTTCTCCCAATCTGTGGGCTTTCTATTTATCTTTCTATCTATATAAATTCTCTTCTTAGTTGGATTGGGTACGGGTAGGTCAATTCTGTTAATTTATTGAAAGAACCAACTCAGTTTTGTTGATCTTTTTATGTTTTATTTTGTCTTTATTTAGGTATTTCTGATTTATTTTTTTTGGTAGGTCGTAGGGCTTCAACTCTGGTCTTGGGCACTGTCCCTGTGCTCTTCACCTCAAGACGAAAGCGTTACCATTTGAGCCACAGTGCCACTTCCGGGTTTCTATTGTTTTATTGGAGATAAGAGTCTCAGGGACTTTCCTGCCAGGGCTGAATTTGACCCTCCATCCTCATATCTCAACTTCCTGAATAGCTAGGATTACAGGCGTGAGCCGCCATCTGTGCGCAACTTTGATTTACTTCTTTTTTGTTTCTGTCTACTGCTTTGGGTTTGGGCTTGTTCCTATTTTCAAGAATGTTGAGGTATATAATTAAAATACAGACTTGAGATTTCCCCAATTGCTTGATGTAGGCACTCATAGGTATACATTTTCCTCTGTGTACTGCATTTACTGTGTCCCAGAGGAATTGTTATTTTGTGTGTTCAATTTGTTAAATTTCTGAAACTTTCAGATTTTCATTATAATGTATTCAGTGCCCCACTGGTCATTCAGTAATGTGTTGTTCAGTCTTCATGTGTTTGAGAATTTTTTTTTTGTTTGTTTTAGCTGTTTAATTCTAAGTTTATTCTGTTGTGGTCTGACATGATTTGGCAAGTCAATTTATTTTTATTTCATTTTGGATAGAATTTCTATGTAACATAAGATATGTTCTATTTTAAAGACTCTTCCAAGAGCTGCTGATAAGAATGTTTCTATTGATGTATATTCTGTAGATGTCTGTTAGGGCTAGGCGGTCAATGTAGTTATTAGGCCTGCAGTTTCTTGGTTTAGTTTTTCCTGGATGACCTATCCAAGGATAACAATGATGTGTTGAGATGTGTTTTTAGGTTAAGTAGTATTTGGTTGATGAAGTGGGGGTGCTCCAGGATTCAGGGCATTGATGTTTAGACTTTTTTATATCCTCCTAATGGAGAGTTGCTTTTATCAATATATAATGTCTCTTCCTCCTATTTTTAATTTGAATTCTATTTTATCTTATGTTAGTAATTCTACTGTGGACTGTTTATGGTGTCCATTGCTTGAAATTTTTCCTTCCAGCCTTTCAGTTTGAGTATGTGTTTGTTTTTGTCAATAAAATGTGTCTCTTGTAGATACTAGATGGATGCATCTTGTTTTTTGATACTAGTATCTAATCTATGTCTTCTATTTGGAAATTTAAGTACAATGATATTGAGAGTTAAGACTTTGAAATATTTGATAAGTCCTGCTGTGTTATGCACCTGTTGTTAGGAGCTGTGCCTCATCTACTCTTAATATATTTACCTTGTTCTCTGGTGGGGAGCATTCTATGTAACCAGTTCCTGTTCTTCTTGATCTTCTCTATGTAGGATATATTTGATTAACTTCTATCCTGCTGATTTGGTGGAGATACATTGTTTCAACTTTTTTTGTCATGAAATATTTTTATATATCCTTTTAATATAAAGGATAGTTTGGCTTGGGACCGTATTCACGGTTGGTAGTTGTTTGCCTTTAATGTTTGTCATACATCATGCCAGGCTCTCCTTTTTACCATATCAGCTAAGAAATCTGTATTTATTCTGACTCTATATCTTTTATAAATAATCCATCTTTTGCCAGGTGTGGATTTGATCTTCTGTTGTGATTTCTTTTTCTGGATTTAGGTTTTTGTCTAGACCATTAAGCGTAGGAGAAGAGATCAGTTGTGGTGAGATGTTGTCATGTTAATACTTGTGGTTACAAGGACAGTTCGGACTGTCCAGTGGTAAGGTGAATTGAGTCTGTGTTTAGATGTGACTGTCTCTGTTCATGATTTATTTCCCATTTGGCCCTTTGTTTCCACACTTTAGTTGTGCTTTTGAATATGTTGGCCAACACAGTCACATCAGTCACCTGCCTGGCTGGGTAACTTTTCATAGATTTCTGTTTCCTTGTGAAGACAGTATAAAATCTTCCTCTGAATTTTATATCTATATATAATTATAGCTCACTTGGTGTGAACCTCTAGAATTGGAGTATCTTCTAGGACTCTCAATATCTGTTTCATTAGAGAGAGCTAGGGTAATTTTCTGTTGTTATTCTGCCATTGTTTTTCCTCTTCCTCAGGTTTATTTATTTATATTGTGGATTTTTTCACATAATTTATGATTTGTGATGATTGTATCAGATTATTTTTGTTTTTATATTTGTGGTACTTTGAAATAGTGATTCCAGGCTTGTATGAAGAGACAGTAATAATATGAAATGTGAAGAGCCTAAGGCTTAAAGAGGTACAATGAAGGCCTAAGTAACTCCATTACAGGCTAACAACCATCTTGTGAGGTATGAATTATTAATAGAACCATGGGTTTGACCAAGAAATGACACAAAAAGAAAAACAATTCCTGGACAACTGAGACATAAATGATCCTTGGGAAAGCCACAGGAATTTTCTCCAGATGCATTGACCAAACACTGGGTGGCCATGCAGGACAAGGTGACCCAGTGGCCAGACAATTCTCATCAATATCACATCCATAATAATATTAGCCAATCACATATGTATAGCATAGTTTGCTTAAAATGTTAACCAATCCTGTAATTTCTCATGTAAAACTTCCTTAAAGTTGTTTGTTCAATACTATAAAAAAAAAAAAACTGTGCTTATTCTACGCTCGGGGCTTCTTAGCATCACCGGTTACCGAGTGCGTGGAGGATCAACCTCGATCTTGCAAATAAAGGACTCCTTTGTTATTTGCATTAGTCGTTGTCTCTGGTGGTCTTCAGGGGGTCTCGAGTCCAGGTACAACAAAAGGGGCTCATCTGGGCTCTCCCTCATAAGCTCACCCAGACACCTGATCAGGGAGTAGCAAAGAACAGCCGGTAAGTTTTGTAACTGTGATATTTGTGTAGTTTTCAGGTTGCGTCTTGGAGTTGGCAAGAAAACCTTGTGGACGTGCTATAAGGCAGCCAACGGGACCAGTGGGAGAGGTCCTCCAGATGCCCGGAGAAGGGAAACTATTCACTAGTGCGGACATTTGGGCCCATCTGTAGTCCTGAACTGTCTGCTTGATAGTTTACAGGGTAGAGTGTCCACTAGTGCGGACATTTGGAATGTTTCCTGTCTTTAGTCCGGCACTTTTGTCTGACAGTCTACCACCCAGTCTATCACCCGCATGCAGTTAATGTGTCTTCTCTTAAAATCTATGTGTCTGTCCGTATTGTGGCTTTCATTGAACATTTCCTCTTTCATATTCATCCTGACACAGATGCCTGGAAACCCTGTTTGCCTCCATGTAAAATTGTTATTCTTTGTTCATTTTCTTGTCCAACAATAATTACCTTCTCTTTCAGACTCTCTTGTCTTCTCCCTCGAAGGGTGAAATTTGGCTTAGAAAGTTGGCCCACTTGAAGCAAAGCTAGAGTGGAGTAGTCTTTTACCTGATGTCATTGCTGAAACATCACCAAGTGTCTCCGTCTATCTCTTTGGGATCTTATACAGGCCAGCGAATCCACACTTTTCTCCTTGAGACACTCTGAGTTGTGGTTTTATCCTAAATCCCCAAAAGCACCAGTTGTTTAATTTTGTGATATTTGTAATTGCCTTCCTCCTTTTTTCTTGTCTTGTGTGTGGATTGATATACGCTGAAATGAGTCAGAACCAAAGTACACCTCTTACCTTTCTGACAGATACTTTTAAAGACGTTAAGGAAGGAGCTAACAATTTAGGTGTTAAATTTAAAAAAGAAAAATTACTTTGTGCAAGTCAGAGTGGCCTACTTTTGAGGTTGGATGCCTGCCCCCAAACAACTTTTAATCTAAACACCATTTGGGAGGTTAAATGTAGGGCTTTTCTCCCAGGAAGTGCAGGACACCCTAATCAGATTTCCTATATTTTAGTATGGCAGAATTTGGTGCAGGAACCTCCAAAGTGTCTGTTGCCCTTTCCACCCTTTTCTGTCGATAAAAACAACATTTTAGCATTAGAAAAGGTTGTGTCAACTACCCCCTCAGCCACCTTATATACAATTTTACAGGAAAAAAGTGAAGATCTTCTCTCATTAGACTCTGATCTCCTCCCATACACTTCACTGCTGCCTCCTCCACCCCTCATGGAGGAAGGGGAGGCATCAAGAGATGAGGAGCAAGGAGCCAGCAGCAACTTGGAAGTGCCAGCAGGAAGAACTCGTGGTAGCATTCAGAGAGCTGCCAGCCTGAGACTCCCTGACACCACCATGTTGTTGCTGTTCAGAGAAATTGGGCCACCAGAAAAAACCAGAGACCCCCGACTTCAGTGTTGGCCCTTTCCACCAGTGACTTATACAATAGGAAAACACAAAATGCAAATTTTTCAGATAACCCCAAGGATTTGATTTATCTCCTAGATAGTGTAATGTTCATGTGCCAGCTGACCAGGGATGATTGCCAGCATTTACTTCGGGTCTTGTTCCACACGGAAGAAAGAGAAAGGATTCAAACTGAGGCTAGGAAACTGGTTCTGGGGGATGACGGGTAGCCTACTGCTAAACCTGATTTCACCAACGCATCTTTTCCATTAACCAGGCCTCGAAATGATGGTTGGGACTACAACACGGCAGAACGAAGGGGGAGATTAAGGGTCTATCCCCAGACTCTAATGGCGGATCTCAGGGAAGTAGCCTGCAAACATACCAATTTGGCTAAAGTTTACATGGTCTTACAGGGAAAGAAACCCTACGATGCCTAAATAGTCGAGGTCTACACATACATTAGTGCACTTACTGCCAAGAAATATTGCATTAGGTCAAAGAATGTGCTAAGAAAGGGAAACTAAACAAAGCAGTGGCAGCCCCATAGAACCCTGACACTAATGGCTAACAGTACTGCTAATAATGAATAAAGATGTCAAGGTTCAATTCCCCTCCCTGAAGCCAGGGTAGCACTGAGAGTGGATGAGACTCCAGTAAAATTTCTAGTGGATACTGGGATCCAGTACTCTGCTTTAATAAAGCCCTAAGGAAAAGTCTCAGATAAAATCTCTTGGGTGTTGGGCTAGGATGTAGCTCAGTGCCAAAGCGCTTGCCTAGCAAGTACAACGTCCTGGGTTCGATCCCCAGTACCAAAAAGAAAAGACAAAAAAATACAGTTAAAAAAACCCAAATAACAACAAAAAACCTCTTGGGTGCAAGAAGTAATGGGAATTAAACAATACTCATGGACCACCGAAAGAACAGTGGACCTGGGGATGGGATGAGTGTCCCACTCATTCTTCGTTATTCCAGAAAGCCCTTATCCCTTATTGGGAAGAGACTTGTTAACCAAGGTCAGGGCACAGATTCACTTATATCCAGAAGGTCCCCAGGTGGAGGATGCTCAAGGAAGACCAATACAAGTATTGACTCAGGGCTGGAAGATGAGGACCGGTTGCTCCAACCACCCTAGACTCCTGACCAAGAAATCACCTATTGGCTGGAAAGGTACCCAGAAGCTTGGGCAGAGACTGGTGGAGTGGGACTAGCGAAACATATACCAGCTCTCTTCATCAAAGTAAAATCAGGGGTGGACCCAGTTAGAGTTTGACAGTACCTTATGTCCATGGAGGCACATGGGGAATTACACCCCACATTAGGCGTCTGCTAGACCTGGGTGTATTGCGACCCTGCCAGTCAGAGTGGAACACTCCCCTGCTACCAGTCTGCAAGCCCAAATCTAATGAATGTAAGCCAGTACAGGACTTCAGGGGAGTCCATAAAAGGGTAATGGACAATCACCCAACCATACCGAACACCTACACTCTCCTGAACACCCTGCATCAATATAGGCAGTGGTACATTGTATTAGATTTGAAAGATGCCTGTTTCAGCCTACCCTTGGTGCCCAAAAATCAAGTTCCCTTTGCCTTTGAGCGGACAGATGTCAAAGGAGGTGTCAATGGATCTGGACAAGACTCATTCAAGGATTCAAAAACTCACCGACACTCTTTGACAAAGCTTTGCATGAGGACTTGGTGAGTTTAGGGGAAGCCACCCTGGTCTGACTTTGTTGCAATATGTGGGTGACTTATTAACTGCTGGTGCAACTGAAAGAGAATGCATCCACGGAACAGAAGATTTACCCCAGATATTGGGAAACCTTGGTTAATGAGCATGGGTCAAGAAAGCACAAACCTGCAAATCAGAGGTAACTTACCTGGGCTATTTATTGAAATGGGGGCAGCGATGTCTCACCAAAGACAGAAAATAAACTGTCCTTCAAAATTCCAACACCACGGTCACAGCACCAAGTAAGGGTGTTTTTGGGTTCTGCCACCTTTTGCCATCTGTGAATCCAAGGGTTTGCAGAGCTGGCTAAACCTCTTTACAAGGAGAAGCAACTGTTTCAATGGACAGAGGAAGCTGAATGAGCCTTTGAACAGATAAAAAGTGCCTTATTATAAGCCCCAGTGTTGGAACTCCCTAATGCCAGTAAACCCTTTTATTTATATGTGGATGAACATAATGGAATAGCAAAAGGAGTCCTAACCCAATATTTGGGCCCATGAAGAAAACCAGTAGCCTACTTGTTAAAGAAATTAGACTCAGTAACAGTAGGATGGACACCATGTCTGAGAATGATAGCGGCTACTGCCCTGATGGTAAAATACACAGATAAATTAACCATGGGACAAGAACTGTATGTGACCACCCCCACACTATTGATGGTGTGTTAAAGCAACCACCAGATCGGTGACTCAGCAATACCCAAATAACCCATTACCAAGGAATGCTACTCAACCCTCTCAGAATCAATTTCCAGGCTCCCTCGGCTCTCCATCCTACCAGATCAGGATCTAAACATGCCACTACATAACTGCTCAGAAATCCTGGCACAAGTCCATAACATCCAAGAGGACTTAAGGGTCCAGCCATTGCTGGATGCTGAACTCGTGTGGTTTACAGATGAAAGCAGCTTTATTCATCAGGGAGAATTATGCGGGAGTGGCAGTAGTGACTGAGACTGATGTGGTCTGGGCTGAACCTCTACCAGTAGCCATATCAACACAGAGAGTCAAGTTAATAGCCCTGACCCAAGCTCTAACACTGGGAAAGGACAAAAGGCTAACTGTGTACACTTACAGTCCATATGCATTTGCAACGGCTCATGTACACAGAGCTATTTACAAAGAAAGATGATTACTGACATCTGAAGGAAAAACCATCAAAAATAAAGATGGAATCTTGGCTTTAATTACTGCTCTTTGGCTGCCTAAGTTAGCCATTGTTCATTGCCCTAGACATCAAAAACCTAAAGATGCTGTGAGTAAAGACAGTACCCTGGCCTACAGAATAGCCCAGGAGGTGGCATTGCAAAGCCACTCTATAATGATGATTAAAACCCAGACCCTGGTACAAGAACTCTTCAGGATACTCCAATATACACCACAGAGGACTTGAAATGGCACAATGTATAATGGTTGGTGGAGAGATTTTAGGAGCAACATTATACTAGCCATGAACTGGTGGATAAGATCACATTTTTTTCTTTCCTTTACTTATATATTTTTGTTGGTGGTGGTCGTGGCACTTGAACTCTGGGCCTGGGCACTGTCCCTCTGCTATTCAGCTCAAGGCTAATGCTCTACCACTTGAGCCACAGTGCCGTTTCCAGTTTTCTTGCAGTAAATTGGAGAAAAGAGTCTCCATGACTTTCCTACCGGGGCTGGCTTTGAACTCCAATCCTCAGATCTCAACACCACCCAGCTTAGGATCACATTTCTAACAGTGTACACTCAGCATATGTAATTTGTATATTCATCTATCTTTATATGAAATCTTGAGTTAAAAATCTGGACTACAGCTTAGACTTTACACTCAAAAAATGTTTGTAGTTTAAAAGTTGATTCTACTGGATAAATGAAACCTAAGAATGTAAAGGAGTCTCGGAAGTTCAGTTTGCATCCAGCCTGGGCAGAACAGTGTTTGAGACACTATCTATAATTAACCAGCCAAAAGCTGGATTGGAAGAATGGCTTAGGTGATTGAATAACAGTCATGAGCAAGAATGATGAATAAGAGCTTGAGGCTTTTGCAAACATACATGTAAACATACACATACACACAGAGGCCCTTATATGTGCCTCTGAAGCAACTCTCACAATATGTAGAAAAGTTAGAAAACAATAGAAAAGATTTCCTGAGTAAAACTAGAATCAAGTAATAATTTTTAAAATGAGAAAATCCTCAAATGAACTTTCTTCAAAAAAGTTTGAGAATATTACATAGGTAAAGACCAGAGATAGTAAGAGAGTCAAGTAATCAATATTAAAGGGATTGGATCTATGGAGGAATGAATCAGAGACCCGGCAGATGCATTGAAAATGTTCATACCCTGTGTCAAATGTTAGAACATCTTTGAAGATAGTACATGAACAGTCTGAGAAGTCCAGTGGATAATATCACTGGAGAAGTTCAGAATTGCTAATCTGTATCTAGATTAAATAAACCAAGAAGGGGCTGGGAATGTGGCTCAGTGGTAGAGAGCTTGGCTTGCATTCATGTAGCCCTGGGTTTGATTCCTCAGCACCACATAAGCAAAAAGAAAAAAGCTGGAAGTGGCTTTGTGGCTTAAGTGGTAGAGCGCTAGCTTTGAGCTGAAGAGCTAAGGGACAGCACCCAGGCCCAGAGTTCAGGCCCCATTACCGGACCCAAAAATAAACAAACAAACAAATAAGTGGGGCAATGTGATACAAGCCTTGAATTCGAGCACTCAGACTGACAGGAGATTAGAGACTGTAATTATTACTGATACCTTCCCTGAAGCAGGTAGTATAATTTTGTCTTAATAAAACAAACCAAACAAGATAGGAATGCACTGTTGGAAGTTTGGGCTAATTTCTTCATTATGGTTTGAAAAGCCAAGTTTTCTATTGAAATGCAACTGGTATATAACCCTCAGTTGTGTTTTAAATGCTCTCTTCATTACAGAACATTCATAGATGCAAAATGGTTCATGATTCCCATCCAAAATTTGAAAAAGTAAGTAATAATCATTCTGTTAGGTTCCAAGGAAAGGATGAAGGATTACAAAAGCTTAAGCCTGGAGGAATAGCAAAGTTCATTTAATGTAGGTCTTTATAGCTCTTGCTAAATTAGAGTTAAGACTTCAAAAAATACTTTGGTTTCGTTTGTAATTTCATATTCTATAGGATACTACAATTTTTTTTAGGTAGAGGGTTTAATTGACAAATTTATAAATGTTTCTTGCATTCTATTTGCCTAGCATATTGTTTCAAGAGAGTTATAATTAGAACTCAGTTAATAGATAATTCTAACTGATCATGTAGAAAATGATAATATGAATAATGTAGACCGAGTTGCCAACAAATTGATGATACTAATTTATAAATTTAGAAAAAGCAATTTTTTGAGACTTTAATATAACATGGTATGAAGAGAATAATTGTGTGACATCTTCTTTCTTCTACCTGTATGTAACACAAGAAGCAATTTCCTTAATTACGTGCCTCTGTATACAGTGAGAAAAATGCTAGGTTTGGGGTTTGTTTTTATTTTTGTTTTTGTTTTATTGCTTTGTCATGGGGCTTGAACTCTGGACCTGGACACTGTCTCTGAGCCTGTTAAGCTCAAGGCTTGTGCCCTAACACTTCAACCTCAGTACCACTTGTGTCTGGCTTTTACTGAGAAGTTTATTGGAGATAAGAATCTAGGGAACCTTCCTGCCTCATGGGCTTTGAACTGTAATCTTCCGATCTTAGCATGCTGAATATCTATGATACTTAAAAAAGTATAAATATAAATAATATTTGCAAGAATACCAGGTGAGGAAAAATGTTGCAACCCAGTTTATTGTGGTGTTCTGTCCAGAACACGGAGGGCATCACATTAGCAGAGGTGTAGTATTTTTCCCAATAGAGATAAGCTACTTGTGATGTGAATTAAGGGAATTTTGAGGTGCACCCTACAAGTTGAAAACTGTTGGTCTAGGATGACTTTATGGCATAAATTATGGGATTGATGGTCATAGAAATAATAGCTTAATCTGATAAACAATTGCTTACTCTTGAAGAATTAATTATAACCGACGCTTTACAGTTTTATCCTATACCAGAATGTGGCTATTTTTCTGTTCACTTCTCAATCTGTAACACCCCATTGGAAAATGCATCTATTGCAGAATTACATAACATGGAAACAGGTACTATTTTGAATCTCTCAGGTATGGAATGTTCAGAATTTTAAAGTGAGTAATTATTAGTCATAGGAATTTTGAAGAACATACATCTTCTTTCCTCTTAAAAACTTATTTACTTTTAAAAGTTATGGGTTTCCATAGAATTAAACGGTTTTCGGTTTTAATATGAGAAAGTACTAGTTAATTCTTTTTTGAAAATATTGGCAAGTATATTGTGAAAAAATTGTCTAGTTGGATAACATTCAAGTTGGTGGCCCTCCCATTAAGAAGGGGTAATTCATTCAAATTAGATGCCAAATAGTACTGATTTTTTTTAAAAGTTACTACATAAAGAACAATATTTACTATACCAATACAGTGAAATTTTATTTCATGCTGTTTTTTTTTAATTTAATTTTAATGTGAAAGTGATGTGCAGTGGTTTAGCAATTGTAAGTCAGTGAATACATAACTTTTCAAACTTATTATCCCCTCTCTCATTTTTCTCACAGTTTTACTTCACCCCAATACCCCTCACAAGTTGTAATGTACATTTCCAACATATTGTCTTCTGAGTATTGCTATTGCATTGGTTTTCCTTTTCTCCTTTATCTCGCCATTTTGTTCTTCCTCTTCCCTTCCCTAATTAAGGTAAATGTATACACAATACACAGGGTACCAAAATCAAACACAGTAGGAGATAAACCATAGGGGAAAAACCCAAGGAAAATAGAAATCACATAGTACATTAAAAACAACTGCAAATAAATATCTCTTTCCATATCTTAGAGTTCATTTTGCTCAGCATCATGTTCATATATAAGCATAACAAAGTCACTGGAAAATAATACTTTCATGGGTACTATATCATGAAAACAACATGTTAACTGTTTTTGATGGTAAAGGTGGAATTAGGATTGGTAAATTCGCGATTCTGATAAAGGAATTTCAAAAGAGTTTTAAAATTATGACAGGTAAATGTTAATTGTTCAAAATTTTAACTTAGCCTATTAAGAAAATTTAAAATTGCCTGAGAAAATAGGCTTTCATGCAAAGAAATTCATGGAGACTTAGCTGAGAAGGAGCAATGTGGGTAAGATGGCTCATTTTCACAGTAAACAAACAAACCTCACAAACCTTGCTGTAAATCCTGTAGGTTCCCATGAGAATTGTCCTTACCCAGGAAATATATTCTTACTGAGTGAAACAAGGTTGTAATCGAATTTAAATTCAAAGCTTTTTTTTTAAAATAAGACATCAAAATTTGTGAATTGACCTTTAATTACTAAAAAGTAATTCCCTTAAAAAGATAATTTGAGTCAAAATATTTAGGGAGAAAGTGCCCTTCACAATGAAACAACGTATTGAGTTTACACTTTTCTGTTTTAATACTTTCCACAATGTCTTTGCATGTGAAGCACTGAAACACAGAAAAAAATCTGATTGGATACTTCAAACCAGTGATTTCACATTTCATAGTAGCTTAAAAAATATAATATCCTTATTAACATGAGATAGTGAAGACTTCTTTTTTTACATAAGCCAGAAAGTTTGGGGATCAGAAAAGAATTGAGCAAATTGAAAAGGTAAGAAAACACGTTATTAGAAACCCTAGCTAAGCATTTTGGTTTCAGCAATGGAGGGGACCAAAACTTTTTGATATAGATTGTCTTAATGTTTTTGATACCTAAAGAGATTTTACAGAGCCTATTTGGCTCAGTATAATGAAGAACAAATTGAATGAAGACATGACAATAAATTCCACCTCCAAGTAAAAGAGTTTTCAAAGAGAAACCATGAAGATGTAGCAGTGGGGGACGTCTTATAGTCCTTCAGCTTCACTAGACTTGAAGCCAAGAAGTTGTGATTAATTGGAAATCAAGCAAGAGCTAAGAGGGGGAGATAGAAGTAGGACATAGAAGTATTGTCCTTTGTAACAGACAATGTCATCCAAGGAATCGGTGATTTAACTCTATTCTTCTCCATATATCATGTTGAGCAAATACAAGACCAAGAGGAAAATAATCTATTTAAATAATTTTGCAAAGAATAACTTCACTGTTCCTGATATGGTATCTAAGGAGAGTCTTAAGAGAGAAGATAAAAGTCTTAAGAGAGACGATAATAGTGGAGTATTCTTAGGTTTCCTCTAAATATCTTTTTAGCAAAATATATCGTTGAGGTTAGAAGTGATTGAACCAAAAAGTGGTTGAGTACTTATTTTTGTGGGCACTTTAGACACAAGAAAATTTCAAGGTAAAAGAAAAATGAAAAAAAAATATAGCCAAATAGTTGTGATTATAGGTTCTTCGACTGGATTTTTGGAGACAAAGTTTTGCAGTAGTGTTGGTCCTCATTAACATAGCTGTTGGGTTTTCGTGGCAACCAAATGAAAAGGGGAAGTTTAATGGACTCGCTTGAACAAGTGAACAGCATGATAGAAAATAATGGCAAATAATATTTAATGAATTATTTTGAACAATTACTTTGTGAGAACAAAGAAGGAAAGAAAATTCAAAATCACATGACGTTATTAAAAGTATGAAAATGGAGTAGTGAAGAGATTGAGAGGAAACATAGAGGACTATTTTCTCTCCAGTGGAGTAATAGGTTCTTGATCTTGCTTCTTCCATTCTTCTTCACAAGCTATCAAGTGTGCCTCAGGACTGGAGTATCCAGTTCAGACAAAGAGCACTCGCAGAAGAAAATATTTGCAGTAGCTATAGGTGATTTATAACCTTAGACAATCTTTTTAAATCTGTTCAAAATTCTCCCCTACCCCAAGCTTCCCTCTTTGAACAGCTTTCTTTGCTTTTCCAAAGACCGCCCCTCATTAACAGCTTAAAATTTTGAGAGGTCATATTCATACTCTCTAGAGATTGCTGTTTGGTTGTGATTTTTGTGTGTTTTTATTGTTGTTTTTAAGTGAATTTCAAAAGGTTGTGCAAGTGTGTTACAATTAAATATGTCCATCTAATTGTCCAATGCTCCTGGATCAGAGTCACTCCTTCTATCAACCTCAACCAACCCTTTCTCCAAGATTGAGTTCAGATTTAGCACTTCCTTTATTACATATGTACATTGAGTATTCTAGCTGTACTTGCCCCTTGTTCTATTTTTCATTCGTTCTATTTCTTGACTATTGTTCCTCTCTGGTTTCAATTTCCTGATAGTCATTCTGTTAAACTGCCTGTTAATACTTTGAAAGGTTTATATGCATTCCATGGAGTTTCACTCCCACATACACTTGAACTGTTGTCAGCTTATATTTCCATAATTCATTCATCTGCAATAACAATTTGCAAGACTGGAGATGTTAAGCACTTAGACATGATTTTATTCTCATTCATTTGGAAGATTAATCTTTAATCAATAAGAAAGTTTAAAAATGGCTTATAATTTATTCCTAACTACCAATTTTTATAAATAGCTTTGGATAATGGTGTGTGATTATTTTATTTTACATAGGATAATTTTTTCTACTACCTATAAGTTTTGGAAAAAGAAGAAAACTAAAATTTACTTCTTAGAGGAATATGACAGAAATAGAAGACAGATTTTGTTTATCACATCTCTCATCAGTACCCATATTCAAGACTTAAAATCATATTTCTTACTATGTTAGACAGATAGGGAAAACATAAACCAACACATGATAAGGCAGCTATTAGTGACTTTTTAAAATGTACCTTCTTATTTGATGAAATTTACTTTGTTAGCTAATATTTGTGTTTGAAATATGGGAGGCTGATCCATTTAACACATTTCTGGAAGGCACCTACTAAACAACACAAATGGTGAGGGGTCCTATTTCTACACTTTAATGAATGGTTTAACTTGTTTGGTATTAGTGCTGGGTAGGTAAATCAACTCTATTGTAACTTGCTCCCTACACTTGAAAACCTTGTAAACTCACTATCATCTACTTGTCAAGGTTATTTTGGCAAATGTGATTTTAAATAGTTTATTTGAAAATGAATATACGTTAGGGAGATAAAATGTAGGTTATCATTGGTTTGAGAATGACAACATTTTTACACTACAGAACCTAGTTTTACTGAACTACCAGTGTTTTGAAGCACTAAGGATCTTCCCAGTTAATGCTATTCTAAATTATATTTGACCTTTAAATCAAGTATTCCTAGCCTTGGTAGACCAATTATGTATCTATTATTACAGAAACTATTTTGGGGGGAGGTTGTCCAGTCGTGGGGCCTAAACTCTGGGCCTGGGCACTGTCCCTCAGCTCTTCAGCTCAAGGCTAGCGCTCTACCACTTGAGCCACAGCGCCACTTCCGGCTTTTTTCTTTTTGCTTATGTGGTGCTGAGGAATCGAACACAGGGCCTCAGGCATGCAAGGCAAGTGCTCTACCACTGAGCCACCTTCCCAGCCCTACAGAAACTATTTTTTTGGCTGCACTGAAATCTTTCATTAATCATTAGGAGAGGAGTACTAAAAATAATCGTGTTCATTTGTGATTTTGTTCACTCATATTACAGTACTTTCTCTCAGATTTTGTGATCTCATCTTTCATTTTAAGTTGCCTTGCATTTCACAATTGATTTCTGCTAATTCTTGTAAGGAATTGGGGTCCTGAAATAATGTAGGAAATGAGAAATTGAGATGAGTCTTCATTTATTTTGTAGAAAGATTCACTGTGTGAAATTTAAAATCAGCACATATAAATATAAAATATATAAGCATATATAAAATAAAAATTGTTTTGCATTATTGTGTTGTGGTTAGGGAATCAAAAGAAACTCTGTTTTAAAGTATTATTCGTTTATCTCTACCTCAGTTTTTGGTAGAGTTAGACTTAAAGCTTTAACATTTGTAGATTTACAGCCTAGAGCTAAGAGGAAAAACTATGATTAAAACATTACCAATTTAAGGCCTAATATCAAGGAGAAACATATGGTCTTCTCCAGGAGCTATGGAAATATTTGGTGATAGAAAGTCAGTAGTGTAAATTCCTGCCAGGTTGGATGATAGACAGGCTAGAACAGTAGGTAATCATGCATATGAACAATTTTTTCACCTTCTTGGCTTTAGCTACTTTTGAAATGATAAGTATAATAAACAATTATATTTTGATAAAATACCTTCCATTCTGAACAATTCTGTCTGAACTCTTCATCTCTCTATGATCCCTTGTAACTAAGATTAGTTTTGTTCCAGTAAGACAATCTATGCTGTCAGGGTAAGATATTCTGGTTGGTCTGTTCCTACATGGAAGAAGGGTAAACGTTCAGGTAGACATTTGTCCCAGCAAGACCTCATTTGGGAAATTTTAAGCTGCAGAAGTTTAGAAGTAGCTCTTAAGTAAGGCTTACTTTGAATCCATTAGCTTTACAAAGCTAACTGAGTTGATAAATAAGTACCTGAAAAGCCATCACCTTTGGACTTAGTTGAAAAGGTTTCAAAGTATGATCAAATTTAAAATGAAAATGACAAAATAGACACTGAAAAAATTGTAAATGTGAGTAATTGACCAAACGATATGTTTTTTCCACTATACACAGAATTTTAGAGAAATAAGATCAATAGCATTTTTAGGAACATTAAGAGTTCCTTGTTACAAATAGGGAACCATGGATATATGCCTGTATAAAGATTGAAACATTAAGTACTTAAATTTAGAGGGTACTGCATGCTTCAGAAGCAGGTCTACCCAAATTACAATACAGAGTTTAACATGGCACTTGCACAAAGATGATATGAAAATTTGTGAAGTATTCCATAATTTTCATTATTCTGATGCAAGAAATGAAAAACAGTTATTAAAAAGTTAATTACCAAAAAACAAGTGTAAAAATACATGTAATTTATAGAACTAAAGGTTAGTTTGACATCAGTGTATTAATTCTTCACCTTAGAAAGGCCTTTACATAGCATAACCTTTACAAAAATTGAAATTAGATAACATTGTAATTTTATCCCAAAGAAATAAAATAATATAAGGACCTAGGAAAAAAAAGAAATCTTAAACTTCTTCTATATGGAATGCAATCTGAAAGGACACATTTATTAATGAACCTATACATTATATAACAATGTAGAATTCCAAGTATTATATCTAGGAGCGAATGAAATAGATTATGTATATTATACAAACATAGATATACTTTTTTCAGAAAACTACGAGGAAAAACTTTAGTTTCTATACTATTCATTTCAACAGATAAGTTAAAATTATTTCTGATTTAAAAAAATCACAAACTGCAGAAATCATTATAGATATATACAAACAACTCTTGAATACATTTTGACATCAAAGTCAGGCAATTTACTTGGAAGAATACCATGGAATCCATGAATTTTTAAAGTAAGATTCTGCTGTTACTTTGTATTGTGAAAAAAAATTAAGGGACACAAAGGATGGACTGGCATTTTTGAAATTTAAGAAACGTAACCAAACCATTATGACTTAGGAGAACAATTTGTACAGCCTTCCACAACTTCAAAGAGGTAGTGATACATACTTATCCTATGGCAATATTAAATGCAGTTTCTTCCAAGTTTTTCTTCAGACCTGGTTTGATATAATGGTTCAAGAGAGTATCTTTTCTATTTCTATTCCCAGCAGCAAGATGCAGGGCAGTCAAGAGGCCTTATTTTGGGTATTGGTATCTGCATCATGATGAATTAAGAAAGAAGCCACTCTAATATTATTGTACATATAAGCACTGTGCAGGGTTGTCAGCCATTCAGAGTTATTGCATGAATATCTGCCTTGCGCTACCAACTCATAGACAATGTCTAAGTGTCCACTCTAGGCTTACCAATGAAGAGGGTTATATTCATCCTCATCCCTAGTATTCATCTGAGTGGCCTTTTTGGAAAGTAGTCTACACACCGTAGTAAGCCAATTAATTTCAACATCCCAAAGAATAAATTGGCTTGGATCCTACACCATATTTTTTTTCTTGCAATTGATACCATTTCTCACTTTTTCATCTTCTTCCTTGTCTTCGTCAAAATTTCCTAACCAGGGACTTTGAGTGCAAGTGGGAATGAGATGTCCACATATTTCACCAAGAGTTCACAATGGTTGAACTGGTCAGAAAAATCTGGTGAATTTCCTGCATATGTTTTTTCACCATGATTTATTTTCTCTTTTTCCATTTTTACTATTTTAAATTATTCGAACTGCATAGTAGGGAATTGATAGAGAGCAGAGGAAAGATTTTCCTCAGTATTCAAAAGTACAGGCTGAAAATGAGGACCAGTGGGGTATTCATGTGTAGCTTATTCTAGGAATGAGAAAATAGGAAACAATGCCTTCTATGTCAATGATTTGGGAAATACCATGTTATAGTGTAAAAGAACTCACTATTCAACATAAAGGCTTTAAGAGCTTTCTAATAGCTTTCTAATGTTGGTATCCAACATTAGAAAAAATGTATAATGCAGTAGTAAAATAGAAGTCCTTTGTATGACTACCTAAATTCTTTTTTTTTTAAATAGCTATACAACTCTGAATTTTTAAAAAATTTTTATTGTGAACATACTGTACAGATGGGTAACAATTACATGGGCAAGATAATGAGTACATTTCTTATCAAGCATTGTAGCCTCCTCTTTGTTTACACTTCACATCCCTTCCGAGACTCCCCCTGCCTCCCACCCAATCCTCCACCCACAGCAAAGTTGTAAAGTTCATTTTCGACATGACAACATGTACTTCTCATTGTTGCACCTGATCCATCTGTATCCTTAATTAAACGAATTGTTTTTCCCCATCCCCTCCTCAAATTATACCAACATCAAATAGAGTGAAAGCAAGGGTTATACTGTAGGGGAGGGACATACAAATCAACAAAGAAATAATCTTTTATATGCGTTAGAAACAAATGCATGAAAGAAAAAAAAAACTTTTAAATATATATCTAAGGGTTCATTTTCCTAACATCACACTATCTGACCTCTGCTTGACTCATACATATACTAGATATTGAAAATAAGGGAAACCATGGGACCTATGTTTATTTGAGCTTGGCTTACTTCACTTAATATAAATATTTCCAAGTCTTTCCATTTCCTAACAAATGGGGAAATGTCATTCTTTCTGATGGAGGCATAGAATTCCATTGTTTATATATACCACATTTTCTTGATCCATTCATCTACTGAGGGGCATCTGGGTTGGTTCCATATCTTAGCTATGATAAATAATGCTGCAATAATCATAGTTGTGCAGGTAAATTTAGTGTGGTCTTGTTTGTAAACATTTGGGTAAATGCCCAAAAGTGGGATTGCTGGGTCATAGGGGAGCTCTATGTGAAGTTTTTGAGGAACCTCCATACTGCTTTCCAAAGTGGTTGAACAAGTTTACATTCCCACCAACAATGAAGTAAGGTTCCCTTCTGTCCACATCCCCTCCAGCATCTGTTGTTGTTAGAGTTCTTGATTTTTGCCATTCTAACTGGGGTGAGGTGTTATCTCAATGTTGTTTTGATTTGCATTTCTTTTATGGCCAGGGATGTTGAGCATTTCTTCATTTGTCTATTGGAAATCCTTCTTTCTTATTCAGAGAAGTTTCTCTTTAAGGCTTTCGCCCACTTATTTAATGGGCAGTTGTTTCTTTGAGGATTTGTTGTTGGGGGATTTAATTTTTTGAGTTCCAAGTATATTTTAGATATGAGACCCTTGTCTGTTGTATGGCTAGTGAAGATCTTCTCCCAATCCGTGGGCTTTCTGTTGATCTTGCTAGCTATGTCCTTTGCCATGCAGAAGCTCTGCAACTTCATGCAATCACATTTGTCCAACCTTTCTTTGATTTGTTGTGTTTCCAGGTCTCTATTAAGAAAAATTCGGCCTGAGCCAAGGAGACCTAGGGTTTCTCCTATTCCATCCTGTAATGTTTTCAGAGTGTCTGCATTGACTTTGAGGTCTTTGATCCATTTTGAGTTGATTCTGGTGCAGGGTGATATATAAGGATCTAGCTTTAGTTTTCTACAAGTAATTAACCAATTTTGCCAGCACCACTTACTGAAGAGGCTGTCCTTCTTCCATTCTATTTTTTAGCTCCCTTATCGAAGATTAGATGGCTATACGTCTGTAGGTTCATTTATGGGTTTTCAATTCTATTCCATTGGTCCTGAAGTCTGTTCTTATGCCAAAACCAAGCTGTTTTGATTACTATGGCTTTATAGTAGAGTTTGAAATTTGGTATTGATATTCCTCCAGCAGTGTTCTTTCCGTTGATGAGCGTTTTTGCTATTTGTGGTCTTTTATTGTTCCATATGAATTTTTGGATTGCCTCTTCTATTTCCTTGAAGAATGAGGTTGGAATTTTGATAGGTATCGTGTTGAATTTGTAGATAACCTTGGGAAGTATTGCCAGTTTCATGATGTTAATCATTCCAATCCAGGAGCATGGGAGATTTTGCCATTTTTTAAGTTCTGTGTTGATTTCCTTTTTCAAGATTTTGAAGTTTTCATCATAGAGGTCCTTCACTTCTTTAGTAAAGTTAATTCCTAGGTATTTTATTTTTTGTTGGGCTATTACAAATGGAATTATTTTCCTAATTTCAGCCACACTTTCCTCATTGCTGGCATACAGGAAAGCCATTGATTTTGGGGGATTAATTTTATACCTTTCTACTTTGCCAAAGATTTGAATCAATTTGAGTAATTTTGGAGTGGAGTCTATGGGATTCTTTAAATACAAGATCATGTTGTCTGCAAAGAGGGAAAGTTTTATTCTTCTTTCCCTATTTGGATACCCTTTATGTCTGCATATTGTTTTACTGCTGTAGCTAGAAGAGAAGTGGAGACAGTGGACATCCTTGTCTTGTTCCTGAGTTAAGAAGAAATGGCTTTAATTTTTCACCATTATGTATAATGCTGGCTGTAGGTTTGTCATATACAGTCTTTGTTGTGTTGAGGAATGTTCCATGGATTCCTAATTTTTCCAAAACCTTCATCATAAAGGGGTGTTGGATCTTGTCGAATGCTTTTTCTGCATCTATTGAGATATCCATGTGGTTCTTCTCCTTGCTACTGTTGATGTGATGAATAATATTAATTGGTTTGCATATATTGAACCAGCTTTGCATCCCTGAAATGAATCATGTTTGATCGTGGTGTATGATTTTTTGGATGAATTTTTGAAGTCGATTGGGCAAAATTTTGTTGATAAGTTTTGCATCAATGTTCATCAAAGAAATGGGTCTATAGTTCTCTTTCTTTGATGAGTGCCTGGGATGAGGGTTATGCTGGCTTACTAGAATGTGCTTGGTAGTGAACTTTCTCTTTCAATTTTATTGAAGATTTGGAGGAGAATTGGTGTGATCTCTGCTTTGAAGGCCTTGTAGAATTCCGCTGAAAAACCATCTGGTCCTGGACTTTTCTTAGCTGGAAGGACTCTTATTGCTGTTTCTAATTCAATGCTTGATATGGGCTTGTTAAACTGGTTGAATTCATCTTGGTTTAGTTTTGGGATGTCAATATTTTCTAGGAAAAGGTCCATTTCTGTCAAGTTCTCAAACTTATTAGCATAAAGTTTTGAGAAGTATTCTCCTATAATGTTCTGAATCTTAGTTGTTTCTATGGTGATGTTTCCATTCTCATCTCGGAGTTTATTTATTTGGGTTTATTCTCTTTTTTTCTGATAGATTTGCTAAGGGTATGTCAATTTTGTTAATTTTTTCGAAGAACCAACTCTTTGTTTCATTGATTCTTTCTAAAGTTCTTTTGTATTCTAATTCATTTAATTCTGATTTAATTTTAATTATTTCTTTCCATCTACTGGATTGGGGTTTATCTTGCTCCTTTTTCATGGAGGGTTAAATGTGTCACTACTTTGTTGGTTTCAGATCTCTCCAATTTGATGATGTAGGAGTTCAGAGCTATAAAATGGCCTCTGAGTACTGCTGTGTCCCAGAGGAGCTGGTTATTTGTGTGCTCATTTTTGTTGAATAGCATGAACATTTGAATTTCCTTTCTAATCTCTTCCATGACCAACTTGTGATTCAGCAGTGAGTTGTTCAGTCTCCATGTGATACCAGACTTTCTTTGGTGGCATTTGGTGTTGAATTCTAATTTTATTCCCTTGTGGCCTGAGAGAAAGCAAGGTATAATTTCAATGTTTCTGAATTTAGACAAGTCTGCTTTGTGTCCTAAAATGTGGTCTATTTTGGAAAATGTTTCTTATGCTGCTGAGAAAATCGTGTATTCTAATGCTGCTGGGTGAAATATTTGGTAGATATCTGTTAAGTCTAGTTGATATATGCAGCTGTTTAGGTCTGTGGTTTCTCTGTTAAGTTTTTGCCGAGTTGATCTATCTAGTGGAGAGAGTGGTGTGTTAAAATCCCCAACAATTAATGTCTTTTGATTTATATGGGATTTGAGGGAAAGTAGTGTTTCTTGCATAAATGTGGGTGCTCCATTGTTTCGCGAGTAGATATTTATAAGTTAATATCATCTTGACGGAGAGATCCCTTAATTAATATGTAGCAACCTTCTTTATCTCTTCTCACGAATTTTAATTTAAAGTCTATTTTATCTGATATTAGGATTGCAACTCCCGCCTGTTTATGGGGGCTGATTGCTTAGTAGATTTTGTTCCAATCTTTAATATTGAAAATTTGTTTGTTTTTACGGGCAAGATGTGACTCCTGGAAGCAGTACATAGAAGGATCTTGTTTTTTATTCCGACTAGACAGTCTATGTCGCTTAATTGGAGAGTTAAGTCCGTTAACGTTAAGAGAAAGCACTGAGAGGTATTTGGGAGTTCCTGCCATGTTATCTACCTTCTTGGGGGCTGCAAAAACTGGGTTCTTTCTATGGTTCTTGGATTCTCAGTTTAGGTGCAGTTTCTTGGACTTTATTGTGGTCTCCTTGGTTTTCTATGTGTAGGACATTTTTAAGAATCTTTTGTAGGGCTGGTTTGCTAGAGATGTATTGTTTCAATTTTTCTTTGTTATGGAAGGTTTTTATTTGGCCTTCAATTATGAAGGAGAGTTTAGCTGGGTACAGTATTCTTGGTTGATAGTTGTTTGTTGTTAGGGCGTGGCATACAACATTCCAAGCTATTTTGGCTTTGATTGTCTCTGCTGAGAAATCTGAGGTGATTCTAATTGGTTTCCCTTTATAGGTGATTAATCTTTTTTCCTTGACAGCTTTAAGGATCTTTTCCTTGGTCTGTGTTAATCCTGTGGATTATGATGTGATGGTGGGATGTCCTATTCTGGTCTGGTCTGTTTGGAGTTCTAAAACCTTCGTGTATCTGAATAGGCCTATCTTTTTGTATGTTTGGGAATTTCTCTGCTAGGATCCTGTTAAACAAATTTCCTAGGCCATTAACTTCTGTTTCTAGGTGCTATAATATCTAGGCTGTCTTCAATCCCTGAGATTCGATCTTCTGCATGGTATAACCTGCTGTCAAGACTTTCTACTTTGTTTTTTTATTTCTTTTGCTTCTAGTTAGTCAGTTTTGATGGCTTCAAATTCTTTGTTGAAGCTTTGTTTTAGATCTTGTATGAACTTCTTTACCTCCTTAATATGATTTTCAGTGTTTATTCTCAGATAACTTAGTTGTTTGGTTATGGTTTCCTTGCATTCCCATTCCTTCTGTTGGGTTCCATTGAGCATTCCCTTTGTGGTATCCCTGACTTTCTTCAGCTCTTTGTTAATGGATTCCATGTATGCCTTTAGTGATCTTTTGTATTCTCTTCCTGCTGTCTCAATTCCTGTATTACTGTTTGATTAGCTTCCTCCTGTTCGTGCAATTCCTGTAGTTCTCTTTGAGTGTTCTCAGCCTGCTAATGCCGTTCCTGCCTTTCTCTTTGAGTATTCTCAAGCTGCTTATGCAAATCCTGTATCAGTTTTTGAGTAGCTTCCTCACACTTATGATATTCCTGTATGAACTTTTGGATTGCCTCCTCTCTCTCCCTACACGCTCATACAGAGTCCTTTCTATGCTTTCAATCTTTTCATTTATCATGTTGCCAGCAGTGTTTGTAGAGCTATTTGTGAATTCTCCTCTGGATTATTCATTATCTGTTCTGTCCCCTGATTATCAAGATTGGGAATTGAGATAACCGGATTTGCAATTTTTCTTGTGTTTTTCCGGTTTACTCTGCCCATGTGAGATAAAAATAGCACCAGTTTTGTGCTAGAACACTTATCCTAAGGCAAGCATCAACCCAAGTTTGAATTTGCACAGTCAATAGTCTACAGATACAATCTAGTTCGATAGATCCATCTATTCAACATCAAACAACTATACGTTAATGGGCTACGAACCGCAAAGAAGAATTTGGAAGACCTGTAATTATTAGGGTTAGGGAGAGATGTGGATAAAAAATAGCAATAGATTGATATGGGGAGGCTCAGGGAGAGTTAACTAAGTCCTAATCTCAAAGCAGGAAATAGGTTGGGTAGGATGAAAGTAGAGAGAGTGAATAAAAGAAGAAAGGGAACGGGAAAAAAAAAAGCCAAGAAAAAATAGAAAGGTAAAAATTAATAACATTATATAGATGCGATAACAATCTATTTAGATAAGAAGGTGAATTTATTGAGAGAAGGGGAGGGATATAAAGGAGATGTGAAAAATTTAAAAATAAAAATGCTTCAAATATTATATAGGTATTAAGAGGTAGTACTGCTATTAAGGAATTTAAGTCTTAATGGTTTTGAATTCAGTGATAAATTTGTGGATTAAGGGTGTACACAATGTGGGTAATGTCTAATAGTCAACTCCGGGTTTATCTGAGGATGTGCGGGACAAGAATTAAGTCACATAAAGAAGAACGAAAGAGAGGAGAAGGTGAAAAGGATAAGAAAGGAAGAAGAAAAAGATGAGAAGTTCAGTAGAGCTAAGCAAAAAACAAAAAGATAATTTAAAAAGACAAAAAAAAAAAGAAAAAGAAAACCAAAAAAGAAAGAAAAACGCACACTCACTTATTCGTAAAATAAAAATTATATGAGAAAAAAAAAGTTTCTGGAAAACAATTTTTTTTCAAAAAAGCCAAAGATTGAACATTTAAAAAAAAGTTTTACAAAAAAAAATTTATAGAAGGTACCAAATATTAAAAATGAAAAAAAGAAGAAGAAGAAGAAAGTACAAAAAAAAATTCTTTGATTTTTTTTGGAGGAGTGGGAAAAGTCCTGTATCTCCCTTGGGTCTGTAACCAGCCTCTTGTTGGATTCTCTGGTCTGCATGTGGTCCTGTGGTCCTGTGGCTTGGTTGGTTTGTCAGTTTGTTCAAACAGGCAGAAAAATGCTCTGCTTTACCCAGGATTTGGCGATCCTCTTCCCAGGCTGGTTCATTGGGAGGCAAATCTGCTTTGAGTATCAGAAAAGAGGGGGAAGCAGTGATGAGGCTAGGTTCTCGGTAGAATTGAGGCCTTTCAACAAACAGTAGCTTTTCCCTGGGGCTAGTTTGTGAAAATTCACAGAGCCCAGCCTGGAGCCATTATCATGGTTTCTGTTTACTGAATTTCAATTGATTGCCCAGGCTGCTAGAGGAAGGGGCAGCCTCTGGCTCTGATTACCCAGTGGAGAAAGCCACTCCAAGGGCTGGCGCCAGAGCTGGGTGACTTTTCACTGGGTGGATCTGGGTCTGGCAGGTCACGCTGCCATTAAGTTCTTGTTACCTGCTAAATGACTCATTTTATTCGAAGGCCTGAGTTGGAGCTAGCAGCTCCTCCGACCTTTGTCGGTATGCAAGATGGAGATCTCCGGTGCTGGGAGGGGTGGCCTTCCCTCCTCTGCTCCCTGAGAAGGAGTGAGGATGTCAGGCTTCTACTCACGCTGAGTCTTGTTTCCTGGCTCGTCTCTGTTCTGCAAACTGCAGGATGAAGATGTTCGCTCTTTGTCGGTTCTTGCTGGTGTTGAGAAGAATCTGCTCGCCTGCTGTGTCTGGCTCCTTCGTTCTGGACACTCTGTGGCTCAGGTAGGCTCCTGTGCTTGCCCACCGTCACCACAGCTGCTGCCCCCGCGGCGGCTGCTGGCAAGAGCTCAAAAGTGTCTCCTTGCCTGGGTTTCCCCTCTCTGGCCTAGCTCTCTGTCCTGTGATGGCACACTTCGTGTAATTCTCTGGCTTAGGACTGTTCACTGGAACTCTAAATCTGCTTTTTATTGGAGAGCTCACTTAGACTCCAGGTTCTCCTCCTCCATCTTCCCGGAACTCCCCAATTCTTTTTTTTAAAGACACTTGTTTTCATCTACAAATAGTCCTGTCTATTGTCTTCAGGTGATTTTGATGATTGAAGATGCTTAATGAGAAGTCAAAATGTATTAGTAGTCCTTTGCTATCAATTAAATTTCACTTTTTCTTCTTGGAGAATATAATGATCAAAGCAATAGTTCACAATCAGCAAGCAATAGTTCAGAATCATGGTTCAACTGCAAGTGAATCACCAGTAAGTAATCCGCGATTCCATTTTCCATAAAGTTTTGTCACAGATACAATCTGCCTGCCTTCTCTAGCTGATTTCCTAGCCTGGACCTATTCCTTCATTGTACAGGAAAAGTGTAATTCACCTGATTTCAGTCAGATCTGTTAGTAGAATTATCAAGTATTTAGATTTTTTTTTATTAAATTAGTTGTGGGGCCTGAACTCTGGGCCTGGGCACTGTACTTTAGCTCTTCAAATCAAGGCAAGTGCTCTACCACTTGAGCCTCAGAACCACTTCTGGATTTTTCTATTTGTGTGGTGCTGTTTTGTGAAATGGCAGAGCAGAAAGTGAAATGATGCAACCAAAAATATAAAAGCAAAATAAATTAGGATAATTATGGAGCAACCATTTTGTCTATGAGAACCATGAAAGAGAAAGAGGAAGAGATACAGATGTGCAATGACTGAACTAGCCACAAAATCCATGCTTCTAATCAATTTACAGAGCAAACATTTTTTTTTATTTTTTAAAAGAGACGGAAATAATATTTATATATAGAAATTAGTAAATACGTTTTAGTCGGCTACATAAAGAGAATAATCTTAATCCTTGGGCTGGGAAGGTGGCTCAGTGGTAGAGTCCTTGTCTTGCAGCTTACTACAGTGCAGAGACTACTTTCCAAAAAGGCCACTCATATGAATACTAGGGATGAGAATGAGTATACCCCTCTTCATCTGGAAGCCCAGAGTGGACACCTAGACATTGTCAATGAGTTGATATCTCAAGGCAGATATTCATGACATAACTGTGAATGGCTGGACACCCCTGCACAGTGCTTATTTGTGGAACATATTGCAACAGCACACACACACACACACACACACACACACACACACACACACACAACACACACACACACACACACCATCATCAGATTTCTTCTTAAGTATTTTTTGTGTATGTCTTAAGAAGAAATTTACATTACTAACTTGAATTTCTGACAGGATAATATCATCACTGTACATCTTGCTTCTATATTCTCAGTTTTAAATTAATATCTAAGTATGTGCCTTACATAAGTACAGGAAAAAGTAGGAGCCACACGGGTGGCTCAGGTCTTTAATCCTACCTAATCAGAAAGATGATATCTGATGATTGTGCTTTGAAACCAGACAAAAAACGTCCATTAGATTCTCGTTTGAAAGTAACCAACAAAATCTAGAAATGGCGCTGTAGTATAAGCAGTAAAATGCTAGCCTTGAGAAAACTAAAACAAAAAAAAATAACAAATTCTGGGACAGAGCCTGGCCCTGAGTTCAAGCTCTCGTATTACCACCAAACTAATGAATGAAAGAATGAATGAATGAATGAACTAAAAATAAATTAAGTGGTCACATGTGGAGAGACAGGTAAAATATAACAACCGTGGTGACTGGATTATGTATTATTTTGTAATAAGTCAAATTATAATTTTTCCTAATCACTAATATTTTATTTGAACTTTTTTGTACAATAAGCCCTGAATTTCCATGTATGTATATGTATGTATATGTGTGTGTACATGTGTACACATGTGTGTGTGTGTGTGTGTGTGTGTGTGTGTGTGTGTGTGTGTGTGCTGTTGCAATGTTGCTTGCCAATGTAGACAGAGTGAGGCTAAAAAGAGCTGTGTTGCAATGTTGTTATTTATCAGTGTTCTGTCCTGTCATTTCAGTGGAACCACCCTTCTGTACATTTTATTTGTCAAATAATAACATCATCATAATCAAAGCATTTACCTCATTAAGTTAGATAAAAGAGATCACTTTCAGCTCTTAGTATATGTTAGGTAAGAAGATACACATATAATTATGTAGTAAGTTATTGCTGTAAGATGACTGTCAGTACAAAATATGTATTTGACCTCTTAAATTGGATATACTTTTAAGAAATACTCATGGAGTGATTTTGACCAACTTGACCAAACAGGTATTACAAGATATGTATTTTAAATGTTTTTTTTTCTTTTATGCATTTGTTTCTAACACATTTATAAGATTATTTCTTTGTTGCTTTGTATGTCCCTCCCCCACAGTATAACCCCTGCTTTCACTATATTTGATGTCGGTATATTTTGTGGAGGAGAAGGGGAAAAACAAGTCTTTTAAGGATACAGGTGGACCCGTTACAACAATAAGTACAAGTTGTCATGTCGAAAACGAACTTTACCACTTTGGTGGGGCGGGGGAGGATTGGGTGTTCGGGCGGGGGAGGCTAGGAAGGGATGTGAAGGGTAAACGAAGGAGGAGGCTGCAATGCTTGATAAGAAATGTACTCATTATCGTGCCCATGTAATTGTAAGCCCTCTGTACACTATGTTCACAATAAAAAATAAAAAATAAATATGATTCTCACTTGTCAGCGTCCTTAGTAGCTAGGGTTACAAGCATGAACCACTGGCACCTAGCTATATAATTAATTTTTACACATTTATGAAGTATGGAGTGGTAATCCCATTCATTTATATGTTGTTTAATGATCAAGCTACATCATATCCATTAATTTCTGCATGTAACACTTCTTTATAGTGAGAATGCTCAAAAACTTATCTTCTGGCTATGATGATATATCTATTCTTCACTATAATAACTTTGCTTCTTGTAGTATAAAATTAATATATTTACTTTTAGTCATGGAAGTCTGCTAATTAAAGTTATATCAAACATGAATTGTAAAGTGAAAGAAATTCATAGTTCCATTACATGTTTAAAAAAATGATTATGCACTTTTTCAATTATATTTCTTTGGAATGTGTAATATTCTTTGATTTCACTTAAAATTGGTAACAATTATATTATATCAAATTGATTTAAACTTGTATTTGAAAATTGCACACAGCACAAATATACTTCCACTTTCTTCTAACACATTATTAAAATAACAGTATAGGAAAGTTTGGTGTTAGCTGTTCAAGTGTAGAATCATACAAACTCAGGATGCTAAGACCTGAATATTTTAGTTCAATACCAGTTCAAACAGACAAAAATGTGAAAACTTATCTCCAATTATCTAGCAGGAAGCAGAAGGTGAGGATGTGGCTCAAGGAATGGCGTGTCATAAACCATGAGCACAAAATACAACAGAGACCATTAAACATTGAGTTCAAGCCCTAAAAATGGTATATACACAAAAGACAACAACAAAAAAGTAGTATAAACATCAATAATAAAGACAAAACTAGTAGAAAAGATCATGAGAAATGTTGTGTGAACATCTGGAAGTCAGAAATCATTTGCCAGAATTTTGATTCATTAGAAGTAAAAGTCACAGTATAATTTTAAGAATATCATTGAAATCGTTTGTGATGAAACCTGGCTATTGAGTAACATGTGGAAGAGCAGACTGGATTACCTGACATAGTAGACATTGCCTGAAACTATACACCATCCCACTCTGCAAAAATCTAAAATCGTGCCTGTTAATTTAAAAAGAACCTCATGCTAGAGACTTTTTGGTCCACACAGACTGGGGTCCTTATTTTGTGGCTTCAGACCAGTGCTTTTTAAAATAACCACTCCTGTTTTACTCCCCTTCACTGGTGAAGCTCTACCCTAAGCTGGCACCAAGCAACTCCCTAGAATAGGGCAAGAGCATTTGCTGATGCTCTTCCAACTTCTCTCTGTGGCTCTGGATATCCAGACTCTTGTAGCTAGGATGGGTTACTTTGATGTCCAGGTTGCCTCAAACTGGAGATAAACATGTAAGGGATATGTCAACCTGAGTTAGTTTCAAACTATGATCTTCAGATCTGAGTCAATATGCTCAGCCCAGTATTTCCAGTAAGTTACTTAATCTTTCTGACACTCAGGTTCTTCCTGTGTGGAAAGTGAAAAGAATTACTTTGTGGACCTATGAATCCAGTGGGAGTTATGACTAGGTGCAGGAAGTATAAGTGTTCAGGATGAGTGGACAGAGTCTGACACTCTCATAAAACTAGGTATTTATATTGAAATGAATTCCATGAATTGGAAACAAGAGGCGTTTTTCTGTTCTTGTTTATCCTTTTATGGACATTGAAGGTGCCACAGAAATTCAAGGAGAAAAGGGAAACCAATGCAGCAGTTGTACTCTGTACATATTATATTCACAATGAGCTAAACTTGTGGACAGGGACAGGATGGAAAATCAGAGAGGGAACAAAGTGATGAGATTGTCAAACAAGAAGTGAACTCATTAGCAACTTATAAAAGGGTGATCTGTATATACACTACCTTAACAGAAACCATTTGAAAAATCCAGGTTGATGATTCTCTATTCCAGTTTTTGTAGAGGTCCTTAAGACTCAGGTTCACCTGGAGTTTTTGAAGGTCACATTATATGATAATTAATGTAGAACCAGAATCTCTTAAGAAATGTTATAAAAAGTATTTCATTCTTAGTACCTCTTTCTCTTTGAGTGGCGATACTATATGTTGTTGTCAGATCTCAATTTTTACTTTTTGTTTTTAGTACTTGTCAGGTGTTGAATCCTTCTTAAAGCTTTGTGACAAAGGTCTGCTATATCTTGGCACCCTGCCCCTAACTAAAATGGTAATTAATCTTTGAAATTAATGTACTTGAGTATGAGTTTTATTTATTGATTTAATTTGTGGGTGGTGATGAAATCTGGGCCTGGTTGCCATCCCTCAGCTCTTCAGCTCAAGTCTAGTGCTCTACCACTTGAGCCACAATACCACTTCTACCTTTTTCTGCTTAGGTGGTGCTGAGGAATCAAACCCAGGGTCTTGTGCATTCAAGGTAAGCTGTCTACAACTGATCCACCTTCTCAGCCCTTATGAGTGGTATGTTTGTGCACAGGTCTATCAAGCAAATCTATTGAGCAAATGTATTCATTTGCCACTAGACATATTCAAAATTATGAATTATCTGATATTTTAATGAATAAAACTCTTATCATTGATACTAGGAAGTGTTTGTCTCCATATACTAAAAACATGGAGGAGGGTTTTTTAAACTAAAACTAAAAAATAAATTTTAAGATCTTGTTGCTAACAAATGTGTCCAGGTGTTATTACATTAAACAGAAAATTCAAAATGTTTTTTTTCATGAATACAGAGATCAAAGGTCTTATAATTCTTATTTCAAGATGCAAATTAAAGGGGAAAAACAGTCAGGAGGTAAAATTTATATTGACTGTTAATAGTTAAAGAGGACAAGAACATCCTAGATGACAAATTAAATACAAAGCAATATCAGACCACTATATGCTCAAAATTAAATAAGAAGGTTTAATTGAAAAATTGAGCTGGAATGTGCACATCAGGCAAAAGCAAGAAATCAGAGCTTACCACCAACATAGAAACACCATAATGCATATATCAGAAAAAGGAAAAAAGTTCCTTGTCCTTAATTTCAATGATACATATAACCCCCCCATACATGCGCGGACGCGCGCGTGCGTGAGCACACCCACCACACACACACACACACACACACACACACACACACACACACACACACACACACACACACACGAATGTGTGCAACAGCTCAACCTACTCACATCCATTCAACATGAATCAAAGATCTTCCTATAATATTTGGAACTTTAAAAGTTTCTAGTCTTGGAAATAATGGATAACAGATACATAAGCAAATATTTTCTGAATAACACTCTGTTATGTAAATGAGAATTTCTGATGGCTATATCTATTTAAAATATCTCTGAATCTCGGAAGAATTAAACAAGAGACAATACGAATTTGGGACTATACTTCTACTAGCTATTCTGCAAAGGCTTAATAAGAAGTTATGAGAGCCAATATTAAATACCAAATTAATACATTAATACATGTGTAAGTGAAGTGAAAGACAGTTATCAGAGACCTATGCTGCCTCCAATTCTCAGCAGGCTTCATACTGTGACAACTTTGATTCTGCTGTGCCAGGCCCACAGTTCTTTTCCCTAGAGCAGGGGCCCTGCTGGGCTTGGGAATGGGGTCTGTGTGGAGAGGGAGGAGGCCACAGGGGAGGCCGAGCTTTGGTTGGGGCTAAGGGCGGTGGGGAGAGGATGGTGAGGAGGCCCTGACAGAGGCTGTGAAGGGAGGAAGAGGCAGTTGGGTAATAGCTCATGCAGCAGCAGCCCTAAAGGCAGATGGGTTCTGGGGAGTGTCTGTGAGGTGTTGAATTTGGGGTGAATTTGCTAGGGCTTGTTTGTTTGGTGAGGAGAGGAAGAAGTTTCGAGTCCCACCCAAACAGATAATGAAAAATGAGACAACCAATGCCTGAAGAATTTCAAGAACAAAGGCAGGGACTTATAGGTAACCTCTAGGGGCAGTGAGGACAGCAAGGTTGGGCCTGTGGTCGTCATGCCTCCCTTGATGCCCTTGGAAGTGACGGCGAGCTCTGCTGTGGGCTAGGCCTGGCTCTTGCCTTGAAGCAGGCACCAGGAATTGTCAGCACAGCCTCAACCTGCCCCAAGGAGGTGGCCTGTTGTGGGTGCTGTAGCCGGGGCAGTTGCTAGGAGGCTATACACAGAAGGGCAGAGGAAGTATGGCTGGTAGGCTCTGCTCCAGCCCAGCCAAGCTCAGGGCCACTTGGGAAGTTCCAGCTCTGGATCATGATCAAGCACTGCTCCAGACAAGTAGGGCCTTTGCGGACCTGTGCAGTGGCTGCCACGTGTGGGTTGTGAACCTCCTTAGAATGGCCGAGGAGTCTCAATGGAGAGGTACATTTGCTTCTGTGCCTCTCCCATCTTCTGGATTCCTGCTCTCCTCCTGCCTCCTGCCATGTCCAACTACAGGAGTCAACTTCTCCAAGCCAATGAGAGGCCATCCCGGAGATGTTCACAGGGCTTTCCAGGCTGCTTCACCATGAATGCAGGGCTCACAGGGTGCCATCTTCCAGGCAAAGCATACCCCCATTTCAGCTTGGCGATCCCTGCCTAGAGGACCACAAACTGCATTCTTACACAGAAATCCAGGGGTACACAAAGGTGTCCTGCAGTCTAAGGCATCCTTTCCTTCCTCCTGCTCAGGTGTGGAGCAGCTTTGGAGCCAACTGCAACATCATGATTGATTATCTAAAAAGAAGAGGAAAAAAGCTTCATTGTCCCAGATACAGCTGCCCCTGGGGTTCTCTGTGTACACTAGTCTTGTGCTTAGATAACGATCCCCAAAGACCACCAAGAAGCCAGTCTCATGTGACCACGTGGGAGACATTTATTGAAAGCTCGAGCCTGGACTCACAACTGTCACCATTGCAGTGGGTCAGAGTTGAGAGCCCCGACCCTACAGTTAACTGGGTAATCTTATAATAATATTATTGGCTATCGAGTGCAGGCTAAGCAATAAACAATAATTTGTGGAGGAGAAGGGAAAAAAACAAAACGTTTAAATAGGGATACAGGTGGACCTATTGCAACAATGAGATGTACAAGTTCTTATGGAGAAAAACGAACTTTACAACTTTGGTGGGGTGGAAGGGGGGAGGACGATTCGATGAGGGGGCAGGGAGGAGGATGGGAAGGGATGGGAGGTTGAAACAAAGGAGGAAGCTACAAAGCTTGATAAGAAATGTACTCATTATCTTTCCCATGTTATTGTAACCCCTCTGTACAATGTTTTCACAATAAAAAAGTAAAAAAAATTAAAAAATTAAAAAACATCTGTAGCTTTAGGTACTTCCTGTCATCCGCTGATGGCTATTGCTAGGGGACTTATGGGCAGAACGTTATTGTGACATTTCACGTTTTTTCCAGGAACCTGAGTTCTAACTTTCAGTAAAAGTCTACTTGCAATGGGTACTTTTAGTAAAGGTCTTCACAATGGATACTTTCAGAGTATTCGGAGTCTAAATCTAGAATGCCTGTACTTTGGCAAAAACTTCTCACTAGGTGTGTGTGTGTGTGTGTGTGTGTGTGTGTGTGTGTGTGTGTGTGTGTGTGTGTGTGTGTGTGTGTGTGTGTGTGTGTGTGTGTGTGTTATGTGAGAGAGTCAGACACAGCTGAGGTTTGGGGTAAAATACTCTTGCCCTTCAGCATTGAGTTTTGGTATCTATTGTTAGTCCCACCTCCCCAATTTTGAGTTCTAATGTTGTCCTTCTAAATACTTTTATCCTTTGATCTTCTTGATATTCAGATTCCTAAGGTCTGCTTATGAACTTCAACATTTGCTTCATGAAGGTGATGTCTTTATTCTAACTTTTATGAAGCACTTTGCTCACTTTAAATGCAGTTTGTGCTGTGTTAGTGGTTTTACTTAGCCCAGAATGTGGTGGCCCAGGCTGTGCCTGTTAATTCTGAGATCAGTTTAGGCCAATATGAGATACTATACTTGTCAGTATATCAGTGAAAGAAGTTCAGCATCTTTATTGAAACAATTTCCTGGCTGAAAATACAAAAAAAATCCAGTGATAAAAATGTACAATCTGTTGTTTTTAGTTAATTGTGCACAACTGTACTGAAAAAAATCTTTTTACTAAAATGAGTATCTGTAATGGGAAAAAATAAAATGTTATAAATCTTAAAAATCGATCAAATACAAAAAGAAAAAGAAAGACACTAATCAGGAATGAAGGAAAAATGTAGTGTTTAATAAATAAATGAAATGTTTGAGATTCATATCCAAATAGAAAATAAGAAGGAAAATAAAGAGGAAAGTCACTGAGATCCTATCTTACACACCAGAATAGCTATCACCACTCAAATATATAAAATGCTGGAGAGGCTGAAATAAATCAGGAACTATATTTGGTTTTGTGGCACTGTATACTAGTGCAAACCATAGGGATATCTTAATGGAAGTTTACACAATATCAAAAAGACAGATATGTTGATGTCCTTTACCGCATTTGGATACATATTGAAGGAATATAGATCAACATGAACATCCATGTTCATGGCAGCAATATTCACAGCAACCAAGCTGTGTAATCAACCTAGATGCACCAGAAAGAGGGAATGAAGAAAATGTGCTATTCATAGCTGTGAACATGTTCTGGTATATGAGAAGTGAATGTTTCTACTGTATCATTGCTAAATATTTTGAATATATTCCTAATCCTACTTTCACTCCGTTTTGTGGCATTGTGTTTTTGCTTTAAATCAGGAATATCCATATTGATTTTCAGACCAGTTACAATAGGGTGAAGATATCCTATAATATGTGGATATTAGATCAAAATTTAAATATATCAATGAACACATAGAGGACCATCATATATAGTTTATAATTTGAACCAATTTTAAGAAGACAACGGTTGGGGGAAAAGACGCTGTTAGAAGCTTAACAAATACACAGACATGGAAAAATACAAAAACATGTGAAACTAATTACTGCTAATAGTAAATCATTTTCCTCAAGTTTTAACAATAAAACCATTAAAATAATACTTAATAACATCAAATAAATATGCCATGGAAGAAAATGTACCATAGATATACGTTTCCCCATAATTTGTTTTACTTTATAACAAATGGATTAGAAGAAAGTGTAATTATATTTCTGAAGATGCTAACACTTTCAAGTGTCATTGATTGAATCCAGCAAAGGAAAGTAACAGAGAAGTAGAGAGTAAGAACAACCTGGGGTATGGATAAAGATACTCAGTAGAACTTTGTGAAGAAAGAATGTGCTCCGTTTTCCTGATCAAAATAGAGCTAGGACAGCTAACTTTTGACAGAACACTTGTAATGTAGAGTAGTGGAGTTAGTAAATTAGGTAGTAATTTATTACTTTTATTCCCTAATCTTATGATGTGATTCCCAAATGATGTGAGTGATACTAGATTTTCTTTTTTTTGGGGGGGGGGGGTCGGGTTGTGGGGCCTGAACTCTGGGTCTGGGCGCTGTCCCTCAGCTCTTCAGCTCAAGGCTAGTGCTCTAACATTTGAGCCACAGCGCCATTTCCACCTTTTTTCTTTTTGCTTATGTGGTGTTCAGGAATCAAACCCAGGGCCTCAAGCATGCAAGGCAAGCTCTCTACCACTCAGCCACCTTCCCAGCTCCCTGATTCTATGTAGCGACCGCCTACTCGACCAGCGAGGAAAAACGACCACCACTCCAGGAGTCTTCTCAGATCACGCTTTATTGGAGAGCCGTTTAGTTGTAGGAGAGCTTGGGCACGAGAGAGCGTGCACCCGAAATACAGCCGCTTATATAGGGAATTGGAACACGGGTCTTTCTATTGTTGGTCGCCTGCCTTTCACCGTCACCAGGTTTCATGGGATTGGCTGGGAACTCTACCTGGCGCACAGCCCAGGCATCCTGCCAAGCACCGTCTGGGGTGGAAACCTCAAAGCTGCAAGGGAGTGGGCGGAGTCTCGCCTCGGCTCCCTACAATTCTAGATTTTCTGAGCCCTATTTTTCACCAAAAGTTTCTAATTCCTCACACTGCCAATGGTTCTTCTGTTACTCTCATTTCTCCTTGTTTCTGAACTAAACTCCTGTAACCTTTTGGTTCATGAGAAAGAGCTGGAGAAATATGAGGATGGCTTGGAGTCTGAGCTAACGTCCACTCCAGTTTGGAGGATCTGGTAAAGAACTTCCACCTGGGTCTCAGAATCTGATATTAATTGACCTCATTGGAAATGGAGAAACTCACTCCCTCAGGCAGAATCTGTCATTCCTTGACTTTCTCTGAAGAGATTTGATACTAGGGCACAATTCAGAGAATAAGCTTTCCCATTGTCAGAAGGAACGGGTTGAAAACTAAAAGTGGCCTCAGGTCCCAAAGGGCCAATCAGAAACCAAGAGATCACACTTTCCTCCTCATCAAGGACCTTCTGGTAGGAATAGAGAATGAGCAAAGTCTAAGATGGAGATAAACTGAGACTGTGCCTAAGAAGTAAACAAAAGATTGACCCTCTCTTTGATTACAAGGGAGTTATGTAGTGAGACATGAAAACTTCCTTCATAAAAAAATTCACCAGGGAAGTTATCTCACTGCCACTTTGCAGGAGGTCAGTTTCCCCAAAGGAGAAGTTGTTAAATGTTGTGACTGCCAGTTTGCACTCTAGGCTGTTGTCTCTCTCACCCCTTCTCATGTCAGAAATGCATTGCTTCTTTCAGGCACTCAGCTACCTTTCCTGACTCCTATGCAGGAATACTGTAGGCTGTTCTTTGGCTAACCTCTTGCATTTAAGGTACAATAGGCCCAGGCTATGGTCATGCCAAGAGGTAGATTCAAGAGGTGAATATAAGCTCAGATTTGTACAGAACAACAAACATATTGAAAAAATTAAATTAAATTAATAGGTAAGTAATTTAGGGTTTATAGCCACAAAATTAGGTAATTATTATTAATACATCTAGAATCACGGATTAGGAAGAGAACAGTGAAGTAGGTTCAGGATACAATGGAAAGATACTCCATAGCCATAACAGGAGATGAGAGTATGAAGGAACTATTGGCATAGGTCCATTTAATATCTTAGGAGTAACCTTGGATAGGAGGCTTTTAGAATAATATCTAAAAGAGAGTGACTTTCTGGGCACTGGTGTCTCCCACCAGTAATCCTAGCTACCTGGGAGGCTGAGATCTGAATATTATGATTCAAAGCAAGCCCAGGAAGAAAAAGCCAGAAGTGGTGCTGTGGTTCAAGTGGTAGAGCATGAGCCTTGAGCTCAGGGACAATGCCTAGGCCCTGAGTGCAAGATTTAGGATCAGCAAAACAACAAGAAACAATAATGATAAAAGAAATAAAAGGACTTAAAGACATGCTATGGAATGATGATCATGTGTAACTGTTTAGCGATCATAAAAGGAGACAAAATTTGGAGCAAAATGCTATCTATTTTTTACTAATCAAGGATGCAAAGCAAATGCCAAATTCCTGTTCTCAAAAACTTCTAAACTTGGGCTGGGAATGTGGTTCAGTGGTAGAGTGCTTGCCTTGCATGCATGAGACCGTGGGTTCGATTTTTCAGTGCCACATAAGCAGAAAAAGCCAGATATGCTGCTATGGCTCGAGTGGTAGAGAACTATCCTTGAATTGAAGAGGTGAGCAACAGTGCTCAGGCCTAGAGTTCAGGCCCATTGTCCGGCCTAAATAAAAACAAAAAAATAAAACAAAAGAAAAATCTTCCAAACTTATCTTTTCTCATAATTGAAGAGAGGCTCCTTTTACATAAATTCTCCTTATCTAGGTCAAGGTCATTAGAACTTCAGTAGACTTTTCCTGTTGAGATATAATGCCTCTAACTCTACTGAACCTAATCATGGCTAGGAAAATATGGACATTGATACGTTTGTTGTATTTTTCCTTATAAAAATATAATACTGTCAGTTATTATATAATATATTATAATATAGAATATATTATATATTAAATGTATTATAACATGTATTATGTATTAACAGACTTCCTAATTTTAGATGTAGGAACAGGCAACATATTGAAAGAAAAATGATTGAATCTCTGAGTTATTTCTCTACCACAGTACAATACCAGGTTTCCTTCTTATTACCCAGAGAGCAACATAGGAAAGCGATGCCCATGGATGTGGTTCTCTGGATTTTGGAAATTGTGATCATATATATATATATATGAAATAGATCATATATATATTTAAATATATATAACATATGGTTTAATACTATGAATATGTAAAACTATAACAACAGATAAATAAGTGAATACCTATGTGCACACACTCCCAGTCACCTTCATGTATAAGAATTTCTTTTCTTTCTCCTATTCACCAACACAGGGAGTATATGAGTTGCCCTTGAATTGACCTGGACATTCTTTATCGGTATACTGTAGCTTCACATCCTTTGTTCCCTAAGTAGCCAGAAGCTATGTATTCAATCACAAAACTGTTACAGGCAAAAGTATCCACCTTGAAACATAGAGGAACTTGGATTTCAGAAACGGCACAAATAAGTGGGAGGTACAGCAGTACTTTTCAAAATTGAATAGATTATATATTTATTAGAAAGCTTGTAAGAAAAAAACTTCAGTGTAGGATGATACACTTGAAGAAAACTACAGTTTAAATTACATATAGCCGGTGCTGCAATAGACAATAAATAAGAATTAAAAAATAAATTCTATATGACATCAAATTACAAAGTTCCAGGGCATTTCCCTACACTTGAGAACTAGAGAAATCCATATTAAAAATAAATAAATGAAAAGACGAATATTTTATACCAAATTTCAAAACATACTATATGTTATACAAAGGAAATGCAATAAGCATGCATTTTACAGTCTAATAACATCATATGGTATGAAGAAGTTAAAACTTCCGATATCTCAAGTGTCAACTTAGCAGAATACTTTCAATCTATGATGTCTATTTTGCATATTATTCAGCCCTATCCATCCTACAATGGCATAAGGCTCTTCCTTAGAAAGTCCAGAGATCCTTCTACTGTGATGGCTCAATGTAGACCTGTTCCCATTCTCTTTTATTTGGGCATGTGATAGACTGACTATCTGTTAATTGCCAAAGGCACAATTTAGACAGGCTTCCAGTAATGATAATTTAGCTCTCAGATTAAAAGGGAAATTGAAGACAGAAAGACAGAGGGAAAATCTACCAGATCCCTGAAAGATTTCTATCATTGCGCTAAACCTGTAGTTTTCTATTGACAGTTGAACTAACTGCAGTAATTGCCACTCCAACCACATGTCCAAAAAGTGGCTTTCCAAATATTGGCCTATTTTCACTTTGGTAAAACAGGACACACTATTGTGGCCCCGTTTTACTTAAACTATCAGCTATGGTTGACCCAAAGGTTAGTTGACCTTACCAATTTCTTAAATTTTAGGTCATCACACAATCACTTCATAGCCCTTAAATATTAAACTACCTACCCATATAAGTCTGCATTACCTATTTATTACTGTTTTTTCTTCATTTGTCATGTTTTACATATTTGTGTATCCCAGGACTTAGCTCTGTAATATTCCTTCTAATGGTTGTTACCACTGAGTACAGTAATTATTTCTGTATTTTTCTCCAGTTCTGTTTTCTTTAATTCAAGTCCTTAATAGCATCCTGTCTACTGACAACTCCTAACTACTGATTTTAGCAAACTCAAAAGATCCCAAAGTGACCTTTGATCTCTATCTACAAACCATTCCCTCATTACAATTTGATTAAGTGATAAATCTTCCAGCTGTCTTTTCAAAATACCTTGGAGTCATTTCAGACTTACATACTTTTTCACGCCTCATATTTAATCTATGACCAGGTTTCGACAAATTAACTCACTGTATATTTTAGGAACTATATATATATATATATACACACATATATATGGTATATGAGTGCCAGTACTATGACTTAAATTTGGGGCCTAGGTTCTTTTATTTTTCTTTTTTTGGGAGGAGGGGTCCAGTCATGGGCCTGAACTCTGGGCATGGGTGCTGTCCCTCAGCTCTTCAGCTCAAGGCTAGTGCTCTACCACTTGAGCCACAGCGCCCCTTCCAACTTTTTTCTTTTTGCTTATGTGGTGCTGAGGAATTGAACCCAGGACCTCATGCATTCAAGGCAAGCGCTCTACCACTGAGTCACCTTCCCAGCCCCTTACTTTTCTTTTTTGCTTAGGCTTTATTTGGTATAAAGATCACCTACAATGTCATTACACACACACTTTTCATTTAAAAATATGGATATTTTGTAGCAATGTTATTGCCATTATAACCATAATTAGGAAGATAATGTAGGTTCATCTGCTCCATACATCTTGAAAGGTAATGAATGTGAATCTTACAGAATATCCTCAGATATGCCTGGTGGAAACCTGGATTTGAATTAGGGGTCGACAGCTGATCAGTATTAGGTACTTGGGAAATTTGTTTGGCCTTCTTTCCTACTTCTGTTTTCCATAAAATAATTCATTTCCTAACTGGAGGAACTATCATGAGCACTAAAATTACCCTAATGCAGGTGCAGTTCTTGGAATGGTGTCTGCACATTTGTACTAGGTCCCAGAGAAGTCAACTTCCATCAACATGGTCCCAGCATCCTTCCTGTAGGCCTTAAGACATATATGCCCAATTGATACTAATATAGGTGAAAATTTTTCTTTACTAAAAAACAGTCTTTTCTTCATATGAAACAATGAAAGTAATGTTGGGGCTGTCCTGTGGCTTTCACTCTGAAGGAGTTTTGCCTAAATTTTTTTCTTACTCTATTAGTGGTATCAGTAGCATTCTTTAGTGTTACCCTTCATTTTTCTAGTTCTGTGTTCCATTTGGAATACTATTGTAACTTAATTTATAATCTTTGTGATCAGAATAAATAAACTACAACTGCTGAAGTTTTAAATAAAGAGACAATTTTAGGTGTGCATTACATTTTATGTGCTTAGTACTTTCCTATAAGTATTAAGTTTTCTTATATGATTTATATATTTATTATGTGATTCTTATATGATTTCTTTGAGATCCATAAATAAAACATCTCAGAACAGGAAAAGAGTAGGTAAGAAGTCATAAAAATACTATTATGGTGTCTTAATGGCTAAGTGTAAAGAACATGTAACAAAACAGTTGGAAGATTCATTTGCTCTTTTTTCTATTTTCTCATCCTTCATTGTAGAAACCTTCTCACTATGAAGTGCCAAGTCGTCTGGACCTTTCAAGCCTCGTCTCAGTGACAGAAGTGATGGGATTAGGACATGTGCTCCAATGACTGGCTTTTAGGAAGTTCACAATAAAGCAATACCAGTACATATAAAGAAACTTTTGTGAGTGATGTGGATTGACTTCCTCAATTGCCAAAATTAAATTCATATGTCAAAACATCAAATTAAGTACATTATAATATATGCAGTTCAACTGGCATCACTAACACTTCCATAAATCAAATGCAAACTAAAAGCTCTATATCAAAAACCAACATCTAAGGCAGTGTTGGAAATACAAGAAGGAACACAATAAATCTAATGGAATGAGATCTTTAACACTGGCAATGTGAAATGATAGCTGAATTTTTAACCAATCTTGGAAATTTCAGGTGTCCACTAATGATGTGATTGTAGTTGCGGAACTGACCTTGGTATTAAGATTAAAGGTAAAACTCAAAGGAAGCTAAGGTTGCTGCACTATTGTAGCTCCATAGTGTGACCCTCCCTGATAATGGTATAGCACAGAGTAGAAGCTACGTCAGTAAAATGTATAGGAAGGATTTTCCACTGAGAATAATTGCAGGGGGTGATCATCACTCTTGTATTGAAAATGTACAGCCCATATGTCTACTTTAAATTCTAGAGTATTTCTGATCTGAAGACAATTATAACACCAATTTTTTGTGAGTACTGAGCCTTTAGGTGTGTATTACTGTAATATTTGTAAAATCTTTAGAGGCATGGAGTGGCCTGACCCTCAAATTTCATTCTGTTAAGTATCATGGAGAAATGTTCATAATGATGCAATTCACACTCATCTAAGTCGGAATCAGGCAACTGAGATAAGACATTAGGCTCATTACTCCAGTGACGAGGTTTGTGAACTATGAAATAAATACAATGCTTGATAATAAATGTACTCACTATCTTGCCCATGTAATTGTCACCCCTCTGTACAGTATTTTCACAATAAAATAAAAAAATAAGAAATAAAAAAATAAAAAAGAAATGTACTCATTACCTTGCCCATGTAATTGTAACCCTTCTGTATATTATTTTCACAATAAAAAATAAATAAAAAATTTAGAAACCTCCCCAAAATAAAAAATAACATTATTTCACAATGTATATGCGTTTCTGAAAATTTATGCAGTATCAATTACCAAATGTAAAAATGGGACAATTGTCCATCGCTTATATTATCAGAAGTTAAGATACTCCTGAATTATACTTTCTTGCTAGAGGATCATAGGGAGACTGCTGATGGTTGGTACCTTTTCAGGTGCTCCTATACATTTGTAAATTTTCTTTGAGGAAGTGTTTTTCCATCGTTTGTTTTGAGGTATTCAAAATATCAGTACTGTCACTAACCACAAACATAGAACAGCAAAGATGATGGGATACCTTGCCAAAGAACTCAGAAATCACAGGAAGTGATAGGAAAGAGACACCAGAGGACACAAAGCCTCATTGCTGTCTTCTGGATCGCCAAATACTGTTTAAAATGCTTTATATTTATTCTACTACAGGGGTGAGGTAGTGAGTGGCTACAGGTATGTCCACAAACTAAGGCATCAATCTAGCTTGTGGTTACAAGTATTAACTGAGGTATTGTTTTTATACATAGTGATAATTGAATCCCTTATTTTTAGGGAGCAGAAGGGAACAATAGTCATTACAACCATAGCACAGGCATCCATCTTGTCTCCAAAGAATTAAACTTTTAGTGTACAACAGCACTAACTTAAATACTTTTGAGGTAATAACCCATACCCCTGTCTTCCCTTAACTGTTTGACCTTTCCAGAGCACAACTCTCAGGCTTTTGATTGCCATTTGAGATGGCTTCCCAATATATCCCTTTCCAGGTATAACAATTTGACTCTAGAATCCCTCATAAGTACTATTACAGATTGGTTATTTTGAAAGGCTATTTTTTTCTAGGGTAGGTTCACTTTTTTAAATTGTATTTTATTTAAAGGTACTGCATAGAGTAGTTACAGTTACATGAGTAAGGTACATTCCATGTTGAATATTGTTACCCACTCAATTGTTGCTCTCCTTTCCCACCCCCACCCTTACCCCCCCACCCCAAAGTTGTAAAGTTCATTGCCAGTAGAGTGTATTGTGAATGTCATTGTTGCAATGGATCACTTCTTTCATCATTATGTTATTTCCCTTTCCTTCTCCAAATCAGAAAATGTATATACAAAATGGAAGGTATCAGAATCAAGAAAGAGATGTCCAGGGATACATCAAAGACAAATGAAATAAAATAAGATCTAGATACACTACTTTCCGACATCATGGTTGATACCTGAAAAAAAAAAAATGTTGTTTCCATGTCTTGGAGTTCATTTCAATTAGCATCATTTTGTATGGTCAAATGTACATAGCTCTGGAGCCAGCAATCCCACTCATGGGCATTTGTCGAAATTATCTCTAGATACTTAATGGATGAAAAATGAATTGAAAATAGCAGAGAAAAACAAATCATCATGCAGGTATTCTGATTTTGTAATTCTAATATGAAAGAACTAAAGCTTTTGTTTCATGAAGAAGGAAGTTTAGCCTGTAATTTAAATGCAAGTCATCAGTTGTAATGAGTCTAAAGTCTTTTCCTTCAAGATATTCAAGAGTACCATACTCATTCTCTGAAAAGGATTGTTTTATTATTATTTTATTTTATTTTATTTTAATTAGCTTTGCTTAATATTAATTTACTTGTAGAAAATAAGTTAAAATATCTTCTCTCCGGCTGGGAAGGTGGCTGAGTGGTAGTATTTGCTTTGCATGCAAGAAGCCCTGCGTTCAATTCTTCAGTACCACATAAGCAAAAAGAAAAATGCCAGAAGTGGCGCTGTGGCTCAAGTGGTAGAGCGCTAATCTTGAGCTGAAGAGATGAAGGACAGCGTCCATGCCCTTAGTTCATGCCCCACGACCGGACTCCAAAAAATAAAACACTAAAACTACAAGCAAAAGTCTGTTTTTGCAGCATTATTACCATATCTAAGATATGCAACCAGTCCAGATGCCCCTCAATAGATGAATGCATCAGGAAAATGTGGTATATATATATATATATACACAATGGAATTTCGTGCTGCTATCAGAAAGAATGGCACAGTCCCTTTCTTAAGAAAATGGAAAGACATGGAAAAAAATCATTATGTGAAGGAAGCCAGACTCAAAGAAACATAGGCTCTATGGTTTCCCTCATTTTTATTAATTAATATATGCTTAGGATAGTCCTGGCAGATAGGTTCATTTTCTTACACTCTTAATGGTCGCTGTATGTGTGTGTGTGTGTGTGTGTGTGTGTGTGTGTGTGTGTGTGTGTGTGTGTGTGTGTGTGTGTGTGTTTGCAGTAATGAAACCTGACTCGGAGCCTCAAGATCTTGCGTGTTTTTTCACTCATGACTGACTGAATCTGTACTATTTTAACCAAGGTTTCACTCTGTGTTTGATTGAACAATTGAACATAAATATCTCATGGATTGCTACCCCAGTCATCTGTGAACCATGGTCTTCCAATTTCAGCCTCATGAGATGAGATTCTGACATCTAGCTCTATTGCCAAGTGTCATTTGCTTTGTTTGGTTTGGTTTTGTTTTTGTTGTTTTTGTGCATCCAAAATCTGTATGGAAAACAAATAATTTATAATCAGGACTATTCACATAAAATGTGTGTTGTTTAAAGATTACCTTAATAATGTAATCCTTTTGCATCCACATTATGTGATTTGATTTTTTGAACTCTATTGTTGCAGTCAAGTGACTTATATATAATTTGAATCTTCTTGTCTTGGTTTTATGGGGTGTTAGGTGTTTAAAAACAATTTATCAATGTTTAACTCTGCACTACTGAAACAAGACCTTCATGATTATTCAGTGCGCTGTAAATCATAAGTTTATCACTACTTGAGGCACCATATGAGAACAAATAGTTTCCTATAATACATACACATATTTTAGACCTCAATGTCATGCAATGCACACTTCTGCCAAATATGCAAGGGCATCCTTTGTAATTCTCCATGGATTTTCACTGTTCTTCTCTCTACTCTCCAGTGCTAAGTCCTGTGATGCTCATGTTGATTTCCTCCCCTGTTACATTCATCATTGCATCTTGGGAACTACTGGTATGCATTACTGTACTTCTGTTCATTCTCCTTGTGCTTCGGCTTGTACCCCTCTCACCTCGAAGGGGATAAAAATTGGGGATATTTGCTTTACTCTTTATCTCAGACATCTATCTTTACTTTCTAGAAATACATTCATTGAATTCCTTCTGTAAAGTCTAGTGTCCTGAAAATTATTACTGCATCTTCATGGCTTTGTTATGTGGCAGAAGGGAAAAACATAGATCAGTACTGTAACTTAGGTAAAAGATTATTGCAATCATGCTTCAATAGATGCTGTTCATTGGATAATGTTTACTTCAAGGTCTGCCTGCCTGCTTCATTTTCACTGTTTATTTTTCAATGTAGTCTTTTATTCTGGAAAATATTTATGGGCCTAGTGAAGATCAATTCCTACTGTAATTAGTCATTAATTTTATTCCAACCTCATTTCACACATCCTTCTGAGTTTCTTCAGGGTCTGTGTAGTGCTTCACATTTTTAGATATGTTTTAACATTGATGCATCCAATGATGAAGACACACACCTTAAGTCACCATTTTGATGACTGAAAAGAAACCATGCTGCAATCTCACTATATGGCAATTTTCTGGTTTTAAATTCTTTTAGATTAAAATTGATCCTGAACAACAAACATTCTGTGTACAATTTTATATTTTCCTAATTATTTTAGTATACTTCCCAATATTATATAAAGTTAAAACATTATCACTTAGTTTTAGGATTTCTAAAACAGTCAGAGTAAAAGTTCTATTCATTAACAATTTTAAAATAATAGAGTGTCCATTATGTCCATTATGACCAAGTGAGATATTTTAAAATTTTTATTTGTAGTCCTTAAAGGTTTTGCTGGGGAATCAAGTCCAGTGCTTCATGTGTCTTAGTCTACTGTGGGCCTCTGAGCCTGACTTGACCTGTGGTTTTATTTTCACTCAACTGGAATAAAGAAATATTTCACTAGGAATTATTACTTGCTTAATTTCTCCAATATTTCTCGCATACATAAGAGTAATATAATTCTACACTGACTGAAAATGGTGTTTCTATTAGAGTAATTGTTTCTTTTTTTGTATCCCCACTCTTCATTGTCTTGTCCTTTTCCTATCTTCCCTTCCCATAAAACTTGACTGGATCCACTGGAAACCCACTTGCAGTCAGCCTCATCCTTAAAAGCCCAACCTTAACTAACCTACCCCCTGGTAGTCTTGCTATAAACTTTCAAAGTCCTGACTGCAACCAGAATCCTTCCTGAAAGTCCTTCTCTGCTATAGGGAAAGCCTTCTTCAACTCCACCCCTTCCTGGAATCCCTGTTCTGCACCACCAAAAACCAGGCCACATCCACATCTCCTCCTATGATCCGCCTTTCTGAACCAAGAACCCCGCCTACATCAGGCTCCTCCCTCTAATCCTAACTTCATCCACCAGATACCCTGTCCCTAACTATTCTAATCCCTCATTGTCCCATTGCTCCCATATTCAATTACATCCAAGCTCCTATCGTCCCTTTCATACACCACTCCCATCCAGACTTCTCCTTCTACCCCTCCTGGTTTCATCAGAAACTCCATCCATAACTAGTCTACTTCTAAGTGGCCTAATGTCTTAAACCCAGTCCTGAACCTGCCTCTTCCCACAAAGCCATTCATGCAACACCAAAAACCCTCCACCTCTCTATAACTGCCTTTGTAGCCCGCCTTGGTTAACCAGAAGCTTCTCACACAGCCCATCTTCTGCCTGGAGAGCCAGCCCTGTTCCACCACAGCCTTCTCTACCTCCATATCTACTCTCTGAATGGCTGTATTGTTCCCGTGATGAATCCTCCCCTAATTGGATCCTCCTGCAGATCCACACTCTACTCAACCTGTTACCCTGCCCATAATTACCCTACACATTTGTAGACCTTCCACTCCTTCTCAAAGTCCCTCTTCCAATTAATCCCATGGCTCCAAGCCCTGACCTGCTCTAGAAAACCCCCACTAGACAACCCCCAACACACTATCCCATCTCTCGACACCCATATTGCTCCACTGCAAACCACAGTATCTGTTGGCCTCCCTCTGGATGCCTCACCAGGCTCAACTGTAAATCCCTGTTCCTTCATAGTCCCTTTTTGAAGGTTGCCTTGCCCCACTGGAAACCCTGTCCAAAGTCTAATGTCTTGCCTTGCAACCCTGAAATCCCCACCCAACCTTACTACTCTTTTCGAAGTGGTGACAGGCTACACCAGAAACCCTGTCCTAACTAGTCTAGTCCACTGGATCTTATCCCTGCTATCACAAAGCTCTGGTCCTGAAAAAATTCCTCCATACATTATTACTATATCCTGCTCTGCCAGAAACCCCACCTCCACCCTAACACACTTCCCAAAGGCCTGCCATTCTCCACCAGAAACCGTGCCCATTCCTCTCCCACTTCTTCCCAGCACCGCTATTTCCTTTCACAGACCCTGAAAAGCCTCTCCCTCAAAGCTCCACATTCCTGCACTAGAATCCCCATCTTCTGTCAGCCTCTTGCCTTCATTTTCTTCCCTGCCTTATGGGAAACCTCACTCTACATATCCCACCTGGGCTCAAAGTGCTACATCACAATCCCTCCTCTAAGTAAACTCCTCCTTTGTAGCCTTGTTCTTCCCTTTCAAAGCTCTGCCCCAAACAGACTCCTCCCCAGTGACCCTGCCTTCTTCCACTGAAACCCCATCCACCTGCCAGTCTCCATACTAAAGTCCCACCTACTCCACAAGAGACACTGCTCCTAACAAGTCTAGTCTTTCTTGTCCCCTCCCTGCTGTCTCAAAGCCCTACACAGACTGGCTTTAACCCTCAAAGCCCCAACCTGCTCTACCACAGAGGCTGTGACAATACCAACACCTCATTTGAACCAGACAGGGCTCCACCAGAAACCCCACACCAACTCATCCTTGAAGGCCCCACCTAGTAACTTTTATTACAAATGTGATTTTATAATGGTTACAGAATTCATACTAATCAATATGATAAGAAAACAATATTGCCAAAAGACAACAAAAATTAGACAGCGATTAGATGCCTTAGTCAAGTTTGGGCTTCTGTTACCAGGCAGATACACATTGTGTGAAAATGTGTGAAGATGATTCCTCTAACTGGAAAGCATTCTTTGAAGTATCAGTAAAGTTTCATGAGTGATCATTTTATTTCTAGAATTTTCGTGCACTTTTGTGTCCATTAATTTAAAAATATCAGTTATTTTAAATCCTCTGGTTTGGTTGAGTAAAGTGTATTAAAATGCAAAAAAAATGACTTTCAAATCATCCCTCTAATGAATAATTTTGGACTTGCTTACTTTACTACGTACCAGAGGTTTTAGTAAGAGAAATTCTCTACCAAAATCCACTTTGAATTATCTCCTTCCACTAAAGTGCCCTTTGGAAAATATTGAAGTCAGATTATACAAGTAGAATGCTAGAAATAAAAACGTATTTGAGATCATAACAAAATCATGATGAAGACACTAGTCAATATGTTTCAAATTTTCTAATGAAAGGAACTTAAGCATATTTAACTGCGGACTTTCCGAAGACTAGAAGACAAAAATATAAGAAATGCTCTCTTATACCATGGTTCTGAAAACAAAAAAAAAAAACAAGGAAAGACATCATAATGAGACAGAAGGGAATGATGAACTTGTACATGTGATATAGAATGTAAAAATACACTGAATCAGGTAAAAATAATTTTGGTCACAATACCTGCTTGTTCAATATATTTCATTGTATATATTGTTCATTGTTAATCTGTGACTTAATATAGGTCTCAGCAGGGATCTACCAAGGTAATTGTGTAGTTAGTCAATTTCGTCATTGCAAGATCATCAGGATGATAAACTCCCACATGCCTTAACATGCCTGCAGCAGCACTAGACATACATTCCTATTGGTCAAACAGTGTAAGGCAGACCTGTATTTAACCCAAGCTATGTATATGGTATGCTATGCCTTTTTTTAAGCTTGATACAAAATGTCTCTGCCCAGAATTAAATGATGGCATTTATAGCTAAAATGATTTAGGGTTATTGTTAACATCTAACACATGCTGAGGTTTTTATTTATAACTCTCCTTTGCCCTTTCTGTCTTCTTCCCTTTCTTTCTTTTCTTTTATCTTTTCTTTCTTTCTCTCTGTTTTCTTTCTTTCTTCCTTCCTTCCTTTCTTCCTTCCTTCCTTCCTTCCTTTCTTTCTTTCTTTCTTTCTTTCTTTCTTTCTTTCTTTCTTTCTTTCTTTTCTTTCTTTCTTTCTTTCTTTCTTTCTTTCTTTCTTTCTTTCTTTCTTTCTTTCTTTCTTTCTTTCTTTCTTTCTTTCTTCCTTCTTTCCTTCCTTTCTTTCTTCCCTTTTCCTTCCTCTTTTCGGAAATGAGTATGAATTTAGATATTTTGTTTGCTGAACAAGTTTTCTACCATTAGAATAATCCTTTTTCGATTTATTTACTTTGGTCATAGGTTATCCATTTTGCTGAGGGCCGATCACAGGTTAAGTTCCTCAACTCTGTCTGCCAAGTAGCAGGGATCACAAATGCATTCCAACATGCGAACAGTTAGGAGGATATGAGACTCATTACTTTTCTTGCACACTGGTTCTGATCTGTGATCCTCTCAAATTCTACCTCTTCAATTAGTGATGTGAGTTCCAGTAGCCTGCCCTCAGTATAGATCATCCAAATGAATTATTGAAGGCAATTTCACTTTAATCTCTTTTTTTTTTGCCAGTCCAGGGGCTGATATGGTTTTATTTCGAGACAAATTTTGTGTATATATGCACATTAGCTTTAAAATATTACTTTTTCCCCCTTTTTTTCTTTTTAATTTTCTTGGTCAAGAGGCTTGAATTCTGGGTCTGTGCGCTGTCTCTGGGCTCTTCAGATCAAGGCTAGCACATTAACACTTGAGCCACAGTGCCACTTCTGGTTTTCTGGTGGTTAATTTGAAGTAAGAGTGTCATGGATTTACTGCCAGGGCTAGCTTTGAACTATTGTCCTCAGATCTCAGCTCCTAAGTAGCTAGGATTACAGGCATGAGCCACTGGCACCCAGCTAAAAATGTTACTTATTTTAAGTTCTGTGATTTAGTTGGGGTAGTAACATGAGTGTATAGAATGGTAAAATTCAAGTTACCTCTCTAAATAATTTCAGAGTTTAATTTTCATATTTATTGCAGTTATTAATAACAGAAACTCCAAAAGTAACAGAATAATCCTTCATTTTCTCCTTCCCATAGGTACTACTGGAAGAGAATGAGTGAGATCTAAGACAATATGTACTTGAAATTATAAAAAAAAATATTTTGATGATACATAAAGAGCCAGATATCACAACATGCTTCTCATTTTCTAAAGAAAGGAATGTCATGAAAGTGTATTTATGGTAGGCTTTTCACCTGAAAAACAAAGAAAAAACAATATCATAAAAAAGCTGAAGGGGATCAGCAACCATGTAAGTGTGATATAGCATTGGAGACTTTAAGACATGAACTGGTTCAGGCAAAGTAATACTTTGGAAAACTTATCTGTAGACTAAATTCATTCATTAAAATTTTTTTATTTTTACTTACATGTCACTTAAAATACAAATGCATACATGTGTGCGCAATATATATATATATATATATATATATATATATATATATATATATATATATATATATATATATATATCATCAGTATCTGTCCAGTGAACTGTATGGTTATGTATGGTTAGGTAATTTCATCATGTCAAGTTCATCAAAAAGAAGGACTTCCATAAACCTTAATAACCCTGCAACACCACTGCACACGCCAACTTAAGTGTTCACCATTGTAAGCTAGACTTGTGTTTTACCAAAGCTTTATACATATGGTGTTATTTTTTTATTTAGTCTTGACACAAAATGTGTGTGCTCCTAGAAATAAATTATGGCATTTATAACTACAATAATTTAGTGTAAATCTTTACAGTGAACACATGCTCAGTATGAGTTTTTCTTTCTTTCCTTTTCTTATTTAATCTTTAGGAAGTTGATTTGAGTTTTGATGTTGTGTTTCCCAGACAAGTATTCCATCACTGGAGTCACTCCACCAATCCTTTCTAGTTTAAGTTACTTTACTTATAGGGTAGCAATTTTTGCACCCATCCCAAAAAGCAGGGATCATGATTGCATTCCAATATCCCTAATTGTAGGTTGATATGGGTGATACTTTCCTTCCTAGACTGATTCAGAACTGTGATCCTCTCAAATTCTACCACTTTAGTTAATTGTGTGAGCTCCAGTTCTCCTTAATTCTAGAAGATAGGACAGACATAAATGATTACAGGTAATTTGAATGACTAATTGGCTAATATAGGTGATTTGATATTAAAGTGTAAGGTAAGTTTGAAAGTATAATCACAGTAGTGAGATATTTTGCTAAGTAATTTTGTTTCACATTAATAACACATCTTGACCAGGAGTAAGGACTTACTTTACTGTCTGTCAACTTGTATGTCATTTGGTAAAATAAACTTCACGTCTTCCATGTGGGATAAAGAACTTTGAATGGTCTGATGTGCTCGTTCCCCTCCACCGAGGGAAAAGTCACCCAGTTAGGGCACCAGCCCTAGGAGTGGCTTTCTTCACTGGGTAATCAGAGCCAGAAGCTGCCCCTCCCTCTAGCAGCTTCGACAATCAATTTAAAATCAGTAAACAGAAACCCTGAGAATGGCTACAGGCTGGGCTCTGTGAGTTTTTCACAAACTAGCCCCCAGGAAAAGCTACAATCTGTTGAAAGGCCTCAACTCTACCCAGAACCTAGCCACATCACTGCATCCCCTCTTTTGCAATACTCAAAGCAGATCTGCCTCCCAATGAACTAGCCAGGGAGGAGGATCGCCAAATCCTGGGTAAATCAGAGAATTTTTCTGCCTGTTTGAACAAACTGACATAAGAAACCAACCAAGCCACAGGACCACAAGCAGACCAGAGATTCCAACAAGAGGCTGGTTACAGACCCAAGGGAGATACAGGATTTTTCTCACCCCTCCCCAAACAAGTCAAAAAAGTTTTTTTCTTCTTCCTTTACTTTTTTTAATTTTTTTTGGTACCTTATATAATTTTTTTTCTTTTCTAAAACTTTTCTTAATCTTTAATTTTTGCCTTTTTTGAAAAAGAATGTTTTCCAGTAACTTTTTTTCCTCTTATAATTTTTATTTTAGGGATACGTGAGTGTGCGTTATTCTTTCTTTTTTTGTTTTCTTTCTCTTTTTTTATTCTTTTTTAATTATCTTTTTGTTTTTTGTTTAGCTCTATTGAACTTTTCATCTTTTTTTCTACCTTTTTTATCCTTTTCACCTTCTCCTCTCTTTCGTTCTTCTTTATGTGACTTAATTCTTGTCCTGCACATCCTCAGATAAAACCTTAGATGACTATTAGACCCTATCCCCCATTGTGTACACACTCAATCCACAAATTTATCACTGAATTCAAAACCGTTAAGACTTAAATTCCTTAATAGCAGTACTACCTCTTTATACCTATGTAATATTTGAAGCATTTTTATTTTTAAGTTTTTCACATCTCTTTATATCCCTCCGCTTCTCTCAATATATTCACGTTCTTCTCTAAATAGATTGTTATTGGTCTACATTATTTTATTAATTTTTACTTTTCTATTTTTTCTGGTCTCTTTTCTTTTCCCTTTCCTTTTCTTCTTTTTTTATTCCCTCTATACTTTCATCCTACCCAACCTATTTCCTGCTTTGAGATTAGGACTTAGTTAACTCTCCCTGAGCCTGCCCACATCAATCTATTCCTATTTTTTACCCACATCTCTCCCTAACCCTAATAATTTCTGGTCTTCCAAATCCTTCTTTGCGGTTGGTAGCCCATTAACATATAGTTGTTTGATGTTAAATAGATGTATCTGTTGAACTAGATTGTATCTGTAGACTATTGACTGCGGAAATTCAGACTTTGGTTGATGCTTGCCGTAGGATAGTGTTCTAGCACAAAACTGGTGCTATTTTCATCACAAATGGGCAGAGTAAGCTGGAAAAACACAAGAAAAAGGGCAAATCCAGGTATCTCAATTCCCAATCTTGATAATCAGGGGACAGAACAGATAATGAATAATCCAGAGGATAATTCCCAAATAGCTGTACAAACACTGCTGGCAAACATGATAAATGAAAAGATTGAAAGCATACAAAGGACTCTGTATGAGTATGATAGGGAGAGAGAGGAGGCAATCCAAAAGTTTATACAGGAATATCATAAGTGTGAGGAAGCTAGTCAAAAATTGATACAGGATTTGCGTGAGCAGCATGAGAATACTCAAAGAGAAAGGCAGGAATGGCGTGAGCAGGCTGAGAACACTCAAAGAGAACTACAGGAATCAAACGAACGGGAGGAAGCTAATCAAAGAGTAATACAGGAATTGAGAGAGCAGGAAGAGAATACACAAAGATCACTAAAGGCAAAACATTGAATCCAGTAACAGAGAGCTGTAGAAAGTCAGGGATACCACAAAGGGAATACTGAATGGAACCCAACAGAAGGAATGGGAGTCCAAGGAAACCATAACCAAACAACTAAGTGATCTGAGAATAACCACTGAACATCAAATTAAGGAGGTAAAGAAGTTCATACAAGATCTAAAACAAAGCTTCAAGAAGGAATTTGAAGCCATCAAAGCTAACCAACTGGAAGGAAAAGAGATAAAAAACAAAGTAGAAAGTTTTGACAGCAGGTTAGATGATGCAGAAGATCGAATCTCAGGGATTGAAGACAGCCTAGATATTATAGAGAAAGAACATATAACCATCCAAGACAAGTACAAGAAACATGATAGATCCATCCAACACTTGGAAGACACCATCAGAAGGCCTAATCTAAGGGTAATGGGTGTAGAAGACCACCTAAAAACAGAAGTTAATGGCCTAGGAAATTTGTTTAACAAGATCCTAGCAGAGAACTTCCCAAACATGCAAAAAGATAGGCCTATTCATATACACGAAGGTTTTAGAACTCCAAACAGACCAGACCAGAATAGGACATCACACTGTCACATTATAATACACAGGATCAACACACATCAAGGAAAAGAACCTTAAAGCTGTCAAGGAGAAAAGATTAATCACCTATAAAGGGAAACCAATTAGAATCACATCAGATTTCTCAGCAAAGACAATCAAAGCAAGAAGAGCCTGGAATGATGTATGCCATGCCCTAAAAACTAACAACTATCAACCAAGAATACTGTACCCATCTAAACTCTCCTTCATAACTGAAGGCCAAATAAAAACCTTCCATAGCAAAGAAAAATTGGAACAATACATCCCCACCAAAGCAGCCCTACAAAAGATTCTAAAAGATGTCCTACACATAGAAAACCAACAAGACCACAACAAAGACCAAGAAACAGCACCCAAACTGAGAATCCAAGAACCATAGGAAGAACCCACTTTTCGCAGCCCCCAAGAAGGTGGATAACATGGAAGGAACTCCCAATACCTCTCAGTCCTATCTCTTAACGTTAACGGACTGAACTCTCCAATTAAGCGACATAGACTGTCTAGTTGGTTTAAAAAACAAGACCCTTCTATCTGCTGCTTGCAGGAGTCACATCTTGCCCATAAAAACAAACACATTTTCAATGTTAAAGGCTGGAACAAAATCTACCAAGCAAATGGCCCCCATAAACAGGCAAGAGTTGCAATCCAAATATCAGATAAAATAGACTTCAATTAAAATTTGTGAGAAGAGATAAAGAAGGTCTCTACATACTAATTAAGGGATATCTCCTTCATGAGGATATTAGAATGGTAAATATCTAGTCGACAAACAATGGAGCAACCAAATTTTTCCAAGAAACACTACTTTCCCTCAAATCCCATATGAATTCAAAGACATTAATTGTTGGGGATGTTAACACACCACTCTCCCCACTGGATAGATGAACTGGGCAAAAACTCAAAAGAGAAACCGCAAACATAAACAGCTGCATAGATCAACTAGATTTAATAGATATCTACCGAACATTTCACCCAACAGCATCAGAACACACAGTTTTCTCAGCAGCACATGGAACATTTTCTAAAATAGACATCATTTTAGCCCACAAAGCAAACCTGTCTAAATTCGGAAACATTGAAGTTATACCTTGCATTCTCTCTAACCACAAGGGAATAAAATTGAACTCAACAACAAAAGCCACCAAAGAAAGTCCAATATCACATGGATGCTGAACAACACACTTTTGAATCATAAGTGGGTCATGGAAGAGATTAGAAAGGAAATTCAAATGTTCATGCTATTCAACAAAAATGAACAGAAAGGACCAGCTCCTCTGGGACACAGTAAAAGAAGTACTCAGAGGCAAGTTTTTGGCCCATCGACTTCAACAATTCATCCAAAAAATCATACACCACGATCAAACAGGATTCATTTCAGGGATGCAAAGCTGGTTCAATATACGCAAACCAATTAATATTATTCATCACATCAACAGGGTCAAGAATAAGAACCACATGGTTATTTCAATAGATGAAGAAAAGCATTCGACAAGACACAACACCCATTTATGATGAAGGTTTTCGAAAAATTAGGAATCCCTGGAACATTCCTCAATACAATGAAGGCTGTATATGACAAACCAACAGCCAGCATTATACTCAATGGTGAAGAACTAAAGCCATTTCCTCTTAACTTAGGAACAAGACAAAGATGTCCACTCTCTCCACTTCTCTTCAGTCTAGTATTAGAATGCCTAGCTACAGCAATAAAACAAGATGCACACATAAAGGGTATCCAAATAGGGAAAGAAGAAATAAAACTCTCACTCTTTGCAGATGACATGATCCTGTATTTAAAGAATCCCATAGATTCCACTCCAAAATTACTCAAGCTGATTCAAAACTTTGGCAAAGTAGGAAGGTATAAAATTAACCGCCCCAAATCAATGGCTTTTCTGTATGCCAGCAATGAGGAAAGTGTGGCTGAAATTAGGAAAATAACTCCATTTGTAATAGCCCCACAAAAAATAAAATACCTAGGAATTAACTTAACCAAAGAAGTGAAGGACCTCTATGATGAAAACTTTAAAATCTTGAAAAAGGAAATCAACACAGAACATAAAAAATGGTTAAACCTCCCATGCTCCTGGATTGGAAAGATTAAAATCGTGTGAATGGCAATACTTCCCAAGGTTATCTACAAATTCAACCTGATACCAATCAAAATTCCAACCTCATTCCTCAAGGAAATAGAAGAGGCAATCCAAAAATTCATATGGAACAATAAAAGACCCCGAATAGCAAAAACGCTCCTCAACAGAGAGAACACTGCTGGAGGAATATCAATACCAAATTTCAAACTCTACTATAAAGCCATAGTAATCAAAACAGCTTGGTATTGGCATAAGAACAGACCTCAGGACCAATGGAATAGAATTGAAAACCCAGAAATGAACCTACAGACCTATAGCCATCTAATCTTCGACAAGGGAGCTAAAGAAATAGAATGAAAGAAAGACAGCTTCTTCAGTAAATGGTGCTGGCAAAATTGGTTAACTACATGTAGAAAAGTAAAGCTAGATCCTTATATATCACTCTACACCAGAATCAAATCCAAATGGATCAAAGACCTCGAAGTCAAAGCAGGCTCTCTGAAAACATTACAGGATGGAATAGGAGACAACCTAGGTCTCAGTGGCTCAGGCCAAAATTTTTTGAATAGAAACCCGGAACCACAACAAATCAAAGAACGGTTGGACAATTGGGATTGCATAAAGTTGCATAGCTTCCGAATGGCAAAGGACATAGCTAGCAAGATCAATAGAAAGCCCCCTGATTGCGAGAAGATCTTCACTAGCCATATAACAGAAAAGGGTCTCATATCTAAAATATACTTGGAACTCAAAAAATTAAATCCCCTAACAACAAATCCTCAAAGAAACAACTGCCCATTAAATAAGTGGGGGAAAGATTAAAGAGAAGCTTCTCTGAAGAAGAAAGAAGGATGGCCAATAGACACATGAAGAAATGCTCAACCTCCCTAGCCATAAAAGACATGCAAATCAAAACAACATTGAAATACCACCTCACTCCAGTTAGAATGGCAAAAACCAACAACTCTGTACAAGAACAGATGCTGGAGGGGTTGTGGACACTAAGGAACCTTACTTCATTGTTGGTGGGAATGTAAACTTGTTCAATCACTTTGGAAAGCAGTATGGAGGTTCCTCAGAAGACTTCACATAGAGCTCCCCTATGACCCAGCAAAACCACTTTTGGGCATTTATCCAAATGTTTACAAACAAGACCACACTAAATCTACCAGCACAACTATGTTTATTGCAGCATTATTTATCATAGCTAAGATATGGAACCAACCCAGATGCCCGTCAGTAGATGAATTGATCAAGAAAATGTGGTATATATACACAATGGAATGCTATGCCCCCATCAAAAAGAATGACATTGCCCGATTTGTTACGAAATGGAAAAACTTGGAAAACATTATATTAAGTGAAGTAAGCAAGGCCCAAAGAAACATAGGTCTCATAGTTTCCCTTATTAGCAATATCTAGTATATGTATATGTCAGTATATGTCTAGTATATGTATGAGTCAGATATTGTGATGTTAGGAAAATGAACTCTTAGATATATATTTTGATGTTTTTTTTCTTTCATGCACGTGTTTCTAACGCATTTATAAGATTATTTCTTTGTTGTTTTTTATGGCCCTCCCCCACAGTATATCCCCTGCTTTCACTATATTTGATGTCAGTATAACTAGTGGAGGAGATGGGGAAAAACAGGTCGTTTAAGGATACAGGTGGACCTGTTCCAGCAACTCAGGAGGCTGAGATCTGAGTATCGCGGTTCAAAGCCAGCCTGGGCAGGAGAGACCAGGAGACTCCTATCTCCAATAAACCACCAGAAAACCGGAAGTGGCCCTGTAGCTCAAGTGGTAGAGCGCTCGCCTTGAGCTGAAGAACTGAGGGACAGCACCCAGGCCCAGAGTTCAAGCGCCACTACCGACAAAAAAAAAAAGAAACATAGGTCCCATGGTTTCCCTTATTTGCAATATCTAGTATATATATGAGTCAAGCAGAAAAGGTCAGATAATGTGATGTTAGGAAAATGAACACTTAGATATGTATTTTATTGTTTTTTTCTTTCATGCATGTGTTTCTCATGCATTTATAACATTATTTCTTTTTTGCTTTTTATGTCCCTTCCCCACAGTATAACCACCGCTTTTACTATATTTGATGTCAGTATAACTTGTGGAGGAGATGGGGAAAACCAAGTTGTTTAAGGATACAGGTGGACCTGTTCCAACAATGAGAAGTACAAGTTGTCCTGTTGAAAACGAGCTTTACACCATTGGTGTGTGTGTGTGAGAATGATTGGGTGGGGGGAGGGGCGAGGCTGGGAACGGATGTGAAGTGCAAACAAAGGAGGAGGCTGCAATGCTTGGTAAGAAATGTATGCATTATTCTGCCCATGTAATTGTAACCCCTCTGTACAGTATGTTCACAAATAAAATAAAATAAATAAAAGTAAAAAATAATAAAATAAATAAAATAAAAATGTAAGACAAGTTTCCAAAAATTTTTTTTGGATTTTTGATTTTTTGTTTTTTTCGGGGTGGAATGGGAAGACCCCGTAACTTCCCTGTGTCCATAACGAGTCTCTTGGGAGAGTCTCGGGTCTGCTTGTGTTGTTTGGTTTTCCTATGGCTTGATTGGTTTCTTGTCTGTTTGGGCAGGCAGAAACTGCTTTGTGTTAGGCATGTTTTTTGATCCTCTTCCCAGGCTATTTCAGTGGCAGGGAGATCTGCTTAGAGGATCACAAATCAGGGAGATGGCTGTTTCCTCTAGTTTGGAGATGCTGTGATGCACCTAGGTTCTGGGTATGGTTGAGGTCTTTCAGAAAACAGTAGCTTTACCCTGAGTTGCTAACTCCTGAGACACTCACAGAGCCCAGCTTGGAACTTTTCTCGGGCTTTATGTTTACTGAATTTCAATTGTTTGTCTAGGCTGTTGTAGGGAGAGGCAGTCTCTGGCTGTGTTTACCTGGTGAAAAAGTCACTCTTCTGTGGGCGCAGTTTTTACTGCCTGGGCTGGGTGACTTTCTCCTGGGTGGAACTGACATCATAACTGACATCATAACTGTCTTCATAAGCCTGTTGTGTGATCGTGATATTTCCCCTGCCAGGTAAGTATGGGAATGGATGGGATTGGGAAAGAAAGGAGGAGGCTACAATGCTTGATAAGAAATGTACTCATTATCGTTTCCCTGTAATTGTAAACCCTCTGTACAGTATTTTCACAATTAAAAAAAACCTATTGTGTATATTGTAACATAGTAAACCTATTGTGACCTCATCCCCAGTATAGCATCACCATCTAAGTATAACATCAAAATATTATTATCACTCGATATTGTAACATCATGTTGCCATTGTGATATCACTGTTCCTTTAGGTTTTTAAAACCTATTATGACCTTATAACATTTTACAAAACTCGTGGCCTTTGAGCCTATTAACTTGTGAACTTGAATAAAACACAAGACAATCCAATGAGGCACATTGAAGATAACTTTATTTACACTAGAGATGGGCCTGCATTTACCTTGTCCTGGGCTGTACACTCAGTGACAGCCTAACCCCAACCACCACACATCAGACCTCCAATAGGCATAGTTAATTGGTTTGCAAAACACCAACCCCCCAAATTATCATTTCTACCCTCCAAACTTCAATTGGTAAGGCTTTATCCTTTTCCCTTATTCCCTCCTTCTTTATAGACTTTTCCTGCATTTCCCTTTTTCCCTTCTATCACTTCTTTCTTCTCTTTAGGTCTCTCAACTACACTTCTCTGGACATGTGGCCAATTGGCTTCCTTCCCCTCCTGTTCTACCTCAAATTCCACTTCTCCCCGGTCTTTCGCCTCCTGCTGTCTCACCACTTCCTTCCTTGCAGGTCATTCTTTGATTTTCTCCAATTCCATTGCTCTGACCATATAGCCTATATATAGGTTGAACCCCTCCATCACTCCAGTGGGTCTCCTACCTAACAGTTTTCAACCATCACTTCACAAACTGCCCAATCAATTCTTCACAGCTCATCATGTGAGGATGACATCCTACCCCCTCTAGCAGCATGCAATGCTCACTTTGTGTGGCATGCCACATGCACTCCAGTGGGCCAAGTCATGAGCCAACATTGATTAGTGGGCCCTACTCATTATTAGGACCATGCTGTTTTATATATCCCCCACTGTTTTTTCATGTCCAATCAAATCCTTGATTCCTTCTTACCAAATCCTAAAAATTCTCTTCTCTCCATCCAATGAACAGGCTTAAAAGGTAAATTTAATAGAAAACAAGTAAATTATAGAAACACACTAGTTAGCACTAATTAACCTTTAGTAAGTCATATCCTTAACAGTCCATATTGCAGCCTTCTCTGTATATTGGTCCACTACCTATTCCACTATAGACTGATGGATCCAATGCTGTTTTGTGCTAATTCAATAGGCGACTGTGAAGTTAGCACCACCAAGTATGTTCCTAGCCACTTCGGTTTCAATTCAGGAGCGTGATGAATTTTTACCCACACCAGCTGTCCAGGCAAGAAAGAGTGAGTGGAGTTTCCTATTTTATTTTTTCAATTCCATTTCTTAGTTTATTTCACTTACCTGGGGTCTAGTTTTTTAATTTATTTCTGAAGTGAGACTTGCTATAGAATAAACTAAACTAATTTCCTCAAAGGAATTTTCCTTCCAACTAAATTTAATTTCTTATTTTATATTTGAAATTTTTATTTTCATCCTAATGTTTATTTGTTAAATACTTTTTATTATTATTATCTTTAAGTATTTGTACAAAGAAGTTCCCATTCTACAAAACAGTACACAAATACAAGGTGTCTGACAACATTGTCACTCATCCCTCCTAAACCTTCCATTCACACACATTTTTGTAAAAATTGAGGTAGGTGATTACATATATTTCTCGTATTTCACAGTATTATGGAATTGTGATACTTAGTTAAAGTCACAAACATATTTTAACCTTGACAAGGCAAATTATTGTTATCATGATCCAAAGTTTGTTAATTCTATGAGCTTTTACAATCCAAATTATTTTTCCCACCTCAGGTGATATTTACATTTTTTTTTCCTTTTGCTTAATGTAGGCTATTCCCTCTTGCCTTCTTTCCCTCTCATTCATCTCTTCCCATTACTGTGCTTGGGTTGCTTAGTTATTTTTCTTCTATGTCCAGTGCAGCTGATGGGCCCCTTTGTTGTATGTTGTTCCATTTTCCACTGATTGTGTTTCTCCTCCGGGCTTCCCTCCATTGGGTGCATATTTCTACCGTCTACATAGTCAAGAACATGTAGTCATTAATGGTGATAAAACAAAATGAGTGGCTGTCCGTTGTTTCTTGAGTTCTGTTTACTTTGTCATACCTTCTTGCATTTTGGCTTTAGCATCCACGTATCTGGTAGATCATATGCCGTTTGTCTCATTGTTCTTGGCTTACCTCACTCAAATAATTTGTTGTAGTTCCATCTATTTCCCTGCAAATACCATCATTTTGTCCTTTCTAAAGGCTACATGGTATTCTATTGTATTTAGGCCCCACAATTTTTGGGTCCACTTAACACTTATGGCTCATCTGGGTTGTTTCCAAATCTTGGCTATTGTGAACAGTGCTGCAATAATTATAGACGTGTGTGTGTGTGTGTGTGTGTGTGTGTGTGTGTGTGTGTGTGTGTGTGTGTGTGTGTGTGTGTGTGTGTGTGTGTCTTTGTATACTGGTTCCTGTTGTTCAGAGTAGATATCTAGGAGTGGTATGGCCAGATCATAGGAAGGTCGATATTAAGCTTTGTTAGGTACCTCCAGACTGCTTTCCAAAGTGGTGGTATTAGGATACATTCCCACTAGCAATGTAGTAATGTTTCTTTCTTTGTATCCCTTCCAGCATTTGTCGTTGGCTGAATTTAGGTTGTGGGCCAAGGTGGTATCTCAGAGTTGTTTTTATTTGCATTTCCCTTACAGCCAGGGATGATGAACATTTCCTCATGTATTTCTTTGCCGTTTTTATCTCTTCTTCTGATAAGTCTTTCTTTAGCTTCCTTGACCATTTCAATATTGGTTTGTTAGGTTTGTGAAGAGTTCGTTTCTTGACTTCACCATATATAATATAATGAATATTATAATACAATGGATATTACACACTTGTCTGTTATATTCCTGGTAAATATTTTTTCCCATTTCTTCCAATTTCCTGGTAATGTCTATGATTCCTTTTTTAAGGCTTTTGTAGTTTTCATGAAACAGACCCTCTATATCTTTAGTTGGTTAATTCCTAGATACTTTTTATTTTGAGGTTATTGTGGATGGGGTTGTTTCTTTGATTTCCCATTCTATTTGTACATTGTTACTATACAGAAAGTCCCTTGATTTCTGTGGGTTAATTTTGTATCCTGCTTTTTTGCCAGATTGGTTTATAAGTTCTAAGAGTTTGGGGATGGAGCTTTAGGGATCGGTAATTTATAAAATAATGTCATCTGCAAAAAGAGATTCTTTATATTCTTCCTGTCCTATGTGGATCCGTTTAATGTCTTTTTCTTGCCTTATTGCTCTGGCTAAGAATTGCAGAACTATACTGAAGAAGTGTAGATAAAGTGGGCATCCTTGCCTTGTTCCTGTTTTTAGGGGAATTGGTTGAATTTTTTCCCTATTAAGTATAATATTGGCCTTTGATGTGCCATCTAAGGCTTTTATTATCTTATGAAATGTTCTTTCTATTTTTATTTTATCCATAGCGTTTAACATAAATGAGTGCTGAATTTTATCAAAAGCCTTTTCTGCATCAATGGAGATAATCATGTGGTTCTTGACCTTGGATCTGTTGATGTGATGGATTAGATTTATTAACTTACATATGTTAAACTATCCCTGCATGTCTGGAATGAAACACACTTGGTCATAATGTATGATTTTTTTGAAATGTTTCTGGATTCCTTTAGCTGAAATTTTATTGAGGGGCTTTGTATCTGTCTTAATCAAACAGATTTGTGTGTAGTTCTTTTTTGTTGGTCTTTGCCTGGTTTGGGGATGAATGTTATATTGGCTTCAGAGAATGAGTTTGGGATTACTCCCTCTGTTTCTATTTCTCTGAAGAGCTTGAGGTCTTATAGAATTCTGTAGTGAATCCATGAGGTCTTGGGGTTTTCTTGTTCGAAGATTTCTGATTATGTCTACTATATCATTGTAGGTAATTGACATGTTTAATTGATTTCTTTCTTCTTGGTTCTGTTTGGGCAATTTGTTTTTCTTATTTTTCAGGCAGAAAAAAAGTTTATTTACTGAACTGCTTCCTACACCATGTATAGTGGAGAAGCATGGCTTAAAAGGAAGGGGGGCAACCCACCTCTGGGAAAGGACTTATCTAGGCTAGGGAAAAGAAGAAGTGTGGCCAGGTGGGGAAAAGTGTGGCCACTATTACTAATAGATACCAATACCCATACTTCCAGGCTTTACCTCTGTGAAGTCCATTTTCCCAAATTCACCATCTGAGGTTTCTCACGTATGATTTCTTTCCATAGGTACCAGCTTTTCAGCATTTACCTGTTGGAAATTACCTACAAACCTTAAAAAGTATTGTCAGGTTAATGCCCCACTGGTTTTCAGAAGAGTTTTAGGTAGTAGCCTCAGAAAATTTACCAGGGTGCAAATATCTACACGTAAACTGACAGAAAGCTTGAGCCTGTATGAATTTTTTACAAGTTCAGTGTCAACACTTGCACACTTATAAAACTGTTTTTGCTTGTTCCTTTAATTTTAACGACTAATAGCTCTAGAGACCCCACTGGTTTTAGAGTGATCTCCCAAGTTACCTGATCACCTCAGATGGTTCCCTGTATCTTAGGGTCTCTAGTTTCTTTACCTCCTGTACAGTACTCTGAACCTTGGAGACTTCTTCCATTTTTTCCTCCTCCTTTTCTCTCAAACTTGATTTCAAGATCCCACTCTCCTTCTCAATGTGCTCCTTAACCTCTAACTGTTTTGGCAGGGTCACAGGAGAGTTCCTTTGACTGTGCTTTTAACCTCTTGGTTGCTGCATCTTCTCACAACACCTTTGCTTGCTCTTCAGCTCCTCTCTTAAGTTCGCAAAGTTGCTATTGTGAGGTATTTTTTCCCACCTCCACCTGTTCCATTGGGACACAATGCTTCTGCATTACATTTATAATGAAGATCTCAGCAGTGTTTTGGAGATTTTACTCTAATAGTTTCTCTTTCTAGTTTTCCACTTCAGTGTATTTTTCTGACAGATCTTTCAGCTGTTTGTTTAGCTGTTCTGTTTTTCTTCCTAATGCTCTTCCCCTTTTCCCAGCATTCCCTATCAGAGCATGTGGTCCTTTAACTCTTTCTGAAGAGTAACAATCTATTTCTTGAGCCTGATATTTTCCTGTTTACTTTTCTTGGCCTCATCTTCTATGACACAGCACTTCCCCGTCTTCTCTGCTAACTATTCTTTCCTTCTTTCTCTAATGTTTGAATTTCTGGTGACACTCTTCAAAGCTTATAACTGACATGTACTTCAGCCTAATACATTCTTATATCAGGCCCAGCTCCTTTTTCATGTCCACGATTTCTTAATGCAGCATCAGGATCCCTTCTTTGTCTCTCTTGTGTTTAGCAAGGATGGCAGTATTGCTGTCTTGTGCTTCTGTTGGCCTGTGATCCCCTAATTTTCCTCATACTCATCCAGACTAATGAATTTCATTTGATTCTGAGTGTTTTCTAGGTTCCTTTTGAAGATTTTCTTCTCATTTTTGACTCTCACAAGTTTATATCTTCAAATATTTTCTTCACGTCAAATAATTCTTTGTTTTTTCCAATGTGCTCTTCTATGTGCTTTTAACCTCTCGGTTGCTTTTGACCGGCACATATTGGAGATTCAGTCTTTTATAAGTGTGTGTTTTGAGATAGAAGTCTGTGAATTTTTCTTTGCCACATTTCTTCTTAAGTTCAGAGGGCTTCTTTTTAAATTGAACACAGTTGGAATTCCGAGCCCCAAGCTCCTTTGCATGTTACTCCAGAGCTATGAACACATTTTCCAGGTGTTTAATGTGATTACATAACCTGTCTTTTTCTATCTTTCTCCTCCTTAGAAATTCCTTTTCCCAATGTCCATTTCGCTTGCAATAAGCTCACTGATCTAGTCCTAGAGGTTCCCTAGTGCCATTTGCAAATGAATTGTACTGTCTTTGCCCAAGGTTTCTTGATCCCTATTCTGGTGCTCCTATCAAAACTCAACCCCCTTTCTTAGAGTCTTTTTTTAAAATTTATTTTATTTTACTTTATTTGTGAACATACTGTACACAGGGGTTACAATTACATGGGCAGGATAATGCATACATTTCTTACCAAGCATTGCAGCCTCCTCCTTTGTTTACCCTTCACATCCCTTCCCAGCCTCCCCCCTCCCCCCACCTAATCATCCCCCCCCAGCCCGCACCGAAGTTGTAAAGCTCGTTTTCTACATGACAACTTGTACATCTCATTGATGCAACAGGTCCACCTGTATCCTTAAACGACTTGTTTTTCCCCATCTCCTCCACAAGTTATACTGACATCAAAAATAGTGAAAGCAGGGGTTATAATGTGGGGGAAGGCCATACAAAGTAACAAAGAAATAATCTTATAAATGCGTTAGAAAAACATGCATGAAAGAAAAAAAAATTAAAATATATATCTAAGAGTTCATTTTCCTAACATCACAATATCTGACCTTTTCCGCTTGACTCATACATATACTAGATATTGCTAATAAGGGAAAACATGAGACCTATGTTTCTTTGGGCCTGGCTTACTTCACTTAATATAATTTTTTGCAAGTTTTTCCATTTCCTAACAAATGGGGCAATGTCATTCTTTTTGATGGGGGCATAGAATTCCATTGTGTATATATACCACATTTTCTTGATCCATTCATCTACTGAAGGGCATCTGGGTTGGTTCCATATCTTAGCTATGGTAAATAATGCTGCAGTAAACATGGTTGTGCTGGTAGCTTTAGTGTGGTCTTGTTTGTAAACATTTGGGTAAATGCCCAAATCTTAGAGTCTTTTTTATCCAGGGTATCTCTGTTTTCAAACACCTACTGGGTAACCACTTCCAACTTAGAATACACCTTTCTCTCAAAACTTTCTAACTTTTGAAGCTTTCTTCTAATATCTGGGGCTGACTGGCTAATAAAGGCCATATTTAGGGCTCTTTGATTCTCCAGGGCTTCAAGATCTATAGGCCTATATCTCCTATAGTCTTCTGGGAGAAGTTCCAGAAAAGCATTAGGGTACTCACTGGGGAACTGTCCCATCTCACTCACCTTAGTTTGATGACTTGGCTTTCTAGCCACTGCGGTATCCCTGCTAATCAAACCTAGCAATAATAGGTAAGCACTTCCCTACCTCGATCACTGTTACTCTCAGCTTGGCTAAGTCTGGGGAAAGACTTGCTCCAAGTAGTTTGGTTCAATATTTGGGCTACTGTCTGGTCCAAGTACTACTTTCAAATCACCAACAGGATTCATTCCCTTTTCTACCAGGTGAAAAGCACCTGTTAAATTTGCTGACACTCATTCCGGATGTGCTTGTGTGTGAAAATTACTGTCTCTAATGAAATAATGAGTCCCTTTTTTTTTCTGAAAAGGATGGAGTTTGCTGTTTCAAGTTATACAGGTCACTAGTTGTAAAGGGACCATATATTCAAATGGGGTCCTGCCCCCCCATCTCCTCCATGTTCCTCTTTCAAGGGTAATAATGGTAACATACCACATTGTACCACCTCAGGCTGATAAAAGTAACCACTTTTGTTATAGGAGGACTTAACATGACAGGTGCTGATGGCAAAGAATAGGAGAGAGTACATCAATGCATCTTCCTCTGAGGGCCTCTATAACCCTGGGGGAGAATATTTTTTGGATATGGCAACATGGATATGGCCTTGTTCTCCAATCCTGAGGAAAGGAGTAAACAGAGATGCATACAGGACACAGGTAAAACTATCAGCAAACAGACCAATAGGCACAGACGCTTAACTTACATGTCCTATCCGTCTCAATGTTGACGACGACAAGAGGTCCCAGATGACAGAGAGAATGTCCCAGATTGCCTCTTGAGGAGGCCACAGATGACCCCTGGAAAATGTTACATATGTCGTCCCTAGGAGGCCCTAGATAATCTCTCATGGAGGTTCCAAATAGCTCCCCAAGGAAGTGTCAGATGACCTCCAAAGGAGGTCCAAGATGTCCTCTCAATGAGGCTGAGATTACCTCTCCAATAGCTCCCAGATGGCCACTCAAAGAGCTATATGTGAACCCCAGAGGAAGGTCCAGATAACCCTCTTGAGAAAGACACACATGACCTCCAGAGAAGTTCTTATATGGCTTCTCAAGGAAGTCCCAGATGATGTTTGAAGACGGTTATACATTTGTCATCAAGGTAACCCAAGCTGACCTCTCAAAGAAGTTCCAGATGACCTCAGGAGGTGGTCCTAGATTGCCTCTTAAGGAAGTCCTAAAGCCTATTTTTGAAGAGTTCTCGGGTTGCCTCCCGAGGAAGCCCCAGATGACCTCTGGAGAAAGTCCAAGATGGCCCCTGGAGAAGGCCCCAGACGACTTCCATGGTAGGTTTCAGATGGCTTCTCAAGGAAGTCGCAGATGTACTCTTGATGAGGTTCCAGATTGCTTCCCAAGGAAGCCCTACATGACCTCTCAAGGAGTTCCCAGAAGCGGCAAATGACCTCCAGAGGGGGTCTCCAAAACAGGCTGGGAAGTTTTCTTAGACACACCGCTAAAGGAACCTAAATGACTTTTGTCAATGTTGGTCCTCTGGAGACAAAGACTCAAGGTAGACTCTTAATGCTGAGGGTTGACACTTTCACCTATGAAGATTTTTCCCTTGGGACAAGGCCTGATGCTATCCAAATGGATTATCTCGATGGGGTTTCTGAAAATTAGGAACTCTGTAGTTCAAGAGAATCCATCGAGACACATTTAACATAATAAATGTTCTCCAAACCACCAACCCCCAAAATTATGATAGCCAAAGCTCCAAACAAAGGGGAGGGCAAGCCTTTTTCCCCTTTCCCTTTGTCTCTCCTTGGCTACAGAACTATACATCCTTCGATGTCTTTCCATTTTTCCCTTCTACCAGTTCCTTCTTCTCTTCAGGCCTCTCCACTCTCCACATGTCTGAACGGCTTTGCCTGCCTCGTCAGTTGCCATCCTTCACCTACTGCCCCCCCTCAACTTCCTCTCCTCCAAGGTTCTTTCCCCTTCTGCTATCACACCACTTCCTTCCTTCCAGGACTTTTCCTTTTTTCTCTTTCCTTCAATTTCTCTGATCATGTAGCTTATATAAAGTCTGTAACACTTCTCTACTCCAACTGCCTAACAGCTTTCAACTGTCACATACCAAACTGCCTACAGCCCAATCACTTAACAGCTAAACACCTGTTGATTAATGCACCAGCCCCTCCCACAGAATGCCCCACCTTCTTTGGTGGCATACTTTGTCCTTTCCAGCTGCCCAGGAGATGGTGCCTGGCTGATTATGGGACCCTATAGATTATTGGGGCCCTGCTGATTATTACAGTATCCTCCTTGTGAACTAGTAGCTATTGAAATTGGACATTTGATTTTGATATTACAAACGCGTTGTGACATCACAAACCCATTTTGACATCATCATCAGCACAACATCACAAACCCATTGTGACAACATTGTCATTGTGACATCATGATTCCATTGTGACATCTCAAATCTATTATGACCTCTTAGCTCCTTTGAAAAACCCATGCCCTTTTCAACAGTACAGTCCCCTTGTGTACCCATACCCTTGTTAACTGACAGTTGAGATCAGGCATGCCTTTATAACATCAAAAAGTGTTTGTGACACCCTCCACAGTGTCACATCACATTTTCATTATGAGAGCATCAACTCGTTGTGATATCACCAAACTCAATGACATAATCCCATTATGACAATAATTCTCATTGTGATATCATAGACACATTGTGAATGCTTATTCTGTGATTTCATTGTATTTCAAATGTGACATGAGAGTTGATATCAGAAACACATTTTTGTGCCTACATAACCTACATAACCATTTTGAAGTCATAATTACATTGCGATATCACAGTGCCATTGTGATATCACTAACACAATGTGATATCACTAAAATCTGTCCTCATAACTTTTGTGTTATGTTAACATTGTGATATTTTAGACCTTTCTGCCCTCATTTTTCAACCTCATATTTCATGTAACATGAAATACCAGAAATCCACTGACATCATGACAACTGTGACATCACACTGACCGATGTCATGAACATCATGTCACATTGTGATATCACAAAAGTTTTGATGTCATAATTAGTTGGTGATGCCATACAGGTAATGGGTCACAGTAGGTCTATGATGTCACAATTGGTTGGTGATATCCAAATGGCATAAAGGGTCTCATTTGTCATGAAATCACAGAGAATATGAGTTCAAGAATGTATTGTGTTATCTACAAAGGCAGGTGTCCTTGCAAATTTGTTGAAGTCCTAGGAGGATTATGATATCACAGTGTTCATGATGTCTGTCAGTATGATGTCACAATGGTCATGATGTCACAGTGGATTTCTGATATCACATATCATAACTGAAATATTATAAGGTTTAAAACAGATTATGCGTTCATAAAGGGCACGACACAAGACTTATGAGGACAGTGTGGGCACACAGGCATCAAACATTGCCCTGAGGGGAAGTTGAGTGGGAGAGCCTGATTTGTTTAAGTTCAGTGTGTAAACAGCTTGTGGAAGCTTAAGCGCATGATAAGGTGTGACCTTTTACAGTGATTGGTTGTTTCCATTTCCTCCCCTCCCACGCAGTCTTTTGCTTTAGAAAGGGCTTGATCTGTGTTAATAAACGAGTCCTTGCTTGACTTGAATTCCTGCTGTGTCTGATTGTCTCTTGGGCTAAGGGAGGCTGGGGAACAGGCAAGCGGCCGCACTAACCTTTCCTTGGACCCCATCTGTCTTTCGTGGGACAGACAAAGACCCAACATCTGGCTCCCAACGTGGGGCTTGAAAGGAAAAGTTACTGGCTGAAGCTAAACGCTCTCTCAAGGTAAGTGAAACCCTTAGTATGGGTAATTTTATTTCACAGAAGAAGGAGGAGAAGGCAGCATTAGGCCTAGAAGGAGTAAAGGAGGACTTGGGAAGTATGAAAGAAAAGGAATGGATCAAATTCCACCAAGAACGCAGCAAGACATGTACAGTAGAAGTCAAAACGAGGGTGAATGTTACCCCCTATGACTTGGGTGCCCTTGAGAGTCCTGGGCCCACACCCTACTCCCCTTATTGGGGGGAGGTAAGGTGCCCTATGGGACCTGCAAGAGGAATCTGCAAGACCCGGACCCTTACCAATCTTCTATAGAGGGGCCGAGGGCTGGGGAAGTAACATATAGCAAAAAATCCAAATAAGTATCTCTATACTAATATACAAACAACCAAAGAACATATTGAAAGGTCATAACATACCTAGACATTGCATACATAAAGTGATTAGTGGAAAAAGAAACAATAAGAGAGCACTGCACAACCACTATGTAGAAATTGGAATCCTTATACATTGGTTCTTGGCACTTAAAGTGATATTGTCAGTTTGTTAAACATAGAGGCAATCTTTTAGATATTACACATAAAGTTGCTGCTATGATACAACATTTTGAATCATAACTTTATATACAAAATATATTTCAACATATGTCCCATGAGACACATGTACAGGAATATACATAGCAAAACCTTTTACAATAACATGTAATAACATATTGACATGCCCATTGAGGGTATTACACAAGTATACACATGCATATAAAACAATACCACTAAGTCTACATTAAGCCACATTCCCAGCCCAATATACTGCATCTTGATGATCATTATCTCTCATCCCTCTCAATTCTATTTCATCCCACAATTTACATAATTTTGTAGAATATTCACTGATTCACAATGTCATATGTAGTCACTCAGAGGATATATCACATAATATTTTATTGAGAGTCTTATTCATCAACATACTAAAACTACACCTTTGAGAATTGTGTGATATTAAATTCTAAATTATCACTCAGATTCACCCACTACTAATCTAAAATTTTTCCTAAGGTTAAAGCAAATGTAATCTGTATTTCTTCAATAAAGTACAATTCTTAGAAAGTTAAAGATTTGGACTATGAATATCACCCTCAGTTCTAGAACATTTTATCATCACTACCCTCTCAAAATACTCCAATATTTATTAGTAGTCATTTCCTGTCATAATTTCAACTTACCTTCCACTTGAGCAGCAATTATTTCATATTCTACCTCTACAGATGGGGCAATTTTAAAACCTCATATAATTAGATAATGTACTTTATTTTACACATTTATCCCATGTAATATTAGTGTTTCCAAAGTAAATCCATGTAAACAACAACAGCAAAAAGAATACTGACTCAAAAACAATAGATTTAAGCAGTCTAAAGATAGGCTCATATCTAACATTTAAGTATTATCTTAGATACCAACAGACTTTTAATCCAGTGAGCCATGAGCCCTCAAAATATTGAAGAAATTTCTTAATTTACACAATTGCTACGTTTTCTCATCTATCTTTCTTTCATTTCAACACAACATCTGTTTATATCCTTTATGTCATACTTGCCTTTGGAAGATATTTATTAGTTGGTGTATATTATTTGTAAGAAGTAATCTTACTGAAATATTTTACACTCACATATTGATCAAGGGCCTTATTAAACTTTTCTGTCTTTCTCCATTACCATTGCCCCTTAATTTTCAACTGTTTTCTTAGAATATCTTTGTGCTAGCTTCACACATCATCAAAATGTATTTCAGTGCTATTCACCCACTGTCATTGAAAATTATACAATGCTGAATGTAAAAGCAAAAATCTAAATAAATGGAGACATATAGTTTTTGTGGATTGGAGGATATAATTGAACAAAGATATTAATTGTCCCCCATATCGCTATTTTTGGTCATTCATGGGGCTTGAAATCTGGCCTGGGCACTGTCCCTCAGCTCTTCAGCTTAAAGTGAGGCCTCTATCCATTGAGCAACTGTGTCATTTCTGGTTTTCTGGTGGTTAATTGGAGATCAGATTCACACACACATTCCCGTTCCAGCTGACTTTGAACAATAATTTTCAGATCTCAGCCTCCTATGCAGCTAGGATTATAAGCATGAACCACCAGTACCCAGTTTCACAGTTTTATTTATAATTTTATGACAATTTTTGAAAACACTTGATCAGCACTTTTTGACTCATTGACAAAGAAAAACCAACTGGAATATATATCTCTGTACAATATTAACACTCAGTGTAAAATTGTTATACGAATTGTAGAGGAAAGATTATACAACTCAATGGGTCTGTAGGGCACCAGATTAGAGCCACACACATATTATCAAGGTAAATTTAATGAGTGTAAAACAAACATTTGGGGAATGACATTCTCCTTAATAAGTGGTGATAGGGTAGAGAGTATTGGGGAGAATAAAAAAGTGAACATTGATTTAAACATAATTTATTCAAATATTAACTTCAATCAGGATTAAAACGTGGCATATAAAACAAAAATAGTGATGTAAATGTAAAGCACAGAAAGATGTCTTGACAATTTTTGAAATGAAGAATTCTTAAATTTGGCATTAAAATTATAGGAAAAGAAAACTTGATGTAGTAGAAAACAATAAAAGTGTAAAATAGTTTAGTCTGTGAAAGCTCATATGCAAGTAGTGAATAGAAGTTGGGAGTAAGGGGCTCATGTATCTCATCCTAGCTACTTGGGAGGCTGTGATTTGAGTATTGCTATTTGAAGGCAGCCCACAAAATGAAGTCCCTGAGAATTGTACCTCTGATTAATGGCAAAAAGGCAGAAGTTTGGCATGAGTCAAATGGTAAATTGTTAACAAATTGCAAGAAATCTCAAGGACCCTGAGTTCAAACCCCAAGAGGATATGTACATGTACAAAAATAATAATAGTTGTACTAACAGTGATGATGATGTAGATGATGATGATGAATATAATGATGATGAAGGGTACCCATAGTCAAGGATAAAATATTTGCAAATCCTATACCTGAAGAATGACTGAAGTCTAAACTCTGCCTAGAACTCTCAAAACCTAATGTTAAAATAGAACATCAATTACAAAACAAAACAATACATCTTGTGGGAAATAAGCACAAGAAAAACATCATTAGTCATCAAATGTACATTGAAACTAAAATTACATCATAAAACATGTATGAGAATAACTTCCCATAATAAAATAATGACCATACTAAATGCTATCAAGAAACAGAGAAACTGGAAACTGGCAGGATGTCGAATAGGAAAGCCACTTCTGAACAAATTTTGTCAGGTTCCTAGAATATGAAATATACAACCACTCACAGTATAGCACAGGAAGATCTCTTCACGCATTGTCTTATAGAAATAAAATGTAATGTTCACCCAAAGGCCAAAACACAGAGGTTTATAGCAGCGTTATTTCCTTTAGTCAAAAAAATTGAAATCAATTCAGGCTTTCTTCAGGTGAATGGGAAACAAATTATGCTAAATTTTATAATGACAGAACCAAAAAGCAACTCGAGTGAACACAATACAATATTAAGGCATCCAATACCTGGGAATAATCTACCAAAGATAAGAACGCAATCCTAAAAGCTTATTTATTGCATGATCGAGAAATCAGAGGAAAAAAATGCGTTGGTTGCCAGGATAAAACAGGTTTGGGTTGGAACAAAGAGAAGTAGTGTGTTTAATTATAAAAGTGAAGAACGAGACAGACTTATTTTTAGTAAGAAACGTATCTGTAAATATGGTATATTCATATAGAGTTGATAAAACTATAATAGACTTAATATTTGCACAAAATAGTTTAAATAACTGAAGTCTGTATAAGGTACTTGTGAAGTATTAGTGTACTACTTGTGATGGCATACTAGAAATATATAAATAAACTGGAAAATATTCAAGGGATTTCTCTGTGTTCTTTTATTTGTGTTTTTTATTGTGAAAATACTGTACAGAAGGGTTACAATTACATGCACAAGAGGTTGAGTACATTTCTTATCAAGCATTGTAGCTTCCTCCTTTGTTTCCCCTTCCCATCTATCCTCCCTCTCCCCCCCGAACCAACCCTGCTCCACACCACCACATTTGTAAAGTTCGTTTTCGACATAACGACTTGTACGTCTCATTCTATCAATGGGACCACGTGTATCCCTCTTTAATCGATTTGTTTTTTCCCTTCTCCTGTACAAATTATAACAATATCAAATACAATGAAAGCATGGGTTATACCATGGGGGAGGGACATACAAAGCAGCAAAGCAATAATCTTATAAATGTGTAAGAAACAATTGCGTGAAAGAAAAATAACATTTGAATCCTTATCTTAGGGTTCATTTCCCTAACATCAACTTATCTGACTTTTTCTGCTTGACAGACACATATTAGTTATGGAAAATAAGGGAAACCATGGGACCTATGTTTCTTTGGAACTGGCTTACTTAATTTATTCCAAGTCTTTCCATTTCCTAACAAATGGGGAAATGTCATTCTTTCTGATGGAGGCATAGAATTCCATTGTGTATATATACCACATTTTCTTGATCCATTCATCTACTGAGAGGCATCTGGGTTGGTTCCATATCTTAGCTATGGTAAATAAGGCTTCAATAAACACAGTTGTACTGGTAGCTTTAGTGTGGTCTTTTTTGTGAACATTTGGATAAACGCCCAAAAGTGGGATTGGTGGGTCATAGGGGAGCTCTATGTGGTGTCATTTATGGAACCTCCATACTACTTTCGAAAGTGGTTGAACAAATTTATACTCCCACCAACAATGCAGTAAGGTTCCCTTCTGTCCACATCCCCTCCAGCATCTGTTGTTATTAGAGTTCTGGATTACAGCCATTCTAATTGAGATGAGGTGTTATCTCAATGTTGTATTGATTTGCATTTCTTTTCTTTTAATTTAATTTAATTTTATATTTGAACATACTGTACAGAGGAGTTACAATTACATGGGCAGGATAATGCGTACATTTCTTACCAAGCATTGCAGCCTCCTCTTTTGTTTACCCTTCACATCCCTTCCCAGCCTCCCCCCTCCCCCCCAATCCCAATCCTTCTCCTTTCACCCCCTTCCCTCCCCCCCCCCCCCGCACCGACGTTGTAAAGCTCGTTTTGGACATGACAACTTGTACTTCTCATTTTTGCAACAGGTCCACCTGTATCCTTAAACAACTGGTTTTTACACATCTCCTCCACAAGTTATACTGACATCAAATATAGTGAAAGCAGGGATTATACTGTGGGGGAGGGACATACAAAGCAACAAAGAGATAATCTCATAAATGCATTAGAAACACATGCATGAAAGAAAAAAAACATTAAAATACACATCTAAGGGTTCATTTTCCTGACATCACATTATCTGAACTTTTCCACTTGACTCATACATATACTAGATATTACAAATAAGGGAAACCATGGGACCTATGTTTCTTTGGGCCTGGCTTTCTTCACTTAATATAATTTTTTCCAAGTTTTTCCATTTCTTAACAAATGCCCCTCAGTAGATGAATGGATCAAGAAAATGTGGTATATATACACAATGGAATTCTATGCCTCCATCAGAAAGAATGATTTGCATTTCTTTTATGGCTAGAGAGGTTGAGCATTTCTTCATGTGTCTATTGGCCATCCTTCTTTCCTCTTCAGAGAAGTTTTTCTTCACGTCTTTAGCCCACTTATTTATTGGGCAGTTGTTTCTTTGAAGATTTGTTGTTGGGGGATTTAATTTTTTGCGTTCCAGGTATATTTTAGATATGAGACCCTTGTCCATTGTATGGCTAGTGAAGATCTTCTCCCAATCCGTGGGCTTTCTATTGATCTTGCTAGCTATGTCCTTTGCCATGCAGAAGCTCTGCAATTTCGTGCAATCCCATTTGTCCAACCTTTCTTTCTTTGATTTCTTGTGTTTCTGGGTCTCTATTAAGAAAATTTCAGCCTGTGCTAAGGAGACCTAGGTTTTCTCCTATTCCATCCTGAAATGTTTTCAGAGTGTCTGCTTTGACTCCGAGGACTTTGATCCATTTGGAGTTGATTCTGGTGCAGGGTGATATATAAGGATCTAGCTTTAGTTTTCTACAATAGTTAACCAATTTTGCCAGTACCATGCACTGAAGAGGCTGTCTTTCTTACATTCTATTTTTTAGCTCCCTTATGGAAGATTATATGGCTATAGGACTGTAGGTTTATTTCTGGGTTTTCAATTCTATTCCATTGGTCCTGAGGTCTGTTCTTGTGCCAGTACCAAGCTGTTTTGTTTACTATGGCTTTATGGTAATGTTTGAAATTTGGTATTGGTATTCTTCCAGCAATGTTCTTTCTGTTGAGGATTGTATTTTTCTCTGTACTTCTTATAACATCAGAAAGATGTATCCTAACCTCGATTGAATTTAATGATATCTAGAAAACAGAAGTCAATATTGAATGTTTACATTGAAAAATTGTCCGAGTCCAACCTGAGATGAAATATACCTTGCTAATTAGAAGGACGAATTTTAGAAGATTGATATCCAGGGCCAGATCTAATAATAAATTCGTGAGAGACAACAAAAATAAAGAAAGCTAGATATAGTGTAATTTCCCTGTTATCTCACGTTTGTGGAAGCCATACTTAAGAGATTATTGATCAAGGGAGGCTTGGCCAAAAGCAAGACCTCCTCTGAAAAATAATCTAAAGTGTCAGAGCTTTAGCTTCATGCACCAGTAGTGCCAAACGAAAAAGAAAAGAAGAAAGCAGAAAAGGAAAGGAAAGGATAGAAAAGGAAAACCATTTCCTCTTCATTCTTGTAGTTTCATGTCATTGTATACAAGAATTGAAAGTATTTTTTTCTTACTGGTAGGAATCAGGCCTCTCTAATATGAAAGTATTTATTTCAAAGAATTATTTTATTGTTGCTATTTATTAACTTATTATTTGGCTTTCTTGGATATTGAATCCATGTCTTTGTATATATTAGTCTAGTCCTATGACTGAGCTGTACCCCAACTCTCTTGTATAGTTTTGGAAAATGTTTATGAATTGTTCAATAGATAGCTACTCTCATTTTCATCTTATCTTTTCTCTCTTACAGTTTCCCCTATGTATTTTAGTATATGTGTTGAAAACTTTCCTCAATTTTATCTTCTGAACTTAAAATTTTGCTTTTGAGATTACTGAGAAGTCAGTTAATTTTATGACATCTATTAAAATTATATACAGATATATGTATTTCACATGTATTATTGATTCTTAGAGTTCATTGCAATAATCATCACTTTATATGGTCATATGCACATAGCTATTGAGCCATTTTTATTCTCTCCTAAGAATATTTTCCCTTGTTGTTGCCATGTGAATGCTTACAGTGCTGTTAGTTAATTATGTCCAATTGTAATTATTTGTCCTTTACTATCTATTGGATAATTTGTAGATTTATGGACATATCTAGTTATTACAAATGAGGAAAACAATGCAACATATATTTATTTAAATCTAGCTAATTTCCAGTCTTTCCGTTTCCTCCGGAATGGTGTAATGCCATTCTTTCAATGAAAGCACAGAATTCCATCAATGCAACAGAATTGAAGGCCCAGAAATGAATCCACTCCTATAGGAACATAATCTTTGATAAGGAAGCCAGAATCACAGGAGGGTAGAAAAACAGTCTCTTCAAAAATGTGTGCCGGTAGAATTGGCTGTACACAGAAAAATGAATTTAGTTCCTTATATATCCTCCTGCACCAGAATCGATTCCAAATGGATCGAAGACCTCAATGTCCAGATATTTTAGAATGTTACAGGAAGAGTTAGGGGAAACACGAGGGCTCCTTGGCACAGGTCAAATCTTCCAAAGTAAGTCTGGAAAAATTGGATTACATCAAACCGAATCAATCACTTGTCTGACTCAAAAGCCATGTAGAGAAAAGTGATAGTGTAGCACAGATTTATTAGGGAACAAACCTACAGATGAGAGCCTCAGCCAATGCTAAATCCTTACTCCTTTTTCTAATTAGGTTATTTATTGTAGGTTTGCATGAATGAAAGAGTTTTCTGGTGGGGATTAGAATGACAGCAACTAATGCTAAGACAGAGATCTCATGTGAAATGTGTTGTAGCAGGTGAAAGGAGGAATTAAGGCAGGGGGCTCTAGTTCAAAGCCTTGGCTTGGTGCAGTTTAGTATGGTTTAGATGTACAAGGGAGTGAAGGTAAAGCAGGAGTGGTGATAAACAAAAGCACTGATCTGAAGCCTCAAAATAAAGATCCTTATATATGTGAACCAAACACTCTCTTTCATGAGGTTTTATTTAAATTAACAAACACAATTTTAGATTTCACCAGAGTGACATGGTGCATAATTATTGGCAATGTCTGCTATGTCAGGTCATCCAATCTACTCTTTCACGGGTTACCCATTAGCCAGGTTTCAAAACAATCAGTACAATGAGATTGTACAAATGAGACTGCGACTTTTCCCTCTCGTGAATTAAAACCCTGTCAAATGATTTCTGTCTTCCAGATGTTTACACAATATTTCTCATGATCTTTTCTACTATTTTGACATCATTATTCATGTTCATACTACTTTTTTTGTTGTTTTGTGTGTATAAGCCATTTTTAAGATTTGAACTCAATTTTTAATAGTCTCCCTTGCATTTTTTGCTCATGGCTGATGACATTCTATTCCTTGAGCCATATACTCAACTTCTCCTTCTTGCTGGACAATTGGAGATAAGTTTTCACAGTTTTGTCTGCTTAGACTGACATGGAACAAAAATCTTCAGGTCTTAGGATCCTGAGTTTCTAGTATTCTACACATGAGCTGCTAACACCAAGCTTTGCTTTACTGGTATTTTAATATGTGGTAGAGAAAAGTGGAGGTACATTTGGGTTAAGTGTGCAATTTTTCACATTCAAGTTTGAATCAACTTGATATAATGTAACTGTTATCGATTTTAATAGTTAAATCAATGAATTTTACACATTCCCACAGAAATATAATTGAAAACAACAGGCATAATTGTTTTCCTAAAGCAAGTAATAGAACCATGAATTTCTTTCATATTAATTTCTTGTTTTATATAAGTTTAATTAACAGGCTTCCAAGACTAAAAGTAAATATATTAATTGTATAGCACAAGAAGCAAAGTGATTATACTTAAGAAGAGATATTTCATCACTGCCAAAAGATAAGATTTTTAGCAGTCTCATTAAAAAGGAATGTTACATACAGAAATTAATGAATATGATATAGCTTGGTCATGACACAACATATAAATGAATGTGATTACATCTCCATTCTTCATAAATGTGTAAATAATAGTGTAGCAAGGAGCCAGTGTTTCATGTTTGCAACCCTATCTGCTAAGGAGACTGAGAACTGAGAATCTTGGTTCAAAGCCAACCTAGGCAGGAAAGTCTGTGAGACTCTTATCACCAATGAGCCACCAGAAAACTAGCACTGGTTCAAGTGGTAGAGCACTAGTCTTGAGATGAAGAGCTGAGGGACAATGTCCAGGCACCGATTTCAAGCCCCATGACTGACAACAATTAAAAATAAACAGTGAAAAATAAACAAATAATTTGACATAAACATTAAAATATATATTCTAAAATTTTTAAAATCCTCACTAGATATACTAGTTTATATAAATGTCAAAAAGTGTTTTCTGCTTTTAGTTGACACTAAATCAATTGTGTAAATCAGACATTTCTCACTCAATTCATATTTGTATGTTTATATACTTATGTGCCATAAGTATAATGAACTGATTCATGATAGGCAGTGCTGTTTTAGGAATCTCCCTTGGCTTTCTAACATTAACACTTCTACCAGAAAATCGATATGCCCTCCAACCTTGACAGAGTTTTTTTCATCTCATTGGAGCAGAAAAGTATAAGCCATAATCATTGTTTGGAACAACTGTAACATTTTACATGCATTTCACTTAATTTAAGAACCAAAACATTCAAGTCATCATAACCATGCCACTAACAGCAAGATGTCTTCTGAGCTTTTCAGTACCTTAAGAGATGAAAATTTTAATTATACATATCTTTTTTTCTGCCTAACATCCTATATCTTTAGAAGATCTTTTTGTGTAACCCTGTGTTTCTGATTAGAAGACCAGAACAAAGGCAATAATTAAAATAGTGGAGGAAAATACTTGGAAACAATTTAAAAAGCAATCACAGACACTCCTGTCTTCACCTGATGCAATGATAATATTCATTAAAGTAACACATTTTGTCATCATTTAAAGAGCAATAATTAAACTTTAATTAGCAGTGAAGAAGGGAACAGAAATCTTTGTTTGGAGGAGTTCCAGGAAGATGGCAGAGGATAAGCTGGAGGCTAAACAAGCTCTCGCATAGAAAGCAGTTTTAGTGTTCCAGTGAACAATCCTAAGCCAGAGAATCATACCAAGTGTGCCATCACAGTACAGAGAGTTAGGCCAGAGAGAGAAATTCCAGGCAAGGAGATAGATCTGAGCACTTGCCAGCAGCCGCGGCTGCGGCTGGAGCTGCAGTGAGGGCGGTCATAACTGCCATACCTGCAGGACAGAGAGTCCCAAATGAAGGAGCCAGACACGGCGGGCGAACGGATTCTACTCAATACCAGCAAGAACCAAAAAGGAGCAGACATCTTCATCCTGCAGTTTGCAGACCAGAGAGTACACAGGAACCAAGACTTGGTGTGAGTAGAAGTCTCACATCCTCACTCCTTCTCAGGGGGCAGAGGAGGGAAAGCCACCCCTTCCCCCACACTACTGGAGATCTCCATCTTTGATACTGACAAAGGCCCAGCTGAGCTGCTAGCTCCAACTCAGAACTTGGAAGAAAAGTAGTGTTATTTAGCAGGTTACAAGAACATAACCTGACCTGCTACACTCAGCTCCACCCAGGGAAAAGTCACCCAGCCAGGGTCACCAGTCCAAGGAGTGGCTTTCTTCACTGAGTAAACAGAGCCAGGGGCTTCACCTCCCTACAGCAGCCTTGTCAATCAATGGAAAGTAAGTAAACATAAACCCTGAGTATGGCTCTAGGCTGGACTATGTGAATGTCTCACAAGCTAGCCCCTCAGGGAAATGCTACTGTTTGCTGAAAGGCATCAACTCTACCCAGAACTTAGCCTCATCACAGCATCTCCAAACTAGAGGAAACAGCCATCTCCCTCTTTTCTGATACTCAAAGCAGATCTCCCTCCCATTGAACTAGGCTGGGTGGAAGAACACAAAATCCTGGGTAAAGCAAAGCATTTTTAGGTCTGCTCAAACAGTCTGACTTAAGAAGCCAACCAAGTCACAAGAAAATCAAACACCACAAGCAGACCAGACACTCCAACAAGAGAGTGGTTATGGACAAATGGAAGATACAGGATCTTCCCATACCCCCCCCCAAAAAAAATCAAGAACTTTTTTTGGTACATTGTATAAATTTTCTTTTTCTAAAACTTTTTTTAATCTTTAATTTTTAAGTTTAAAAAATTATTTTGTAGTAACTTTTTTTGCTTCCTCTTACAATTTTTATTTTAGGGGTATATGTGTGTGTGCATTTTTCTTTAAATTTTTTTTTTTTGTTTTTTGTTTAGCTCTACTGAACTTTTGATCTTTTTTTTTCTTTCTCATTCTTTTCAACCTTTCTTCTCTTTCATTATTCTTTGTGTGACTTAATTGATGTTCTGCACATCCTCAGATGTACCCATAGTCGATTATTAGACCTTATCCCCCATTGTGTACACACTTAATCCAGAAATTTATGACTCAATTCAAACCTCTTAGACTTAAATTCCTTAATAGCAGTACTACTTCTTTATACCTATATAATATTTGAAGCATTTTTTGTAAGTTTTTCACAACTCCTTTATATTCTTCCCCTTCTCTCATTTTATCCACGTTCCTCTCACAGCATTTTGTTTTCAATTTGCATAATTTTTAAGCATGGCAATTTTAATTTTTAATTTTTTTCTTTTCTATTTTTTCTTGTCTCTTTTTTCTCTTTCTCTTTATTCTTTTTCTCTATCTCTCTACTTTCATTCTATCCAACCTATTTCTGGCTTTGAGATTAGGACTTAGTTAAGTTAATTCTCCCTGGGCCTTCCCACATCCCTCTATTCCTAATTTTATCCACATCTCTCCCTAAAACTAATAATTTCTGGTTTGCCTAATTCTTCTTTGCGGTTCGTAGCCCATTAATATATAGTTGTTTCATGTTGAACTAGATTGTGTCTGCGGACTTTTGACTGTGCAACTACAGATTTTGGTTGATGCTTGCCTTAATATAGTGTTCTAGCACAAAACTGGTGTTAATTTCATCCCAAATGGGCAGAGTAAGCCAGAAAAATGGCAAGTCCGGGTATCTCAACTCCCACTCATGATAATCAAGGGACAGAACAGATAATGAATAATCCAGAGGAGACTTCCCAAATAGCTCTACAAACATTGTTGGTAAACATGGTAAATTAAAAGACTGAAAACTCAAAAAGGACTCTGTATGAGCGTGATAGGGAGAGAGAGGAGGCAAAACAAAGGTGAATACAGGAATATCATGAGCATGAGGAAGCTACTCAAAAACTGATACAGGAATTGCATGAACAGCTTTAGAACATTCAAAGAGAAAGGCAGGAATGGCCTGAGCAGGCTGAGAACACTCAAAGAGAACTACAAGGATTGTGTGAAGGTGAGGAAGCTAATCAAAGAGTAATACAGGAATTGAGAGAGCAGGATGAGAATACACAAAATCACTAAAGTCATTCATGGAATCCATTACCAAAGAGCTGAAGAAAGTCAGGGAGACCACAAAGGGAATGCTGAATGGAACTCAACAGAAGGAATGGGTGTTCAAGGAAACCATAACCAATCAACTAAGTGATTTGAGAATAAACACTGAACACCAAATTAATGAAGTAAAGAAGTTCATACAAGATCTAAAACAGAGCTTCAACAAAGAATTTTAAGCCATCAAAGCTGACCAATTAGAAGGAAAAAAAAATAATGAGATGTACAAGTCGTTATGTCGAAAACGAACTTTACAATTTTGGTGTGGGGTTGGGGGGGAGGATTTTGTGGCGGGGGGAAGATTGGAAGGGGTGGGAAGGGAAAACAAATGCGTAGGCTACAATGCTTGATTATAAATGTACTCATTACCTTGCCCATGTAATTGTAACCCCTTTGTATAGTATTTTCACTTTGTTTGGAGACGGCTTGACTGAACAATCCAACATACACATGATAGATTTATCATGTTTTTCAATGTAATTGTCAAAATAATAGAGAGCAAAACCGAAAGGCTAGAAAACATCTAATCCAAAGCAGTAAACTTTTGTCTATAAAATAATTGTGAGGGTCTGTCTCTTTGAAAGTCAGGCCCCCAAAGTGTGAAAATGTACTTCCTTTAGTTTGAACAATAAAGCACTTAAAAATCATCTGATAATGTTTTACATATCTTGCCTTGGACTTCTCATGTTGGAGAAGAAGAAAGGTTTGAAAAAGTTCAAGACTGACTATTCCCCAGATCATTCTTATTAATCAGCTATAGCAATGGAATTAGCCTTGGTTACTCCTAGTATCATACTTATTTACATTTAGAAGCATTATTTTTTGCTGGGTTATAAGCTGCAAACCCTTGAGTATTAATAAAATCATTTCCTGAGAGGAATGTTGCTGTGTAAACAAACCTAAAATATCATAGACGGCCTAGTGGAAACTACTTTCTAGCTATATCACAATCTGAAGTTTCAGATTTTGTTTCCCATTGTATCAGGAAATTCATTTTTGTTATCTTCTTTTTCACCATCTAGTGATTCTATAACATCCTGGGATTGCTATATCTTTACTGGATTTTCTAATTTCTGTTGGAATGTTAGGAAAAATGGAAAATTGAGTTCCTGTTTCTGTTTTACTTTATTATTTTTATTACTTTAGAAAGTGTAGCTCAAGGGGCTGGGAAGATGGCTCATTGGTAGAGTGCTTGCCTTGCAAGCCTGAGGCCCTGAGTTTGATTCCTCAGCACCACATAAGCAAAATGAAAAAAGCCAGAAGTGGCGCTGTGGCTCAAGTAGCTCTAGCCTTGAGCTGAAGAGCTGAGGGACAGTGCCCAGGCCCAGAGATCAGGCCCCACAACTGGACCCCCCAAAAAAAGAATGTGTAGCTCAAAATGACATAAATTATTTTTTTTATAATATTAGGAGACAGATTTAATTTCCATCGTCTTACCCTAGCCTTCTACGTAACTTTGGTACTTAGTGATCCACAAATGTGAAAATAAAGATAGGGAGCTTCTTATTTAGATATTGTTTAGTATTTCCAGACTTCATTAATGCAAGACCCTTAGTAGTATATACATCATACATGTGTACATCACCAGTGGCAACTTTTTCTTATTCTCAGAAACAAGGACATATGCTGTCCCTGTATTTGCATCAGGAAAAGGCAGTAGAGTTAGTTTACTAAACTAAACGTGCTGTAACAAATTTCTACTAGTTAAGTGGATTGTACCATCTGTATTTATAATTTTACAGTTCTAAAGGACAGAACTCTAAAAGTAGTCTCACTAGATTAAAATCGAACCACTGACAGGGCTGAAATACTTTCAGATGATTTTAGTGGAAAGGCATTTACTTCCCCTTCCGCTTTCCAGAAACTTCATAATCTGGAATGTTGTCTTTACCTTTATCTTCTGATGTAGCTTCTTTACATCTTTGTGCTGGTTCTTACCTTATCATGTCCCTTTTGAAATACAGGTGGGACTTTTAAGTAGCTATTTGAGTATGTTTCTCCCATCTGATAATTATTCAAATTGGCATTCCTTGGGTGATGAAAGGTGATTATATATATATATATATATATATATATATATATATATATATATATATATATATATATATATATGTAAATCTACGTTTGATGAATTAGATATTTGGGGATGATAGATATATTGGGAAGGTATTTTGCTGTTTAGCATTCTTTCCACTATAACCTGCTATCCTGTCATTAAATTTGAACAACATATAAGCTATTTGCTTTAAAATCATCTATTTTTCATTATGTTTAGATTCTGATAAAAATTTAGCCTCTCAATTCACACAATGTTAATACAGTCTTATTTCATGCCTGCCAAAAGCAAACAACAAATCACTATTTATTAAAAATTATTTTTAAAAAATTTAAAAATTTCTATTTATTAAAAAAACTGTTTTAAAAAATTAGCCAAGGACAAGGAATTAGAGAACATTTGATACTGAGACAACATAAAATCTCAAAGAATCCTGGAGTAATTATTTCAATATTACATTTTGTTCTGCTAGGAGAAGAAAGCATTTTATCGACAATACTTTATACTTTCTTACCTAGTATGTTTATTTTTCCAGAAATGGAATTTGTTAAACATTGTGACTATCCACCAGAATAAATGCCTTCATATGCCTGCATCTTGTGCAGATTGCATAGTCAATTAGATGTAAATGAGAGTTTATCAGTAGCACTTTTAAAAAATGCAGAAAATGTGGACCGGGAGCCAATATACATATTATTCCACCATCACCTTCCACATCCTCCTTCTTCCTTCCTAGGAAATATACCCAATCAATACAAAGGCTTAGATATTTGGCTCTTCAGATTGTAAATGGATGCAGAATATTATGGGTGTCAGAGATGACTGTTAATGATGTTTTATGTAATAATTTCACATGTAACAGCCTTATGAGTCCTGCAGGTCTTAACACTATATTTCCTTAGTGATGCGATAGGAATGTCAGCCTTCCTGGACTTAGTATTGTGTTCCACTTCTTTCTATCACATGGCCTGAATTATAATACATAGTAACAGAATGAAAAAGTAATGTCATCTTAAGAAAGTTACTTAGGGCTCTAGGAATGTGGCTTCATGGTACAGTTTTATATGGGTAAATAAACCACTCGAACAATTCAGGGACAGAGTTTCCTTCAATCCTTAGAATATTTTCTTGTACAGTAAAAAGTACAGCACAAATTAACTGAAACTTTGTCATTTCTCTATGTTCAATTCCTCTCTTGGGATCAGTTTCCACTTGAAATAACAGTTCCTTCCACTTAACTTCCAGTAACAATCTGTGGTGCTGCTCGAGGTAAAATGAATGTTTTCTGGCTTCATTGAAATAGCACAAAGACATCTTCGGACATGTAACACGTGTTTCAGAGACAATTTAGTAAAGACAAAATATGGAATTTAAATGGTATACAAAATCTTTATCCATTCACATATGGTATATAAGATGATGTTAAGTGAAATGAACACCAAAATAGTTACACAACATACATTTTTTCTTGCTTGCTATTGTTTTTAATGTATCTAAAATGTACTATGTGATTTTTTTCTTTCTCTTCTATGCTCTTCCCCAATGATATAATCCCTGTTTTCATTAGATTTGATGTCAGTGCCCTGCATCTTGTATATACTTTTTTCTAATATGGGGAGGGGAAGGGAAAAAACAAAATGCTGAAACAAGGGTACAGTATGACCCATTGTAACAGTGAGATGAAAAAGACACTATGTAGAAAACGAACTTTACAGGTTCGGGAGTGGAGGGGAGAGTTGGGGAGATGGGGAAGGAAGGGATAGCAGAGGAAAAACAAAAGAGGAGCTAAGAATGCTCGATAGGAAATGTTCTCATTACTTTACTTATGTAACTCTAAGCCCTCTTACACTATTTTTATAATAAAAATATGAAAAAAAGATTATACAGGAGTATATTAAGTTCAAATTTCATCAGTACTCCATAAATGAAGGCCAATTATTAGTGGGAATATATTTCTCAGAAACGTTTATTTTTGTTGTTGTTTGTTCGTTTTTTTGTTTGTTTTTTTGCTAGTGTGTGTTGTGCATTATTTCCCAAGTGTACATAAGTTAACAGTAGAAGAAACAATAGGAATAATAGGAGAAAGAATTGTTCTGTGTTTAAATATAATGGTTCAATATACTATAGAAGTCAACTTTGAAACAATAAAGCCAAGGCCAGTATGTAGAACTATGGGAGGGATACAGAGAAAGCACTACTACTACATACAACATGAAGGATGAGTCCATTCTCTTTCATCTTTTAGCTCTAAATCATGGTAGCTAATCAATCAAATTTTTAAACATAGAATGGAAGAATGATTCTGGTTCCAAAGCAAGTTAGAGATCATGGAATTAACTGGAAAAATAGGCCATTTCTTTTTCTTGGTTTTTTCTTACTGTTCTATGTTAATGCAAATAGGGGGGCTTGAATTCTGGGCCTGGGCGATGTCTTTCCGCTCTTCAGCTCAAGGCTAATGATCTACCACTTGAGCCACAGCACCACTTCCAGTTTTCTGGTGGTTAATTGGAGATAAATGCCTCAGAATCTTTCCTACTTGTGCCGAATTTGAACTGGAATCCTCAGATCACAGCCTCCTGAGTAGCTAGGATTACTGGCATGAGACAATGGCACATGGCTTAAGCTCACATTTCTAACAGTATATACTCAAGAAATGTAATGTGTTTGTTCACCTATGTTTATATGAATTCTTAAGTTAAAAATCTGGACTAGAGTTTTGAGTTCACACTCACAAGAATATTTCTAGTTTTAAAGTTGATACTGCTGGAAAAATAAAACCTAAGAAGGTAAAAGAGTCTGGGAAGTTCAGTTTGCATCCAGCATGGGAAGAACAGTGTTTGAGGCACTATCTATAATTAGCCAGCCAAAGCTGCATTGGAAGAATGGTTCAAGAGATGGAATATCAGTCATGATTGAGATTGCTCAATAAGAGCTTGAGGCTTTTGCATACATACATTCAAACATATACATACAAACAGAGGCATTTATGTGCACACACAAATACACAAATGAATCAACTCTCAGAATATGTAGAAAAGTTAGAAAACAATAGAAAATATGTCCTGAGTAAGACTAGATTAAATGACATTTTCTAATATTAAAAAGTCCTCAAGTGAACATTCCTTAAAAAAGTTTGAGACTTTTACATAGGTAGGGAACAGAGATAGTAAGAGAGTTATGTAATGATGATTAAATGGATCAGATCCATGGAGGAATGAACCAGAGACCCATGCAGGTGCATCTGAAAATGTTCATATCCTGTGTCAAATGTTAGAACATCTTTGCAAATTGTACATAAACAGTCTGAGCAGTCAGTCAATTGGATAAGATCATTGGAGAAATTCAGAATTGCTAGTCTCTTTCTGGATTAAATAAACCAACAAATTGTGGCAGGGCAATATGACAAAAGCCTGGAATTCTAGCATTCAGACTAAGACAGGAAGTTAGAGAGTGGAATTACATAGTGATACCTTCCCTGGACCAGGTAGTATAATTTTGTCTCAATGAAACATACTAAACAACAAGAAAGGTATACAAGGTTGGATGTTTGGGCTAATTTTGTCATTATCTTTTTAGAAGTCAAGTTTCCTATTGAAATGCAAGTCACCAGTCTTGTGCTAGAAATCTATTTTGAGGCAAGGATCAACCAAAGTCCTATAGTTGCTGCAGATACAATCTATTCAATACATACAATCTGTTCAACATCAAACAACTATGGATTAATTGGATGAGAAGAGCAAAGAATTTGGCAAACCAGAAATTATTAGGTTTAGGGGAAAATGAGGGGAAAAATAGGAGTAGAGGGATTTGGGAAGGTAAAAGAGGAGAGAATTTAACCGAGTCTTAATCTCAGAAAGGGAAATAGAATGGACAGAATGATAGGAGAGAGATTTAAAAAAAATAAGGAAATTGGAAAAACAAAAAGTAAAATTTAAAAAGTGAAACCCGTGAAAATTATGTAAGTTTAAAGATGATATTGAGAGAAGAAAAGAATAGGATGAGAGAAGGGGACAGATAGAAAGGAGACATGAAAAACAAAAAAATAAAAATAATTAAAAATAATACTCAGTTGTGTTTTTAATCTCTCTTCATTACATAACATTCCTAGATGGATAATGGCTCATGGTTCCAACCAAAAATTTGAAAAAATAAGCATCATTCTGTTTGATTCCAAAGAAATGATGACAGATTGCAACAGTTTAAGCCTGGAGTAATTGCAAAGTTCATCTAATGTATGATTTTCTAGAGCTTGCTAAGTTAGAATTTATATTTAAAATTAATATTTTGGTTTTGTTTGTAATTTCATATTCTATAGGATACTACAAAATTCTTTTTATGTAGAGGGTTTAATTGACAAATTCACAAATGATTCAGACATTCTATTTGCCTAAAATATTCTTTCAAGCAAGGTATAGTTAGAATTTAGTTAATAGATAATTCCAAGAATTCATGTATAAAATAATGTGAATATTCTGGACAGAGTTGCCAACAAATGGATGATATTAATTTATGAATGTAGAAAAAGCAATTTTTTGAGGCTTTGGTGTATCATGTTATGAAGAGAGTAAATGTGTGACATGTTGGTTCTTCTATCTACTCCTAACACATTAAGCAATTTCTTTAATTATTTGCCTCTGTATACAATGAGAAAAATGCTAGAGTTGGCGCTTGTTTTATTTTATTTTATTTATGTTGTCCTAGAGTTTGAACTCTGTGTCTGGCCACTCTCTCTGAGCCTGTTTGTGCTCAAGGATCGTGCTATATACCACTTCAACCTCAGAGCCACGTGTCTGTCTTTTCCTGAGAAGTTTATTGGAGATAAGAATCTAAGGAACCTTCCTGCCTCGGTGTGCTTTGAACCATAATCTTCAGATCTTAGCCTCCTGAATATCTAGGATAGTTTAAAAAATATAAATATAAATAATATTTGCAAGTGTTTTGATTTCAAGAATACCACTGGTGGGGGGGCGGGGCAGGGGGGGAATGTTGCAGCAAAGTTTAGTGTAGTGTTCTTTCCACAATAGGAAGGCATCATATTAGTAGAAGTGTAGAATTTTTTCACAATAATCATAAGCTATTCATGATGTAAATTAAGGGAATTTTAAGGTGCACCTTAGAAGATGGAAACTGTTGGGGTGGGATGACTTTATGGCATAAAAGCTTGGGATTGAAGGTCATAGAAATAATAGCTTAATCTGATGAACAAATGTTTACTTTTGAGGAATTAATTTTTACAAATACTTCATAGTTTTATCCTCTACTAAAATTTGGCTATATTTTCTGTTGACTTATCAATACGTAACACCTCATTTGAAACTGCATCTATTGCAGAAATAAATCACATGCCAACAGGTACTGTTTTTAAGGTCTCTGGAAAGAAATGTTCAGAATTTGAAAATGAATAGTTAGTAGTTACAGGAATTTTGAAGAATACATATATTCTGTCCTGTTAACAATTATTCAGTTTTGAAAGTTAGAACTTTCAATTGAATTAAACTGTTTTCTGTTTTACTATGAGACAATAATAAAATATGTGTTCTTCAAAATAATGACAAGTATATTGTGAAAATATTGTATAGTTGGATATCATTCAAGTTGATTACCCTCTGATAAAGAAAGGGTAATTCAAATTAGATGCCATATTTTAGCTATGGTAAATATTACTGTGATAAACATAATTGTTCTGGTAGCTTTAGTGTGGCCTTGTTTGTGGTCACCTGGTTAAATGCCCAGAAGTGGGATTACTGAGTAATAGTGGAGCATTATTGTGTACATCAAGGATAATCTTAGTAGATAAGCAGAATAGCTATGTAAATATGACTGTATAAGGTGATTCTAAGTGAAATGAACTCCAAGACATGTTCTTTGTTGTTGTTGTTCTTAATGTACTAGGTGATTTATTTTTATCATTTTGTGTTTTCCCCACCTATGGTTTATCCCCTGTAGTCACTGTATTTGATATTGATACCCTGGGTATTGTAAATATGTTGATCTGAACCTGGGAAGAGAAATGAAAAAAAACAAAATGGTGAGACAAAGGACGAAGGGGGAACCTATGCAACAGTGATACAAAACAATATGTTGGATATAATCTTGGGAGTTGCGTTGGGAGGGAAGAGGGAGAAAAATGGGTGAAGGGGTAACGTTAGAAAAGAAATGAATTCATTACCTTACTTATGTAACTATAATCCCTCTGTACATTACCTTGACAATAAAATTTAAATAAAAATAAAATAAAATAAAATATATGAGAGCATCAATACAGTCGATGGGAATAGGGGAAATTCTGTACTATACAAAGAAGTGTAGAACAGCTGTGGAGAGCAGCAATTTGACTTTAACATAGGAAGTAATAAACTAGGATACAGATTTTCATCTTCATGTAAGTCACTATAAAGGAAAAACAAAATGTATAATCAGCAAACCAATAGCGATAAAATAGAAAACTAAACAATTAAGGTGAATAGATGACTTGGACCAAGAATAACAAATGACATAATTAGGAAACAATAACAAGCTGGTAAGTTTAAAAAGTATTACCCATAATTCTATTAAATGCTGTTTACATTACAATTTGTTAGAACTATAATTCAAATCACAGTTTAATAGTATATCATTTTGATATTAATATATTTATTACTTATTTCTTAATAGTGAATTTTTAATAGATGATTTTAATTTCTGCATCTCTAGAAAAGAAAAAGGGAAACTAATTTTAATAATATATTTCATGAATTGTAAAATTGAGAAGCATTAGATTTTAAACAAACAATATATCATCATTGTTTCATTTGTGTGAATTAATGTATTAATTCAAAGTGTATCCTACACTCAGCACTCATCTTAACATCAAATAATAAATTATTGCACATGGCTCTTGGTATTACATGGAAAGGTTCAGCACTGTAGTAAAATTCACACTACACAATACAGGAGTGTATGACTCCTCTAATCTCACTTAAGTTGTGGAAATTTGATTTCTACATGCATGTTAAATTCCTCTCTAGGTGACATCTAAAAAGTATATACAATTATATACACGAGGGGTATTTCAGATGATACTTAGAAGCCATATTCATTAATTAAATTTTTACTATCTTGTACCAAATAAATATTTATAGAGAGACTGAATTTCTGAGTAGATGATGGTGTATGTGTGCGAGATTATTCAGATTGAGGTTTATTTTATAATTCTGACATTGTTTCTACAGTTGGATTTAATTTTCCTTAAGGGGTTAAGTGTATTATATTGGATATATGAAAGTAAACTGAATGTCTATTCCATTAATCCTTTCCCACTTGTCTAATTCCAATATAATTATCCCTGTGTTTGAAGTAATGAAAATAACAACAGATATAAGCAAGATAAATTAGTCTGTAGTAGACAAGTATTTTTACCTTTATTTTGATAGTTGGTCTTCTTTACACTACAAAATATTCTTGGGAAAATGTGCTGCAGGCTGGTCACAACTGTAGAATATTATGGTTTGATGTATCATAAGAGAAGGAAGGAAGGGGAACCTTCCTTCAAAAAGTCTGCTCTGAGGAATATGATCTGCTTTATGTTGGTGACTTGGAAATGAAATTTTTTCAGTCAACCTTGAAAAGCCACCTTGATAGAATATTTCTGTAAGTTGTTACAGAGGATTATTGATGCCTTTGCAAGGATGTCAGATTGCCTCATTTTGAGAAAATTAAAGCAGGAATTTAGTCAGCTGTTCTTTCTATCTTTAGGAGAAAAAAAACATTGAATCTAGGTCAGGGGATCACTGGGACCCTGAGAATCTACTATCTTGAATAGTAATCCTAGAACTCTAAAACAAAAAAAAAACCCACACAAAACAAACAAACAAAAACTCAGACAGGGCTGCTATCACAGCCTACATGAAGGCAGGCAAAAAAATACAGAAGCTGACAGTCATTTTGTTGATAAATAATATAGTTTTTATGAGGCAGACTGAAATGAGGCTCCAGAGAGAAGGTCAGAAAGACGGATCAGAGAGACTAAAATCGATCACACAAAGTTTAGAAAGTACAATTCCTTGTAGAACTAATACACCAAAGAAAGCCTGTGCATGTAAGAACAAGACAACAGACCAAAATCCAGAAATGCACATTTCCTTAGAGGTCAGCTTAATGAATTTTCAATGGACATCTGTGAATTCTTAAATATTTGACCACATGTGGGAGAAAGCTGAAGAGAACGAAAATGTCATCACTCTGTTAGGATGTCCAATATCACATTAGGAAGTAATCAAGCAAAGATTTGTAATAAAAAGAGAAAACAAATATTCCAAAAGAGGGTCTCACTTGTTTTGATGTAACAGTTCTTGATTTAGGTGTTAGCAATTGCCCTACAATTGATCCAGTCCCAAAGCTGAGTTGATATTGACTGCAGTATTCCTACATGAACAAAAAGAAAAAAATTATAAATGTCTGATAAAATGAGTTGAAGGTGAAGTGTTCTAATTGTGATATCTGAGGTCTAGACACAAGTGAAGAGGTGCATTTTCTTTTCTAAAAATCCCCGATTATTATCCTAGTGCCAGTGGCTCAGAGCTGTAATCCTAGCTACTCAGGAAGCGGAGATCTGAGGACTGTGGTTCAAAGACAGCCTTGGCAGGAAAGTCCTTGAGAATCTTTTCTCCATTTAACCACCAGAAAACCAGAAGTGGAACTGTGGCTCAAGAAATACAGCACTCACCTTGAGTTGAATAGCTCAGGGCCAGTGCCCAAGCCAGGAATTCAAGCCCCTGGACCAACAACAGCAACAACAAATCTCTCTTTTCTTGGACTGCCTGCATCTTTTCCTAATATTCAACAAAGAAGCCATTTTATCACCCACTACCTTTAAGTCCTATGCTAGGTACTGCAAATAGAATGATTTGGTATCTTATGTCAAACAGTTCTTATTTGTGGGAACAAATACCAGCAGCGGTAACTTTTTTTCCAGTCCTTGAACTCTGGGCCTGGGCAATGAACATGGTTAAACTGGTAGCCTTTCATGTGAGATTGTTATTTATTGGATTACTACCCAAGAGGGGAATTACTGGGTCTTAAGGGAGATCTATATTTAATCTTTTTAGGGAACTCGGTATTGCTTTAAACAGTGGTTGAACAAGTTTACTTTCCCACCAACAGTATAATAGAGTTTCCAATTGGCTACATCCATGCCAGCAATTGCTATTGTTAGTTTTCTTGATAATGACCATTCTAACTGGGATAAGGTAGAATATGTATTGTTTACTTGTAGATTTGTGGCCACTATCTAGCTACCATAAATGAATGAATCCATGAAACCTATGTTGCTCTGCGTCTGCATTCCTTTCTCTTTTCTCTTATTATAATTTTCCCAAGCCTTTCATTTTCCTTAAGACTGATGAAAAGTCATCCTTTCTGATGGGTGAATAGAATTACATTGTGTGTGTGTGTGTGTGTGTGTGTGTGTGTGTGTGTGTGTGTGTGTGTGTGTAAGATGACTATAGGCCCATGACTATAGGCTCATTTCTAAGCCTTCTGTTTCATCTGTAATTTTGTAATTCCATATTAAATTTGAATTGCTTTCTCAAATTCATTGAAGAATATTGTTGGGATTTTGATGAGTATTGCATTGCCAATTGTTTAGGGGCACTATTTCAGTTTTCAAAATGTTAATTCTTCCAACATTGAGCATTGAAAGACTTTCCATTTCCTTGAATCTCCTTCAATTTCCCTTTTTAGATTTTTAATGTTTTTAGAGTAGAGGTCCTTCACATTTTTAGTTAAATTAATTAATTCCTAGTTTAGTTGTTGTTGTTTGGTTTTGTTTAGGTTTGATTTGATTTTGAGGTTAATACATATGAGGTTGTTTTTTGGATTTCAGCCATTTTTGGTCAGAAAAACTACTGATTCTTATGGGTTTTGCTGAAGGTTAGCATCAACTTTATTAACTTGAGGGAGGAAGCTATAGGGTCCTTTAAATACAATGTCATTTCATCTGTAACAAGGGATAGTTTTACTTCTTCCCTGTTTGTATCTGCTTTATGTTTTTCTCTTGTATATTGCTCTTGCTAGAAAGTCCACTACCATATTGAAGAGTAGTAGAGAGAGAGGACATTCTTGTCTCATTCCTGATGTTAATGTTTTCATGCTTCCACTGTTAGGTAAAGGCTAATTATCTCTGTTATATACATACTATGTATTATATTGAGTAATCTTCCTTGCATTCCTAGCTTCTCAGACCTTTGAACCATGAAGTGGTATTCGAGCTTGTTAAAAGCTATTTCTATACCCCTATAGAGGTTCATGTGTTTCTTGTTCCTGCTTCTGCTGATGGTTTTTATTATATTTATTGACAAGTATATTGAATCCAATTGTATGAAAAATGAATCCTATTTGATCACACCATATGATTTTTTGTTAGTTCCTTAAATTGCTTGGTGAGAATTTTATTAATAAGTTCTGCATCAATGCTTATCAAAGATTTGTGTTTATATTTCTCTTACTTTGGTGAGTTCTTATGTGATTTGGGGAAGAGTCTAATTTCTAGCCTCAAAGAATGTGTTTTGAAAATTCCATTTCCCTTTCTATTCCATTGCAGAGTTAGATCTGAGTATTGTAAGTTCTTTGCAGGCCTTAATTTCATGATAAATTCATTGAGTCCTAGATTTTTCTGGAATGGGATATGGTTTATTGACATTAAATTTTCATTACTTCTTATGTGTTACTTCTTGGTTCAGATCGAGTATAGGAAAGCATCAATCTCTCCAGGATTCTCCACGTGATTGGCATAAGGTTTTCAAAGTACTCTCTTATAACATTTTTAAGTTTGCTTGTATCTGTTGTGTTGTCTCATTTTGGTCTCTAATTTTCTCTATTTGGGGGAGTTCTCTTATTTTTTTTTGGATTTTATATCATGAATGTGATATAGTTAGGGGTGGGTTACTGTTACATAAGTAATAACTACATTTTTAACAAAGTTACCCCTTCCTCATTTTTTCCTCCTTCCCCCAACCCTGACATCCTACACCCCAAAGTTATAAAGTTTATTTCTAACATAGTGTTTAGTGTATGTTACTGTTGCTTTGGTTAATCTTTGTCCAACCATTTCTGTGATTTCCCTTCCTTCCCCAAATCACATTAATTTAGGTATAAAACAATGGTTACAGAAATAAAAAAAATGACTACAGGGAATAAACCAAAGGGTAAAAACTAAATAGAAATAACTAAAAACTGTTCTCTATACAATCATCTTGTATCCTTTTCTTGGAGCTCATTTCGATAAGCATCATTTTATATGCTGATATGCACATTGTTATTGAGCCATTTTGAATATCCTAGACATATTCTAGTTTTTCCAAATGAGTGCAAATCTCTAGCCTATGATTCTTTGGATCTGCCTTGTTTGACTTACTATGTTTTCCAAGTGACTCGATTTTCTTACTAATGGTCAATATCATTCATTCTGACAGAAGCATAGAGTTTTGTTGTGAATATATATGACGTTTTCTTGATCCATCATTGCTGGGTGATAGGGGAGCTCTCTTGAGGAACTTCTATATTTCATTACAGAGTAATTGAACAACTTAACATTTTGACCAATAGTGTAGTAATTTTCCTTTTTGGCCACATCTCCACCAGTCCAGCATCTGTTATTATTAATTTTCTTCATAATGGTCATTCTAACTGTGGTGAGGTGGAATGTCAATGTTGCTTTGATTTGCATTTCTTTTATGGCTGGAAATTTTGCATATTTCATCATGTGTCTATTGGCCATGCATATTTCTTCTTCAGAGAGGTCTCTCTTTAAATCTTTAGCCCATTTATTAAGAGAGTTGTTGTTTCTTTGAGAATTTTTTTTTGATGAGTTAATTTTTGGGGCTCTAAATATATTTGAGATATGAGGCAATTGTGCATTGCAGAGTAACTAAAGTTCTTCACCAAATCTTCGTGCTTTTTATCTATCTATCTATATAAATTCTCTTCTTAGTCAGATTTGGTATGGGTCTGCCAAGTATGTTCATTTATTTAAAAAAACCAATTCTGATTTGTTGATTCTTTCTACGTTTTATTTTGACTATATTTAGTTATTTCTCATTTAAATTTTTTTGTTTCTGTCTACTGCTTTGGGTTTGGGGCTTCTTCCCGTTTTCAAGGAGCTGGAGATACATAATTAAAATATTCATTTGAGATTTCCCCAATTATTGATGTAGGCACTCTGAGCTATAAATCTTCCTGTAATTACTGCAAATACCAGAGGAGCTGGTATTTTGTGTGTTCATTTTTGTTGAATTCTAGAAAAGTTAGGATTTCCATTCTAATCCCTTCAGTGTCACACTGGTCATTCAGCAACTTTTTGTTCACTCTTCAGGAGTATGACAGTTTTTTTTTTTTGCTTTAGCTGTTTAATTCTAAGTTTATTCTGTTATGGTCTGACAAGATTTGGGTATTCAAATAATTTTTCTTTCAATTTGGACAGAATTTCTGTGTGACATAGATATGTTCTGTTCTGGAGAATCTTCCATGAGCTGCTGTGAAGAATGTATATACTGACGCTGAATATATATTCTGTAGATGTCTGTTAGGGCTTGGTGGTCAATGAAGTTATTTAGGTCTGCAGTTTCTTGGTTGAGTTTTTCCTGGATAACCAATCCATAGATGGGAATGATGTGTTGAGATGTCTTTTTTGGTTAAGTAGAATTTGGTTGATGAAGTGGGATGCTCAAGGATTCAGGTCATTTATATTTAGACTGGCTATATCTCCTAATGGAGAGTTGCCTTTATCAATATGTAATGTCTCTTCCTACTAATTTTAATTTGAATTCTATTTTATCTTATGTTAGTAATTCTACTGTGGCCTGTTTATGGTGTCCATTTGCTTGAAAATTTTACTTCTATCCTTTTAGTTTGAGTACGTGTTTGTTTCTCTCAATAAACTGTGTCTCTTGAATATACAAGATGGATGTGTCTTTTTTGATACTACTATCTAATCTATGTCTTCTATTTGGATATTTAAATCCATTGATATTGAGAGTTAAGACTGAGAAATATCTGATAAGTCCTACTATGTTATACCTCTGCTGTTAGAAGCTGTGCCTCATCTACTGCTAATATATTTACCTTGTTCTTTGGTAGGGAGAATTTTATAAAACCAGTTCCTATTCTTCTTGATCTTCTCTATGTTGGATATATTTGATTAACTATTATCCTGCTGATTTGGTTGAGATACATTGTTTCAAGTTTTCTTTGTCATGAAATATTTTTATATATCCTTTAAATGTAAAGGAGAGGTTGGCTTGGTACCATATTCGTGATTGGTAGTTGTTTACCCTTAATGTTTGTCTTATATCATGCCAGGCTCTCCTTTTTACCATATCAGCTAAGAAATCTATTTATTCTGACTGTATATACTTTATAAATACTCCGTCTTTTCGCGCTGGCAACTTTAAGAATCCTTTCCTTGATCTTTAATGATCCTCTAATGGATTATGATGTGGTGGTGCATTTTTCAGTTCTAGAATTATGTTTGGTGTTCTAAAGGCTTCTCTTCTCTAAATGAGTCTATCTCTTTGGATGTTTGTCTTGTTCTCTGCTAGAATTATGTAATATGTTTCCCATCAATTTAGTTTCCTGCTCTTCTTTTTCTTGATACCTATCTCCCTGAAATTTGATCTTCTGAGTCTTGAAGTTCAGGCAAGATCTTTTCTTATTTCTTGGATTTGTTCTAAATGATTATCTCCTCTTTCCTGTTAGACCTATTCTGTCTTTGACCATGAGATTATCTTCTATGTCATCTATTTGCTGTGGAGACTTTCTACTTTGTTTTGGATTTCCCCGTCTTCTAATTTTGGTCATTTTTATTGGTTCTATCGCTTTATTAAAGCTTTGTTTTAGGTACTGTATGGACTTTTTGTACGTATTTTCTTTGGGTGGGGAGTAGCAAGGGTTGTTTTCTTAGCTGTGTCATCTCTCATATCTTTTAACTAGGCATCTATTTTTTCTTGGACTCCCTTGCCTTCTCAGTATTTTTTATCTTTCTGTTTGTAGTCTCCATGTATTATTTTGCTAAACTTTGGTTGGTCTCATCTTGTTCACAAATTTCCTTGTAGAGGTTTTCTATCTTTCCTTTAATCACATTTTTCAGAAGTATTTGTAATGTATTTTGATAACTATCTTCAAGGTCCTTGATTGTCTGTTCCAATGTCTGGTTATTTACAATGTGATTTACACTACCTTGACATCATTTTTCTTGTATTTTTCTGATTTATTCTGTTCATTTGGAGATTTTCTTTTGGGGGATCTATGATCTTAATATATGACTCTCTGTTTTCTTGGTTGCTTTGCCAGGTGTTGGTTTTCTGTTGTGATTTGCTTTTCTGGAATTAGGTTTTTGTCTAGATCATTAAGTGTAGGAGTAGAAACTAGTTGTGGTGAGATGTTGTGATGTTAATACTTGTGGTTCCAGCCACAGTTCACACTGTCCAGTGGTATGGTGAATTGTCTCTGTATATGGATGTGGCCTTCTGTAATGCACATTTCTGTTCCTGCTTTTTTCAATGTTGCTCTATTTCCACACTGCAGATGTGCTTTTGAATATGTTGGCCAACACAGTCACAACAGTCACCTACCTGGCTGGGTAACTTTTCATAGATTTCTGTTTTCTTCTGAAGACAGTACAAACTCTTCTTTCGAAATGTATATCTATATGTAATTATAGCTGACTTAGTGTGACCCTCTAGAACTGGAGTACCTGCTAGGACTCTAAATCTCTGTTTCATTAGAGAGAGCTAGGGTAATCTTCTGTCGTTTTTTTTCTTCATCCTGATTTATTTATTTATTTATTTATTTATTTATTTATTTATTTATTTATTTATTTATTTATTTATTTATATCATTTTTTGGGGGGGGGATCCAGACATGGGGCTTGAACGCTGGGCCAGTATGCTGTCCCTCAGCTTTTCAGCTCAAGGCTAGCACTCTACAACTTGAGCCACAGTGACACTTCCATTTTTTTTTTCTTTTTGCTTATGTGGTCCTGAGGAATTGAACCCAGGGCTTCAGGCATGCAAGACAAGCGCTTTACTACTGAGCCACCTTCCCAGCCCAGATTTATCTATTTTTATTGTGGAACTTTTTCACATAATTTAGGATTTGTGATTGTTGTTTAGGTTATTTTTGTTTTTCTGTGTATGTTACTTTGAAGTAGTGATTTCAGGCTTGTATGAAGAGACAGTAAAGTATGAAATGTATGTTATTTTTTTTAATAATATATTATTTTATTTGAGAACATACTGTACAGAGGGGCTACAATTACATGGGCAGGATAATGCATACATTTCTTACCAAGCATTGCAGCCTCCTCCTTTGTTTACCCTTCACCTCCCTTCCCAGCCTCCCCCCTCCCCCCACCCAATTATACCCCCCTCCCACCCCCACCGACATTGTAAAGCTGGTTTGACATGACATTTTGTACTTCTCATTGTTGCAACAGGTCCACCTGAATCCTTAAACGACTTGTTTGCCCCCATCTCCTCCACATGTTATACTGACATCAAATATAGTGAAAGCGGGGGTTACACTGTGGGGGAGAGACATACAAAGCAACAAAGAAATAATCTTATAAATGCGTTAGAAACATATGCATGAAAGAAACGAAAACATTAAAATACATACTTAAGGGTTCATTTTCCTAACATCACATTATCTGACCTTTTCTGCTTGACTCATACCTATACTAGATATTGCAAATAAGGGAAACCATGGGACCTATGCTTCTTTGGGCCTGGCTTACTTCACTTAATATAATTTTTTCCAAGCCTTTCCATGAAATGTATGTTATTATATTGAAGGAAAGAGAGCAAATATTTTAACTTTTTGCTACACAATTAAATTAATATTAACAAAAGCTAATTAAAATTATTACTTATTTACATTTCAGAGGATGAGTATAGTACTCTTGGATATCTTGGAGGAAAAGACATTAGACACATTATGACTGATGCCTTACATTGAAATTACTGTCTAAACTTTCTTCTTCAGAAAAGCAAAAGCTCCATTTCTTTCATATTAGCATTATAAAATCATACTAGCTGCATGTTGAATTGTTTTCCTCTGCTATTTTCAATTCAATTCTTCATCCATGAGTTACCTAGGGCTTTGAATGACCAATTCCTTAAAAATATTTATATTGCTTATATTGTGATGTAAATCTCAGTAATATTAATATGAATTTATCTGATTCTCATCTTGAGCTACATTCATATGAAATTTATGCAGTCTCAAGCAAGGAACCTATTTTACTCTTTTCTATGTTTTAATCAATAAATCCAATCTCTTTAGAAATATATTCTCATATTTTATATTGCTCCGGTAAACATCATGTGTTTCTAATACTTTTACTGAAGTAAATATAAAGTTTGGAATAGGAAGACTCCACCCCATTATCAATTTAAAGTAAACTCTTGAGCACTACTTTATATGTAAAAATAAAAAGGTCCAATGCACATGTTCATAAACAAACAATCTATTGGTTACGTAAATTAGACACAAGAACTACCACATCAATTCTCAATTTACTTAAAGGCACCAAAATATTGTGTTCATAAATATCACTCATTTTAAGAAAATGACTAGTCAATACAAAGTTTATATTATTTTTGAAATTTGCAAAATGAAAATTACTCCCAGATTTACTGTCAATATCCTGTGTCCAGGAATACATTTATTCAGCAAATAGAGAAACAAAAAATAAGGGTTCGTCACATAGAATGAAACATGTAGTAGCAGACTGTCTGCTTAAGATTATAAGTATATGCAAATTGTGTGATTTATTCAAAGAGACTATGAACATTCATAAGAGGATTTGTGATCAGAAGTGATAGGTAAGCAAAGTAACTGGAAAACTGTATATGTAAATTGAGGTTTCAATATAGGATGACAAGTTTTCAATACATGAGCCTACAGAAGTTGATTTTGTATCTCTAACATACATTTTCCCACATACTCCTGTTCTCTTACCTCCTTACTTGATCAATATTCCTCTAATTTCATGATGTCAATTTCTACTAAAATAAAAAGGTGGGTGTTTTTATTGATCTCGAGATCCAATACATCTGAGTATTTTGGAGTAGTATTATGAATTCATGGAGTTTGACTTGAATGTACTTGATTTCAGGGAAAGATACAGGTCCAGGCAAGATGCTAAAGCAAAGAAAAACCTATGGAGGAAACATAAATCAACTATAATTACAAAAAAATGGAACTGATATCTCATTTGTCTGGGTGGCAGCTCTGTGTGTGTGTGTGTGTGTGTGTGTGTGTGTGTGTGTGTGTGTGTGTGTGTGTGTGTGGAGAGAGAGAGAGAGAGAGAGAAAGAGAGAGAGAGAGAGAGAGAGAGAGAGAGAGAGAGAGAGAGAGAGAGAGAGAGAGAGAGAGAGAGAGAGAATTTTATTGTGGCTTCCATATTTACAGTCCATATAGCATTTCTTGTTAGGGAGAAGGTGCTAATATCAGAGCTCTGATAGCACTATCACTTTTTATTGTGACAAACACTTGCTTAATATCTAATTAAAAAGGGAAAATAAACTAACATCTTAGGTGATTGTTTTGACAATTAATTAGTATATTGAAGGCCAAAGGTAGGAACTGGAGATCAATATAATTTTTTTCCTCTCTTCTCAATATTATACAGCAATAGCTGTGATTTCAGGAGTCTCCTGCCATGTACTGACAGCTGAATTACTAATATACTTAACAATATGAAACATATGATAGAGAAATAAATCAGCCAGCAAGCAAAAAGAACAAGTAATAAGATTGAACTTTTGAGCAGGGTTGCCACATCTTTTAGGAATGTAATTCCTTCATATGAACTTCAAAGTTTGTGGCTTTCCCTGTGTGATTATTGGTAAGAATGTACTGTAGAAACAAGAATTCTTATTCAGCCAAGTAAAAAGTGCTCATGATCCCATCTTCAAGTTGCAAATTTCCATTCCATGTATTTCAGCACCTCATACTTCCCTGTGGGAGACAGGAAAAAATACAATTTTCTTTGAATATTAAAGTATTCAAATTAGTTTGTACAGGCATGATTTGTATAATTACAGAACTTTGTAACAAATGTAAGTAGGGATTATGTCACAAATGTAAAATATAATTAAAATCACATAACAAGACGTCACAGCATTTTGTGCAAGAAAACATACATTAGGTTAGTTGCAGAATTTATTTTTGGAGATAACTTTATATGAAATTAAAATGAACTTTATCTAAGGATTGAAACATCTTATTGAAAAATATATGTCTTAGAGATATTTTGCTGCATAATTTTAGAGATACGTTGGACCCATTGCAACAATGAGATGTACAAGATGTTATGTCGAAAAGTGAACTTTACAACTTTGGCTGAGGGGTGGAGATGGGAAGGGATGGGAAGGGGAAACAAAGGAGGAGGCAAAAATGCTTGTGTACTCATTACCTTGCCCATGTAATTGTAACCCCTCTGTACGGTATTTTCACAATTAAAATAATAATAATAACAATTATTATTATTTATTTTATTTATTTATTTTTATTTTATATATTATTATTGTTATTGTTGTTGTTTAGGTTCAAAATGCAATTAAATTTTAGACCTACACGCTGAGCAAGAGATAGGATAAATGTGAAATAGAAGCTTGCTATTAACATTATAATTTGGTTATATGTAGGCTTAGGATTAGGTAAGGTGTTGCAGTTAGAGTTCGGGTTAAGATGTAAGATATTGTGTAAAACTGCAGCATATTTTAAGAAGAATGAATAACATCAAAGTTACAATGAATGAAAACCAGTGTCGGTGTTACTTTAAACATTCAGATATAATTTTGTTTAAAGTGTAAGTTACTGTTTTAGTTCTGGTTAGGGTTAGGGAAGGACAAGCTTTAGGGTAAAATTTAGTTTTCGACTAAGAAGTAGAAGCAAAAAAATGTGTGATTGATTAAATATAGACAATTTTCCTTACATTAATCATTCAGTTTTAATTCAGATTGTGATTAGCATTAGGTTTCTGCTTAAAGAGGTTGAGGATAGAGTAAAGAAAAGGATTAAACTGGTGGCTCATGCCTATTTACCTAGCTACTCAGGAAGCTGATTTCTGAGGATCAGAGTTCAAAGCCAGCTTAGCAGGAAAGTCTGTGATATTTTATCTCCAATTAAGCACCAGAAACTAGAAAGTGGTGATGTGGCGCAAGTGGCAAAGTACACACCTTGAGCCGTAGAACGCAGAGATCGTCCCCATGCCTAGAACTCAGGGATAGGATCTAAGACCAGAGATGAAGCTCCACGACCAACAAAAAGATAAAAAAAAGAAATGGGAAAAAATGTATTGTAAATTTGAATTTATTTTAGGTTCTAGGAATTCAGGAAATGCTGGGATAATGGAAGTACAATGTATTTCATTATATTAGGATTTGATATCAATGGGTACAATGATTCCTATTATGGAATAAGATAGGTTCAGAGATAAGAATGAGAAAATCTGTAGGGTTTAGGAAAACTTGCAATTAATTTCGAGAATTACAAGTGGAATTTCAGTTAGGAGAATACAAAATGATCATTTTTCATAAATTTTAGAATTGGGTTAGCATTAGTGTCAAGGTTATGGATAGGATTCCATCCATGGTTAGGGTTAGAGTGAAGGAGGAACAAAAATGGGGCTCAAATTGAAGGTAAATTTTAGAATAAGCCTGGTAAGAATTAGAGTGAATGTCAGCTAGAATATTGCTACTAATATTAGAATTTACTTGCAATTAGGCTTATGTTTATTCTCAGTTTTCCAGTTAAGATTAAGTTAGGGTTAGAAAATGACTAAGATATTGGAAAAAATTGTAAGGCTTATTTGAATCAAGTTAGGAGAGTGAAAAACTAGTGTACTTGTGTGAGTGTTAGTATTGATTATAATTGGGATTAAGATCAGGGTCAGTATTTTGTTCTGATTATGATTAGTGTTATGAATAGGAATTTTTAAATAAAATTTAGTTTTCACTAACAGAAAGAAGCAAAAATGTCAGGCTGAATAGTAACTAGAGCATGATCATTATATTTATTTCTCTGTGATCATTCTTGTAATGATTAACGAGAGTTTTCCAGCCAGGTTTAAGTTGAGAGTTAGGTTTAAGTAATGGACTAGGTGGTAAGTAAATCTGAAACTGTTTTAGGATACAGTGGTTTAGGAAAGGTAGATCAATGGATAATACAGTATTTTTAACGATAATAGAATTTGATGACAAGTAACATAATGGTTCAGGTTAGGGAACAAGAAAACTTTAGAAGTAGAGTTAGGAAATTTTTCGGAATTAGGGCAAATTGAAACTCATTTCCATAGTGCAAATTGGAGTTTTCGATAGAATGAATAAAAACTAGAGTATTTTTCTTAAACATTAATATTGGACTCTCATTAGGTGGAAAATTAGGTTACAGTTCCAGCTAGGCTTAGTTTTAACATTAGGCAAATGGAAAATTTAGGGTCAAACTGGAAGTAACTCTTCGAATAACAAGTCAAGTTAGTATTAGGATGAATATGAAATAGGAAACTGCTAATAATATTAGGATTAGGGTATGATTAATGTGATGGTTAGCCTAAATGTTCCAGTTAGGGTTCAGGTTAGGAAAATGGCAAGATATTGAGTAAAACTACAAACTATATTAAGAAAGATGAGTTGAAGCAAAGATAGGAGGAGTAAAATCTAATGTATTTGTGTGGCTTTTTGAATCCAAAGGCAACCAGTTCTAGGGTTAGGGTTACTTTTATAATTAATGAACTAATGAATTAAAGGCACAATTATTTCATTCTTACAAATCAAGACAGTCATGATTTTGAGAACAAACTCAATTTTTTGCATGAAAATATGTCTTGTAACCAGGATTAAATAATAATGAACAGGGTGTCATTTATTAAAATTAGGTAAGTTGATGATACATCCAAACACATAGGACAGTAACTCAGACATGTTACTGGGAAAACAGACATTCTACTTGCTCTAACTGGGAAATGTGTGTGTGTGTGTGTGTGTGTGTGTGTGTGTGTGTGTGTGTGTGTGCGTGTGTGTGTGTGTGTGTGTGTGTGTGGTGGGTTGGTGGGTGAGTGTGTACACCCACAGGTCTTCAACTCAGCCCTGGGTCCTTTTGTCAGCTTATTCTGTGAAAAGGTCTCAATAAACCACGTAGCCACAGGAACATCTTCATAGATACTAATATTGGAATCGCTTAAGTGGAATTGTTTAATTTGTTATTTTCACAAATAAATCAAGATGATTATGTATTTTGTTTCTTTTCACTGCTATTGGATCTTACCTTGAGAATATTTTTTTTTCTTAGCAAAGTAGAGAAAAGCAATTGGATTGAGGAAGTAATATATGACTTTCATAGAATGCAGATGCATGGATTTGGGTCTTCTGTCATTTGCTAAAAGTTTCTTCCAGAAAAGGTTATCAATTAATTATAAATGATGCATAATTCCTAGATATTACAGTTATCACATACACTTTTTGATTGAGGTATCTCTGTATAAACTCAAAAAAAAAACGGACCAAAAATCTCAAAATAAAAAGAAATCATATCTTTGTTTTAAACACTGTAGTTTACAGAGTTTTTAGCCAACACTGAAAACATCTTTTTAGGTATTCTGCAATTTGTGTGAAGTATTTTTAACAATAGTTTTCTTTTTTTCCTGCAATAAAATTCACATGCAATATATAATCTCCTTTTATTGTATACATTTTAGTGCTTTGGAAGTAAATTGTACAATAATAAGTTTTCCAAGCCTAATTTTCACAAACGTGCATTTCCTCAAATAGAAGTGCTGTAAATTTTAGAACAGACATTAAAATAGATATAAAATTCACTTACAGGAATTTATCCAGCATACATCCTCTATAGTGTGCCTTTTCAATTTTGTTTTTGGGGATTATTTCTAGGATCTCACACATGTTATTCAAGTGCACTGTCAATGAACTACATTCCCTGTCCAAACAAGTTTTTTACTTCTCTTTAATACATATATAGAAATTTAATGGCTCTATCATATACAATTCTCTTTGACCTTTTGAAGACTTGAAATCTTGCTTGGTAAAAGGATCGCAGTATTATACAAATCATTCTGCTATGTAGAGGTTATCAATCTCTCCACAAATGCATTACTATATTTTGTGCATCTTTTTATATTAAGGTAATACTAGTGAGTTTTCTTTGTCTTTTTTCTTAGATAATAAAGAGGAACTTATTTCAAATGCTGCTCCTATTGACTATTAATTTACATATGTTCTTCAAAGAAATATCCTATTCAAAGAAAATTTATATAGCATTAGAAGATATAAAAATACTTACTATTCAGAATCATTGTAGCATTAACAAATGTGTTCCCTGTATCTGTTGGATATGTTTTCACTTCAGTTATAGTCTCCTTTGAATTATGAACGACTATTGCTTAATAAAATCCAGTTTATTCTTGCATTTCGTTAGCCACTAATGCTTTCCATGTCAAATTTTTAGAAAGCTTTACTGATGCAATGTCATGAAATTTTACATTTATGTTTTATAGGTTTTCACATCTCACATTTAGTTTGATAATCACTTTTTATTTTAAATTTTTGTATAACGCTGGAGGTAAGATGGGTGCCTGAGGCTCATTATCAGTAAATCCTGAGATCTGAGGATCACAGTTTAAAGCCAGCCCGGGCAGGAACGTCCATGAGACTCTTATATCCAATAAACCACTAGAAAAACCAGATCTGGTGCTGTGACTCAAGTGGTAGGGCACTCGCGTTGAGCGGAAGAGCACACGGACAGCGCCTAAGACCAGAGTTCAAGCCCCATGAATGACAAAAAACAAAACAAAACAAAAATGGATTGAGGTAGTAGTCTAAGATCATTCTTTAAATCTCGAGAGACAATAGTGCCAATATACCCATGAAAGATTCTATTTTTATTTCATAAAATCATAGGATAGTTTTCAAAATCTTTTTACCATAAAACTGAGAATTTATTTTTGACAAATATTACATTCTTCTATGTGTCTGGTCTTGTAGTAGAAGTATGTTGTCTTCACTACTAAACATGGTAAAAAGATTCAAAGCTAGTATGAAGCCTGAAGCTACACAATTTTACAAGATTGTTCTGACTGACATGTATTCCTTGAATTTACATACGAGTTTATTGAGCAGGTGGACCAATATTCTACAGAGATATCTAGATGTTTGATAGTCACTCATATTTTGTACCTTGGAAAAACACAAGATCCCAGATATTATATATAGAGAAATGTCTTTAGAGAATACGTGAAAAAACTAAAATTAATTTAGGAATGAGTTAAGATTTAGATAATGCTGTAGCATAATAAATCTGAATGATAACAACTTGAGCTGTACAACAGAGGAAAGTGAGAGGGGAAAGAATGATGGACCACATAGGAGCTATATGTCATTGCTCTTGTGTTTCAAAAAACAGAAAGAATTCAGAGAAAAGAAGGAGAAAAGTAAAGTGTCCTGAGTCAAGTTTCTTTTTAATCCATCAAATAGTCTGGACCAAAAGTCAGTGAAAATGGGAAAAAATAAAATAGAAAATAAAGCATTGTATATACCTGTTACAATGTAAGGAAATTGTAATAGGAATATGATAATTAATTCGCAAAGAAATAAGAGAAATATTAGCTAAACTCTAAAGGGAAAAACAATGAAGAGAGAAAAGAAGCAAAGTAAAACCTTTATCAATAACAAACACAAGAGTTTGGAAGTGGAAAGGCAGTGGGAATATTCTATGTAACAAAAAAAATTGTTAGCGTGGATAGAATATGGATCACATTTTATCATATATAATTTTGAAAAAGCATACTAGGAATGAAAGCTTGAAACTCATGGTTTAAAACACTATTTGCATTATAACTAGGCAGTATTGCTCAGTGGTAAGCCATTGGCTTTGCATATGTGAAGCAATGGTGTGATCTCCCAAGCATTACAAAGTACACACAAAGCACACACACACAAAAACCACATAAACACGCACATATACACCACATACACACATTTGGAATATTGATATTATCATATTAAAGGGTGGAAATTATCATAAATAGTAAAAGTATGTTAATATATGAAATCATAATATTGCTCATACTATTTAAAAGTTTAGTAGAAATAAAATAATCACAATATACTTGGATTTTAATAGATTAGGTAAATTGAAAATTAATAGAAGAAAAGAGAATATTTGCAATTAAGTTTAAATAATTAATATTTTGAAACATGTGCCCTTTTATTTTGACAAAAGATTGATGTTACTGGTGTTTTAACCCAAGATTTAGAATATGATAGGGAGGTGCCCTATATAACACTAGCGATGACTATATCTCTAATCAATTCACTCTGAATAGTTTTATAATAAGGTGAAATAGTTTCTCAGTATCTCCTGAATTACAAACCCTATTTACACTTCCCACCATAGCTAGAAAATGGATGTTACAAATCACCATGCTGAGTTCAAACTTTTTTTAATTCAAGTAAAAATACTTCCAAAAAGTGACCAAGTAATGAAGCCTTTTTTTGGGGGGGGGGTCCAGTCGTGGAGCCTGAACTCTGGGCCTGGGCACTGTCTCTCAGCTCTTCAGCTCAAGGCTAGCGCTCTACCACTTGAGCCACAGCGCCACTTCCGGCTTTTTTCTGTTTGCCTATGTGGTGCTGAGGAATCGAAGCCAGGGCCTCATGCATGCGAGGCAAGCGCACTACCACTGAGCCACCATCCCAGCCCAATGAAGCCTTTCTTAATACATTATGTGCTTCTTAAAAATACAGTATTTGTTACCTGGACAAATATGTTTATAACTATAAGAATATAAATTTATTTCAAATCATTAACCATATAAAATTAAGAAAACAATTTTTAAATAGTCACATGTTAAATATTATAAAAGCAAAATATATTTGTGTGAATAATTTACATGTGTAAAAATCATGTAAAAATAAATAAACTAATTCTACAACTCTGAAAAAAATGAATTACCCTAAAGAGACAAAAGAAAACATTCAAGCCCAAAATTTGAAATTTAGAAAGTAAAATGAAGTGTACTCTTAAGGTGACTTAATTAAGTGTAAATCCTCTGTATATCAATTTTATAATAAAATTGCATTAAGAAAGAAAGCAAAAGTACCCATGGATCATTAGCAACAGCAAAAGCATCACTAGTTCTTGTTTTGAGTGTAATAAAAAATCAATGGAAGAGATAACAATGTTTCTTCCCTAAGAAATGTACTCATTACCTTACCTTATTCACGTACCTGTATCCCCTGTGTACATTACCATTAAAATAAAATTAAATTGAAATGAAAAATAAACCAAATGATATACCAGTTAAGAATTCTTAGAAGCCATTGGTTAAAAACTTTATAAAATACTGCCCTAAATACCCAAGGAATATACTTTGATGATACTATTTAAATACTTCAACTGCAGCAGAAAAGCAAAAAGTTTAAAAACTGTTAAAAAGTAAAGTAATAAATCAGAATATATTATTATTAGTAATAATCATAAGATGAATTTATAGTGGTAGTCAAATATGTAAGAAATGAGGCGATTTGCCATTCATTTGCACTTAATAAGTGAGAAAGAATTTTCTAGGTCTTTTTAAATTATCATAAGTTTAATGAAGAAACTATTCTTTCACATCATATGATAATCAGATAAAGCTGATATTAGAGCAAAGAACAGATTGTACTAAGTTTTTTTAATTTAATTTAATTTTATTTGTGAACATACTGTATAGAGGGGTTACAATTACATGGGCAGGATAATTCATACATTTCTTACCAAGCATTGCAGCCTCCTCCTTTGTTTACCCTTCACATCCCTTCCCAGCCTCCCCCCTACCAATCCCAATCCCAATCCTTCACCTCCCCCCCCTCCCGCACCAACATTGTAAAGCTCGTTTTGGACATGACAACTTGTACTTCTCATTGTTGCAACAGATCCACCTGTATCCTTAAATGACTTGTTTTTCCCGATCTCCTCCACAAGTTATACTGACATCAAATATAGTGAAAGCAGGGGATATACTGTGGGGGAGGGACATACAAAGCAACAAATATGTAATCTTATAAATGTGTTAGAAACACATGCATGAAAGAAAAAAACCATTTGTTAGGAAATGGAAAAACTTGGAAAAAATTATATTAAGTGAAGTAAGCCAGGCCCAAAGAAACATAGGTCCCATGGTTTCCCTTATTTGCAATATCTAGTATATGTGTGAGTCCAACTTGTCTAGCCTGGATCCCCAGTCCTTCCAATCATAGTAACTAGGTAGTGAAGGATGGTGGAAATGATCGAATGCACCCACCTATAGATTGAGAAGGAATTCCACTAAACTTTTGTCCTGGCTTCTATTCTCAAGCCTCCTAAGTAGTTAAGAGTATAAAGGGCAATCCCTGGTGTGAAGCAGTAACAGTATTTTTAAAGCAATTAGACATATATAAGACTTAGGCTTGTGATTACCTCAGGAAATGAATAAAAGATCAGTGAAGCATAGAGGACAGGCAGAATTTTGATTAGCTACTCAGAGGCTGAATAAGCTTATCTAGCTACTCAGGAATCTGAGATCTGATGACCAGGGTTCAAAGCTAATCCAATCATTAATATACAAGTGATTATCTAAAAAAACAAAAAAAAAACAAAAAACAGAAGTGGCAGAAGTGGTAGCCCACTATCCTTGGGCACAGAAGCTGAGGAATAGTTGCCAGGGACTATCAAGCCTCAAGAATGATGAATACATGCATAAGCACATGCACATGTGCGTTTGCATACTCACATGCGCATGAACACACATACACACACACACACACACACACACACACACACACAAATGAGTATTTCAATGTGAAGTTCTTTAATTTTTTACCTTGCTGTACTTTATTTCCCTGTATTATTTCACAAATTAACAAAATCAGCTAAGGACCTATTTACATAAAATTCAACATGTTTCTCTAAAATCTACTCTCTTTTTGGAAGCCTGCTTTTATTTCACCCCAAAGTAAATTATTCAGGATGTCAATTCATCACTCTTAAGTCCATAGTATTAGGTGATTGCTTAGGTCCTTCCTAGCAATATGATTTTGTGAAATCCTGCATCAAGCAATATATTTCTTTCACTAGAAGGGAAGCCTCTGTCAAACAATTAATAATAGGTTCTTCTTCTCTTGACATGCATCTGTACTTATATTATCTTCATATATTTCAAGATCTTTATGTGACAAAGAATACCATGAAAGTAAAAACACCCTTCTCAGCGCTTAGCATTTTTATATCATTCATGGATATGAAGGTGTTTAAATGTCACTGAAATTGTTTGGAATAAATAAGGTTCATCCTGACTATCTTGAGAAAGAAGAATTGGTTTCTCAGCACTTTAGGTAAGAACTTGAGGGAAAGAAACAAAAGGAAAATTGAGGAACAACTCAACACATACATTCAAATGAAACAAAACAAGACAAGAAAACACAAATTAATTCAGTACTCAAAAACTGCAGGAAATGCAAAGATTTAAAAATAATCAGCTATGACAAGCTTATGAAAATCCTGACGACATGGAAGTGCACTGTTGTGAGAACAGTGGCTAAAGCCCAGACTAGACAGAAAGATCTGTACATAATACCATGTACTTATTATTCTAAATTCAAGGAAGAATAACATCAAATGGACTGGGGCCAAAATCATACACAGTAGGAAGCCAGTTTAAATACTCAGGACAGTTTAGGGCTGGCACATGAAAAAGTGGTAAGAACAACCATTTAGGGGGCACAAGACACTGAATTCAAACTGTAATATTAGGGGTATTAAAGAAAAAAGCTATGATTTTAAATAATTGAAATAATTATAACAATTGAGTATTTGAGTTGAGAAAAATCCATGAAAGATATAGAATGAACCCACGTTCCAATGCTTTGTACTTAAGGGATATTGTTTAGGGGTACTTCAGACAAAACAGAGTTACCTTGCAAATGAGCATGGATGTGCACTTGGGTGATGGAAATACTCTACTTACACAGGTGTAAATTAAATAGATTTTTTTGGGTAGATTGTAGGTCTTTAACTAAGAGGCTGGGTGATGTCCCTGAGCTTTTTTTCTCAAGGCTACCCGTCTATTACTTTGAGCCACAGTTCCAATTCTCATTTTCTGTTGGTTGTTTGGAGATAAGAGGCTCATGGACTTTCCTGCCCAGGATGGCTTTACACCATGTTCATCAGATCTCAGCCTCCCGAGTAACCAGAATTCCAGGCATGAGCCGTCAATGTTTTTAATAATTTAGTAAATTGTATAGTTACAGAAGTTATAAATTATCATTGTAACCTGTATAATATATGCATGTATGAATATATCAATACATACAGATTGAAATAGTTTAACATATTTTGTATCTACAGTACATATATGAAATAATCTTTCATTATAAAAGAAAATGGAAACAAAAGTAAATGAGGAAAAAAACAAAGGGAATTGTTACAGGTTTTTTGTTGAATGAAATATGAATCCGATTGGGAAAACCATCTCTATTTTAACAAAATGGGTAATTGCTATTAATTCCAATCCATCTATTTGCCCATGTTGTGCAACCTCACACATGAGTGTCAAAGTCAAACCACACTTTTTGTCTGTATTTAACTCGTCTCTTATACTTTAGGGGATAGATGAAGTAATCAAATAAAGATTAAAATAATAGTAAGTGAGTCTATGAGTTAGAGCTGAAAAAGATTTTAAATATGATAATAGCTTATTAAAATGCATATTTCTTACTTTTTCCTCTGTTGTTATATCTCTCATTCCCACATTAGGAAAGTACATAGAAGGTTCTCACTAAATTTATGTAATTATTAAAAATGTATTGAAAGAATATGGGCACAGTGTGGTCTTAGCTTATTGAGACCTGTATGGGTTAGTGTGTTTTTGAGGACTTGCAATACGTTGTGATGGAGATGAAGGGAAGGATGTGTTTATTCTGGAAAACTGGCTAGAGGATTGCTCCCAGAAAGATAGTGATGAATTCTTCCAAAAAGTTACAATAAAATAACTTTCACAACCATGTTCATTACTGCACTATTCACCATAGCCAAGTTATGGAAACAGCCAAGATGCCCTTTGGCGAAGGGATGGTTGGAGAAAGTGTGTCATATATACACAATTGGATTGCACCTATCAATTATGAGGACTGTTACATTATTTGCAAAGCAATGGATAGATCTAAAAACATGTTAAGTAAACGAAGTCAGAGCCAGACACAGAAAGGACCATGTTCTGTCTTGTACTTGGAAGCCAGAATTTTATGCAAGTTAATCAACAGTATTAACCAAAGCTTTCATTTTTCACAGCAGTATTTAAAAGGTGTAATTTCTTACAAAATTGAACTTTTAATCCAATAAAATGAATACAAGAAAACTATCACTTGGTGAGGGTAAGTCAAAGGGAAAGAATAAAGAGAGTTATGGAGTAAGAGTGAAGACATTATATTCAATGCAAATAATATGAAACTAGAAAAAATTAAAATTCGGTGAGGTTTGCAAGGGTAGGGAAAAGTTATATAAAGATCCATTATACTTAAAAAACTCACTTTTTCAATGGAAATTTCCATGTACACCTAGTTAAGATAATAAAAATATAATTGAAAATAATGGAGGTATTTGATCTTAAAATGTATTCTCTTAAACCATGAGTCAATATAATAGTTTCCTCCTCAGAAATTTTCTTTGAAGGTATTTTCCTCATAGTGACAGAAAAGTGATCAATACAATGAATATCAATACATCACATTGCACATATAAAATCACAGTAAAAATGTTAGAATTCGTCACATGATAAAACAAGCGGTAGAATTTGCCAAATGCTAATTGATTGTTTTTCCAAGTACTTTACCTATTGTATATAATTTAATCCTCACAATAATTGCATAAAGTGGAGCTCTATACATTTTTAATTCTCAGATGATAATATTGAAGTCTTCAGAGCTAGAATTACTAGTACAACATTGCACATATGGTAAGTGTTAGCCTGTGGTTCATCTCCCACTGTATCAATTAACCTCATACTATTTTATGACTAAAATACCAGCACTTAGTCTACTAATTCTAGGAAAATTTCCCATAATTATTGTGTACACTCATAATATTTCCCTTTATCTTTGTTAGAAAATAGGGAACTGTAATATGAAAACTCAAAATTCATAACAATGCATACCTCCCTGGTGAAAGGAATTGCTATAGTATAACAATCTTGATATCTAGCTAAAAATAGTAGAAATCATATTTTATCTGGTCACTCAACAGTGCACGGCCTGGGGAACCTATCTCTGTTTAACACTGTCTGACTGAAAGAATGACCTCCCCAATTCCTGATGGAAACATTCTGCACGTCTTATGGACCAATCATTTCCACATTGTAGCTCAACTAAGTTGTTTACCATAAGAAGTATTTTGATTTCTTTTTATATCCAAGATTTTGAGAGAAATGCTATTAAAGCAAGACTGATATAAAAATCACCTTTAACCCTAGATAAATATTTTACTTTTCCTATACCCAAAAATGCACTCTGACCTATCATTAATGTTAGGAATGAGAGGTTAAAAATCATAGACAGCAAGATCTAAGTATGAATTAAAGACTCTCCAACTTGTGAACTACTATTGGTATAAAAAGACATGAAGGTCTGGGAAGGTGGTTTAGTGGTAGAGCGCTTGCCTTGCATGCATGAGGCCCTTGGTTCAATTCCTCAGCACCACCCAAGAAAAAAGAAAAAAGCTGGAAGTGACGCTGTGGCTCAAGTGATAGAGCGCTAGACTTGAGCTGAAGAGCTGAGGGACAGCACCCAGAGTTCAGGCACCACTACTGGACCCTGCCCCCTAAAAAAAGACACCAATGCTACAAATTATTTCAAAATTTCTTATGATACTGAAGATTGAATTATAAACTATTAACACTTGAAAATAACTCATTTTCATGGGAATAGAACACAAAACACAAGATTAATCCTAATCATTTTAAAAGGCTTTTATTTATACTACAAATTCACTTTTATAACTACAAAGATTCTTACAATAAATAAAGCACAGTGACACAAAAAATAATTTAACTGCATCATCTACATTCAAAGGACTGTGCTAATAGAAAGCAAAATTATACTAATAATTAGGTTACCCAATTCACTTATATTCTTTTATTCTATTTCTTTTAGTTTCATAAAAACTGGCTTTTCATAAAATGATGCATAAAAAGCCTATATACCCACTTACATTTTCAGATCTTAACAATATTTATTTCAGAAATGTGTTTAGTTGTATAGTCAATGAAATAAAATAATACTAAAATAGTTAAATGGTTTTCAGAAATTGCAAGACTCACTCTGGGATGTTATTTATATTGGAAAAGATATTCAAAAAGCCTTATTTGTTAAAGTTGTGATAGTTACTCCCATAAAAGAACTATTAATGAAGAAATCTATGTATGTACAAAACAACTTCAAATGCATCCACAATCTGGAGGTGACACATGTTTTTTGTTTTATTTGAAATATATATATCTAACAAGCATAACCACAATACTGATTTTCAGTCAATAAGATGCCATATTCAAACCTTAAAAATATGGGGTTTATTATCTTAGTGTGAATAGATACGATCTTACAAAGAAAGTTGTTTTCAACAGAAATCCGGAAAGAGTTTATCCACCTTGAATTTCCCAGAAATAATCAAAGAGTAATAACTATTTGGTCAAGTCGGTCAAAATTACTCCATGAGTATTTCTTAAAAATATAACCAATTTAACTCCCTGTGCCTCCCCACACCAATCTATTCCTATTTTCTACCCACATCTCTCCCGAACCCTAATAATTTCAGGTTTTCCAAATTCTTCTCTGCGGTTCGAAGTCCTTTAACCTATAGTTGTTTGATGTTGAATAGATGTATCTGTTGAACTAGATTGTATCTGTAGAATATTGACTGTACAAATGCAAACTTTGGTTGATGGTTGCCTTAAGATAGTGTTCCAGCAGAAAACTGGTGCTTTCTTCATCTCAAATGGGCAGAGTAAGCCGGAAAAACACAAAAAAAAATGGCAAATTCAGGTATCTCAATTCCCAATCTTGATAATCAGGAATTAGAACAGATAATGAATAATCCAGAGGAGAGTTCCCAAATAGCTCTACAAACACTACTGGCAAACATGATAAATGAGAATTTTGACAACGTACAAAGGACTCTGTATGAGCGTGATAGGGAGAGAGAGGAGGCATCCCAGTAGTTTCTACAGGAATATCATAAGCGTGAGGAAGCTACTCAAAAACTGATACAGGATTTGCGTGAACAACTTGAGAATACTCAAAGAGAAAGGGAGGAATGGCATGAGCAGGCTGAGAACACTCAAAGAGAACTGCAGGAATCCCCCGAACGTGAGGAAGCTAATCAAAGAGTAATACAGGAATTGAGAGACCAGGTAGGGAACACACAAAGATCACTAAAGGCATTCATGGAATCCATTAACAAAAGCTGAAGGAAGTCAGGGAGACCACAAAGGGAAAGCTGAATGGAACCCAACAGAAGGAATGGGAGTCCAAAGAAACCATAACCAATCAACTAAGTGATTTGAGGACAAACACTGAACACCAAATTAAGGAAGTAAAGTGATTCATACAAGACCTAAATCAGAGCTTCAACAAAGAGCTTGAAGCCATCAAAGCTGACCAATTAGAAGGAAAAGATATAAAAAACAAAGTAGAGAGTCTTGACAGCAGGTTAGACCATGCAGAAGATCGAATCTCAGGGACTGAAGACAGCCTAGATATTATAGAGAAAGAACATACAACCATCCAAAACAAGTCCAAGAAATATGATAGATCTATCCAACACCTGGAAGACAACATCAGAAGGCCTAATCTAAGGATAATGGGTGTAGAGAAGCAACTAGAAACAGAAGTTAATGGTCTAGGAAATTTGTTTAACAGGATCCTAGCAGAGAACTTCCCAAACATGCAAAAAGTTAGGCCTATTCAGATACAAGAAGCCTTTAGAACCCCAAAAAGACCAGACCAGAATGGGACATCCCACTGTCACATTATAATCCACACAGGATCAACTCAGAACAAGGAAAAGATTCTTAAAGCTGTCAAGGAGAAACGGGTAATCACCTACAAAGGGAAACCACTTAGAATCACCTCAGATTTCTAAGCAGAGAAAAGTAAAGCAAGAAGAGCCTGAAATGATGTATGCCATGCCCTAAAAACAAACAAATATCAACCAAGAATACTGTACCCAGCTAAACTCTTCTTCATAACGGAAGGCCAAATAAAAACCTTCCACAGCAAAGAAAAATTGAAACAATACATCTGCACCAAACCAGCCCTACAAAAGATTCTAAAAGATGTCCTACACATAGAAAACCAACAAGACCACAACAAAGACCAAGAAACAGCACCCAAATTGAGAATCCAAGAACCATAAGAAAAACCCAGTTTTCTCAGCCCCCAAGAAGGTAGATAACATGGCAGGAACTCCCAAATACCTCTCAGTCCTATCTCTTAAAGTTAACGGACTGAACTCTCCAATTAAGCGACATAGACTGTTTAGTTGGACTAAAAAACAAGACCATTCTATCTGCTGCCTGCAGGAGTCACATCTTGCCCATAAAAACAAACACATTTTCGATGTTAAAGGCTGGAACAAAATCTACCAAGCAAACGGCCCTCATAAACAGGCAGGAGTTGCAATCCTAATATCAGATAAAATAGACTTCAAATTAAAATTCATGAGAAGAGATAAAGAAGGTCGCTACATACAAATTAAAGTATCTCTCCTTCAGGAGGATATTACAATTTTAAATATCTACTCGCGAAACAAAGGAGCACACAAATTTATAAAAGAAACACTACTTTCCCTCAAATCCCATATAGATCCAAAGACATTAATTGTTGGGGATTTTAACACACCACTCGCCCCAATAGAGAGATCAACTCGGCAAAAACTCAACAGAGAAACCCCAGATCTAAACAGCTGCATAGATCAACTAGACTTAACAGACATCTACCAAACATTTCACCCAGCAGCATTAGAATTCACGTTCTCCTCAGGGGCACATGGAACGTTTGCTAAAATAGACCACATTTTAGGCCACAAAGCAAACTTGTCTAAATTCAGAAACATTGAAGTTATACCTTGCATTCTCTCTGACTACAAGGGAATAAAATTAGAACTCAACACCAAAAGCCACCAAAGAAAATCTGGTATCACATGGAGGCTGAACAACACACTGCTGAATCACGAGTGGGTCATGGAAGAGATTAGAAAGGAAATTCAAATGTTCATGCTATTCAACAAAAATGAACACACAAATTACCAGCTCCTCTGGGACACAGCAAAGGCCGTACTCAGAGGCAAGTTTATAGCTCTGAGCTCCTAATTCAACAAATTGGAGAGATCGGAAACTAACAATTTAATGACACATCTAAACCTCCTTGAAAAAGAGCAGCAAGATAAACCCCAATCCAGTAGACGGAAAGAAATAATCTATGTTAAATCACAATTAAATGAATTAGAATCCAAAAAAACTATAGAAAGAATCAACAAAACAAAGAGTTGGTTCTTCGAAAAACTTAACAAAATTGACAGACCCTTAGCAAATCTTATCAGAAAAAGAAGAGAACACACACAAATTAATAAACTCAGAGATGAAAATGGAAACATCACCACGGAAACAACCAAGATTCAGAACATTATAAGGGAATATTTCTAAAAACTTTATGGTAATAAGTTTGACAACTTGATAGAAATGGACCTCTTCTTAGCAAATATTGACATGCCAACACTAAACCAAGATGAGTTAAACTATATTAACAGGCCCATATCAAGCATTGAAATAGAAACTGCAATAAGAGACCTCCTAGCTAAGAAAACTCCAGGACCAGATGGTTTTACAGCGGAATTTTACAAGGCCTTTAAAGCAGAGCTCACACCAATTCTCCTCCAACACTTCAATGAAATTGAAAGAGAAGCTCACTACCGCACTCATTCTATGAAGCCATCATAACCCTCATCCCAAAACCAAGCAGGGACTCATCAAAGAAAGAGAACTATAGACCCATTTCTTTGATGAACCTTGATGCAAAACTTCTCAACAAAATTTTGGCCAACCGTCTTCAACAAATCATCCAAAAAATCATACACCATGATCAAACAGGATTCATGTAAGGGATGCAAAGCTGGTTCAATATACGCAAATCAATTAATATTTTTCATCACATTAACAGGAGCAAGAATAAGAACCTCATGGTTATCTCAATAGATGCAGAAAAAGCATTCGACAAAATCCAACACCCCTTTATGATGAAGGTTTTGGAAAAATTAGGAATCCATGGAACATTCCTCAATACAATAAAGGCTGTAAATGACAAACCTACAGCCAGCATTATACTCAATGGTGAAAAACTAAAGCCATTTCCTCTTAACTCAGGAACAAGACAAGGATGCCCACTCTCTCCACTTCTGTTCAATCTAGTATTAGAATACCTAGCTACAGCAATAAGACAAGATGCAGACATAAAGGGGATCCAAATAGGGAAAAAAGAAATAAAACTCTCCCTCTTTGCAGATGACATGATCTTGTATTTAAAGAATCCCATAGACTCCACTCCAAAATTACTGAAGCTGATTCAAAACTTTGGCAAAGTAGCAGGGTATAAAATTAAACCTCAAAAATCAATGGCTTTTCTGTATGCCAACAATGAGAAAAGTGTGGCTGAAATTAGGAAAGCAACTCCATTTCTAATAGCCCCACAAAAAATAAAATACCTAGGAAGTAACTTAACTAAAGAAGTGAAGGACCTCTATGATGAAAACTTTAAAATCTTGAAAAAGGAAATCAACACAGAAGTTAAAAATTGGCAAAACCTCCTATGCTCCTGGATTGGAAAGATTAACATCGTGAAAATGGCAAAACTTCCCAAGGCTATCTACAAATTCAATGCAATACCTATCAAAATTCCACCCTCAGTCTTCAAGGAAATAGAAAAGGCAATCCAAAAATTCATATGGAACAATAAAATACCCCGAATCGCAAAAACGCTCCTCAACGGAAAGAACACTGCTGGAGGAATATCAATACCAAATTTCAAACTCTACTATAAAGCCATAGTAATCAAAACAGCTTGGTATTGGCATAAGAACAGACCTCAGGACCAATGGAATAGAATTGAAAACCCAGAAATGAACCTACAGACCTATAGCTATCTAATCTTCGATAAGGGAGCTAAAAAAATAGGATGGAAGAAAGACAGCCTCTTCAGTCTATGGTGCTGGCAAAATTGGTTAACTACATGTAGAAAACTTAAGTTAGATCCTTATATATCACCCTGCACCAGTATCAACTCCAAATGGATCAAAGACCTTGAACTCAAAGCAGACACTCTGAAAATATTACAGGATGGAATAGGATAAACCCTAGGCCTCCTTGGCTCAGGCCGAAATTTTTTGAATAGAGACCCGGAAACACAACAAATCAAAGAAAGGTTGCACAAATTGGATTGCCTTAGGTTGCAGAGCTTCTGCAGGCCAGATGACATAGGTAGCAAGATCAACAGAAAGCCCACGGATTGCGAGAAGATCTTTATTAGCCATACAACGGACAAGGGTCTCATATCCAAAATATACTTGGAAGTCAAAAAATTAAACCACCCAACAACAAATCCTCAAAGAAAGAACTGCCCAATAAATAAGTGGGCGAAAGACTTAAAGAGAAGCTTCTCTGAAGGAGAAAGAAGGATGGCCAATAGACACATAAAGAAATGTTCAATATCCCTAGCCATAAAAGAAATGCAAATCAAAACAACATTGTGATATCACCTCACTCCAGTTAGAACAGCAAAAATCAAGAACTCTAACAACAACAGATGCTGGAGTGGATGTGGACAGAAAGGAACCTTACTTTATTATTCTTGGGAATGTAAACTTGTTCAACCACTTTGGAAAGCAGTATGGAGGTTCCTCAAAAGACTTCACATAGAACTCCCCTATGACCCAGCAATCCCACTTTTGGGCATTTACCCTAAGGTTTACAAAAAAGACCACACTAAAGCTACCAGCACAACTATGTTTATTGCAGCATTATTTACTATAGCTAAGATCTGGAACCAACCCATATGCCCCTCAGTAGATGAATGGATCAAGAAAATGTGGTATATATACACAATGGAATTCTATGCCTCCATCAGAAAGAATGACATTTCCTCATTTGTTAGGAAATGAAAAGGCTTGGAAAAAATTATATTAAGTGAAGTAAGCCAGGCCCAAAGAAACATAGGTCCCATGGTTTCCCTCATTTTCAATATCTAGTATATGTCTGAGTCAAGAGGAAAAGGACAGATAATGTGATGTTAGGAAAACGAACCCTTAAATATGTATTTTAATATTTTCATTTCTTTCATGCATTTGTTTCGAATGCATTTATAAGATTATTTCTTTGTTGCTTTGTATGTCCCTCCCCCACAGTGTAACCCCCGCTTTCACTATATTTGATGTCAGTATAACATGTGGAGGAGATGGGGACAAACAAGTCGTTTAAGGATTCAGGTGGACCTGTTGCAACAATGAGAAGTACAAAATGTCATGTCAAAACCAGCTTTAAAATGTCGGTGTGGGGGGGAGGGGGGGAATGATTGGGTGGGGGGGAAGGGGGAGGCTGGGAAGGGAGGTGAAGGGTAAACAAAGGAGGAAGCTGCAATGCTTGGTAAGAAATATATGCATTATCCTGCCCATGTAATTGTAACCCCTCTGTACAGTATGTTCTCAAATAAAATAAAATAAAATTAAAAAATATATAACCAATTTAAGAGGTCAAATAAATATTTTGTACTGACAGTCAGCTTACAGCAATAACTTATTGCCTAATTATATGTGTATCTTTTTACCTAACATATACTAAGTGCTGAAAATGATCTCTTTTATATAACATAATGTTGTAAATGCTTTGATTATGATGTTGTTATAAACAAATAAAATGTACATAAGGGTGTTTCCACTGAAATGACAGAACACAACACTGATTAATAAAAAACATTGCAACACACCACTTTTCAGCCTCAACCTGTTCATAATGGCAAGCAACATTGCAACAGCACACACACACACACACACACACACACACACACACATAAACACACATGTGTGCAAATGTACACACATATACACACATGCCAAATTCAGGGTTTATGGTCCAAAACAGTTCAAATAAAATATTAGTGATTAGGACAAATTATAATTTGCCCCATTACAAAATAATACATAATCCAGTCACCATGGTTGTTACATTTTACCTGCCCATCCACATGTGACCACTTAATTTATTTTAGGTAATTGATTAACTAATTCATTCCTTCATTAGTTAAATACTAATACTAGAGCGTGAACTCAGGGCCTAGCTCTGTCCCAGAATTTGTTATTTTTTTGTTTTAGTTTTCTCAAGGCTAGCATGTTACTGCTTGTACCACAGCTCCATTTCTAGCTTTTGCTGGTTATTTTCAAACCAGAATCTAATGGACTTTTTTTCTTGCTCTGGTTTCAAACCACAATCATCAGATTTTGTCTTTCTGATTAGCTAGGAATAAAGACATGAGCCACCAGTGTGGCTACTACTTTTTCCTATACTTATCTATTGCACATACTTAGATAGCAATTTTAATATTGAAAGTATAAAAACAAGATATATAGTGATTATATTTTTCTGTCAGAAATTCAAGTTACTAATGTAAATTTCTTCTTAAGACCATACACAAAAAATATTTAATTAGAAATATGAAGTGTGTGTGTATGTGTGTGTGTGTGTGTGTGTGTGTGTGTGTGTGTGTGTGTGTGTGTGTGTTGTTGTAATATGTTTCTCATGTAAGCACTGTGCAGGGGTGTCCAGACATTCACAGTAATTGTGTGAATATCTGCCTTGAGCTACCAACTCATGGACAATGTCTAAGTGTCCACTTTAGGCTTCCCAATGAAGAGGGGTATACTCAAGCTCATCCCTACTATTCATATGAGGGGCCTGTTTGGAAAGTTGTCTCCGCACTGTAGTAAACTGCAAGAAAAGCACTCTACCACTGAGCCACCTTCCCAACCCAAGGATTAAGATTCTTGTCTGTAATTTGGTCAAAGCTATGTCTCTTTATGTAGGCTACTAAAAATATATTTACTTAATTCCAGTAAATACATAAATTCTACTTCCATCTTTTTTAACAAATAAAAAATAAAATTGTTTGCTTTGTAAATTGATCAGAAGCATGGATTTTGTGGCTAGCTAGGTGATTGCACATCTGTATCTCTCTCTTCCTCTCTCTCTTTCAGGATTCTCATAGACTATTTGGTTGCTCCATAATTATCCTAATTTATTTTCCTTTTATATTTTTGGTTGCATCATTTCACTTTCTGCTCTGCCATTTCCCAAATCAGCACCACATAAACAGAACCATAGAAGTGATTTTGTGGCTCAAGTGGTAGAGCATTTGCCTTGATTTGAAGATCTCTAGGACGGTGCCTCAGCCCAGAGTCCAGACCCCACAACTAATTTTTAAAAAAATGAATCTAAATCCTTGATAATTCTAGGAACAGATCTGACTGAAATCATTTGAATCACACTTTTCCTGCACAGTGAAAGAAAAGGTCCAGGCTAGGAAAGCAGCTAGAAAAGGCAGGCAGATTTTATCTGTGACAAAACTTTGTGGAAAATAGTATCGAGGATTACTTACTGGTGATCCACTTGCATTGGAAGTATGATGCTGAACTATTGTTTGCTGATTCTGAACTATTGCTTTGATCATTATATTATCCAAGAAGAAAAAAATGAAATTTAATTGATATCAAAGGACTACTAATACATGTTGACTTCTCATTAAGCATCTTCAATCATCAAAATCACCTGAAGACAATAGATAGGCCTACTTTTTTAGATGAAAACAAGTGTCTTTAAAAAAACAAGGAATTAAAGTAGTCACGCAAAGGACTTCTATTTTACTACTGCATTATACATTTTTTTTCTAATGTTCGGTACCAATAAATAATGGATCTATTAGAAGTCTCTTAAAGCTCATATATTGAATAGTAAGTTCTCTTATGCTATATTATGTTATTTCCCAAATCATTTATGTAGAAGGCACTGTTTCTATTTTCTCATTCCTAGAATAAGCTACACATGAAGACACCACTGGTCCTCATTTTCAGTCTGTGCATTTGAATACGGAGGAAAATCTTTCCTCTGCTCTCTATCAATTCACTACTCTCCAGTTAGAATAATTTAAAATAGTAAAAATGGAAAAAGAGAAAATAAATCATGGTGAAAAAACATATGCAGAAAATTCACCGGATTTTTCTGACCATTTCAACCAATGTGAATTATTGGGGAAATACATGGACATCTCATTCCCACTGGTATTCAAAATCTCTGGTTAGGCAATTCTGATAAAGACAAGGAACAAGATGAAAACGTGAGGAATGGTATCAATTGCAAGAAAATAATGGAGAAGATTCCATGCAAATTTCTTCTTTGGGATGCCAAAATTAATCGGTTTACTACAGTGCTTAGACTACTTTGCAAAAAGGCCATGCATATGTATACTAGGATGAGGTAAGTATACCCCTCTTCATTGGGAAGCCTATAGTGGACATTTAGACATTGTCCATGCGTTGGTAGCTCAAGGCAGATATTCATGCAATAACTTTGAATGGCTTGGCACTCCTGCACAGTGCTTATATGTTGAATAATACCAGAATGGATGCTTTCTTACTTCATCATGATGCAGATAACAATTCCCAAACTAAAGGCCTCTTGACCCCCCCTTGTATGTTGCTGCTGGGAATAGAAATAGGCAAGATATGCTGTATCTCCTACTGTTGAACCATTGTATCAAACCGGGTCTGAGGAACAAGTTGGAAGAAACTGTATTTGATATTGCCAAAAGGATAAGTATGAATCACTACCTCTTTGAAGTTATGGAAGGCTGTACTATTTGTTCTCCTACGTAGTAATGGTTTGGTTAAGTTTCTTACATTTCAAAAGTGCCAGTCCATCCTTTGTGTCCCTACAAAATATTTTCATTATACAAAATAACAGCAATATCTTAATTTAAAAATTCATGGATTCCATGGTATTTTCCACGTCAATTGCCTGACTTTGATGTCAAAATGGATTCAAGAGTTGTTTGTCCAACTAAAAATTTTTTGTTTTTATGTATAAATTTCTCAATGCTGTCTCTAAAAGAATCTTTTAAAACATTCTTTTGACATGACTTCTACAATCTCCATAGAGGCAAACCTGAAGACTATATATTAAATATTCTAATCATCATATGAAATAATTAGGAAGGGCAAATCAATAGAAACAATGAAAACTATGTTAAACACAATGAACAGGACAATTACCCATCAAACAGATGCTTATCATCTTTGAGAACAACAGTCTGAAAATGTGCAGAATTACTGACAGGACAATGTTTGAATTCAAAGGAAAGAGGAAACCCCTTAAAATATTGAAAGACAAACATGCACCAATATGTCATGCCTGTTATCCTAGATGCTCAGGATGCTCATTAGTGGCTAAAGTAAAGCAGGAATGAATCGGATAACATCAAAGATAACCTTTCATAATTCAAAGGACACTATAACAGAAGTGAAAATATATCCAACAGATACAGGGCACACATTTGTTAATGCTACAATGATCCTGAGTCTTAAGTATTTTTATATCTTATAATTATGTCTATATATTATTTGGAGAGTCCAGACATTGGGCTTGAACTCTGGGCCTGGGAGCTGTCTCTCAGCTCTTTAGCTCAAGGCTAGTGCTCTACCACTTGAGCCACAGTGACATTGGCTGATTTTTTCTTTTTGCTTATGTGGTGCCAAGGAATCGAACACAGGGCCTCAAGAATGCAAGGGAAGTGCTCTGCAATTAAGCCACCTTCCTAGCCCCTAATTCTATATATTTTTTCTGAATAGCACATTTTTTCAATTGTGAAAATACTGTACAGAGGGGTTACAAGTACATGAGCAAAATAACGAGTACATTTCTTATCAAGCATTGTTGCCTCCTCTCCAGTTACCCTTTCACATCCATTCTCATCCCCCCACCACGTGTTCCCCTATCCCACCCCACCAGGCCAAAGTTGTAAAGTTCATTTTTCAACATAATGACTTGTATAGCTCATTGTTGCAATGGGTCCATCTGTATCCCTATTTAAACGATTTGTTTTTTTCCCTTCCCCTCCACAAATTATACCAACATTAAATACAGTGAAAACAGGGGTTATACTGTGGGGGAGGGACATAAAAATTAACAAAGAAATCATCTTATAAATGTTAGAAACAATCACAAGAAAGAAAAAAAAACATTTGAATACTTATATTAGGGTTCATTTCACCTAATATCAACTTATCTGACATTTCTGCTTGTCTCACAAATATACGTTATTGCAAATAAGGGAAACCATGGGACCTATGTTTAATTGGGCCTGGCTTACCTCACTTAATTAAATTTTTTCCAAGTCGTTCAATTTCCTAAGAAATGGAGCAATGTCATTCTTTCTGATAGAGGCATAGAATTATATTTTTTATATATACCACATTTTCTTGATCCATTCATCTACTGAGGGGTATCTGGGTTGGTTTCATATCTTACCTATGGTAAATAATGTTGCAATAAACACAGTCGTGCTGGTACCTTTAAAATAATCATGTTTGTATCATTTGGATAAATGTTCAGAAGTGTGATTGCTGGGAAATAGGGAAGTTCTATGTGGAGTCTTTTGAGGAATCTCCATACTACTTTCCAAAGTGGTTGAACAACTTTACATGCCCAACAACAATGCAGTAGGGTTCCCTTCTGTCCACATACCATCCAGAATCTGTTGTTAGAGTTCTTTATTATAGACATAATTGGGGTGAAGTGGAATCTGAATGTTGTTTTGATTTGCATTTATTTTATAGCTAGGGAGGTTGAGCATTACTTCATGTGTCTACTGGCCATCCTTCTTTCCTTTTTAGAGAAGTTTCTCTTTAAGGTTTTAGCCTACTTATTTATTGGGCAGTTGTTTCTGTGAAGATTTGTTGGTAGGGGATTTAATTTTTTGAGTTCCAGGTATATTTTAGATATGAGAACCTTGTCTGTTCTATGGCTAGTGAAGATCTTCTCCCAATCCGTGGGCTTTCTATTGTTCTTGCTAGCTTCATCCTTTGCCATGAAGAAACTGCATTTTCATGCAATCCCATTTGTCCAACCTTTCTTTGATTTGTTGTGTTTCTGGGTCTCTTTTAAGAAAATTTCGGCCTGTAACAAGGAGCCTTATAGTTTCTCCAATTCCATCCTGTAATATTTTCAGAGTGTCTGCTTTGACTCCAGATCTTTGATCTTTTGGAGTTGATTCTTTTGCATGGTGATATATAAGGATCTAGTTTTAGATTTCTACAAGTGATTAACCAATTTTGCTAGCACCATTTACTGAAGAGGCTGTCTTACTTCCATTCCAATTTTTAGTTCCCTTATCGAAGATTAGATGGCTATAGGGCTGTAGGTTCATTTCTGGATTTTCAATTATATTCCATTGGTCCTGAAGTCTGTTCTTGTGTCAGTATCAAGCTGTTTTGATTACAATGGTGGTGTAGTAGAGTTTGAAATTTGGTATTGATATTCTTCTGTCACTGTTTTTGATCATTTTTGCTATTCGGGGTCTTTTATTGTTCCATATGAATTTTTGGATTGCCTCTTCTATTTCCTTGAAGAATGAGGTTGGAATATTGATAGGTATAACATTGAATTTGTAGATAGCCTTGGCAAGTATTGCCATTTTCAGGATGTGGATCCTTCCAATCCAGGAGCATGGGAGATTTTTCCACTTTCTAAGTAGTGTTTTTATTTTCTGTTTCAGGTTTTTAAAGTTTTCATCAGCTGGGCACTGATGTCTCACGCTTGTAATCCTAGCTACTCAGGAGGCTGAGATCTGAGGATCATGGTTCAAAGATAGCCAGGGAGGAAAGACCGTGAGATTCTTATCTCCAATAAACCACTAGAAAACCAGAACTGGTTCTGTGCTCAAGTGATAGAGCTCTCCCCTTGAGCTGAAGAACTGTGGGAGAGCACCCAGGCCCAGAGTTCAAGACCCATGGCTGACAAAATCAAAAAAGTTTCCATCATAAAGTCCGTCACTTTTTGGTTAATTCCTAGGTAATTTATTTTCACGGGGCTATTATAGATGGAATTGTTTTCCTGGTTTCCACCACACTTTTCTCATTGTTGGATTAGAGAAAAGCCATAGTCTTTCAGGGTTAATTTTATAACCGGCTATTTTGCCTAAGTTTCGAATCACTATGAGTAATTTGGGAGTGGATTCCATGGGATTCTTTAAATACAATATCATGTCATCTACAAAGAGGGAGAATTGTACTTCATCTTTCCCTATTTGGATCCATTGTATGTTTGCACCTTGTCTTAATGTTGTAGCTTGGCATTCTAATACTAAATTGAAAAAAATCTGGAGAGAGTGGACATCCTTGTCCCCTTCTTTTATTATACAGAGGGGTTACAATTACATGGGCAAGATAATGAATACATTTCTTATCAAGCATTGTAGTCTGCTCCTTTATTTCGCCTTCCCATCCCTTCTCATTCTCCCCCACCCCCACCCAATTCTCGCCCCCCCTCCCGCCCCGCATCAAAGTTGTAAAGTTCATTTTTGACATCACGACTTTAATCTCATTGTTGCAATGGCTCCACCTGTATCCCTATTTAAATGATCTGTTTTTCCCCTTCCACAATTTTACCGACATCAAATACAGTGAAAGGAGGGGATATACTGTGGGGGAGGGAACAAAGCAACAAAGAAATAATCTTGCAAATGTGTTAGAAACAATCGCATGAAAGAAAAAATAATATTTGTATACATATCTTAGGGTTCATTTCCCTAATATCAAATTATCTGACCTTTTCTGCTTGACATATACTAGATATTGGTAATAAGGGAAACCATAGGACCTATGTTTCTTTGGGCCTGGCTTACTTCACTTAATATAATCTTTTCCAAGCCATTCCATTTCCTAACAAACTGGGCAATGTCATTCATTGTGATGGAGGCATAGAATTCCTTCGTTTATATATACCACATTTTCTTGACCCATTCATCTACTGAGGGGCATCTGGTCAGTTCCATATCTTACCTATAGTAAATAATGCTACAATAAACATATACATGCTGGTAGCTTTAGTGTGGTCTTGTTTGTAAACATTTGGGTAAATAGCGCATAGGCTGAAATTTTCTTAATAGAGACACAGAAACACAACAAATCAAAGAAAGGTTGGAAAAATGGGATTGCATGAAAATGCAGAGCTTCTGCATGGCAAAGGTCATAGCTAACAAGATCAATAGAAAGCCCACGGATTGAGAGAAGACCTTCCCTAGGCATACAACGGACAAGGGTCTCAAATCTAAAATATACCTGGAACTCAAAAAATTAAATCCCCCAACCAAAAATCTTCAAAGAAACAACTGCCCAATAAATAAGTGGGCTAAAGCTTTAAAGAGAAACTTCTCTGAAGAGGAAAGAAGGATGGCCAATACACAAATGAAAAATGCCTCCGTAGCAATAAAAAAATGCAAATCAAAACAACATTGAGATATCACCTCACTCTAGTTAGAATGGCTAAAATCAAGAACTCTAATAACAACAGATGCATGAGGGGATGTGGAGAGAAGGGAACATTACTGCATTGTTGGTGGGAGTGTAAATTTGTCCAACCACTTTGGAAAGTAATATGGAGGTTCCTCAAAGGCTCGACATAGAGCTTCCCTCTGACCCAGAAATCCGTTGTCCACTTCTTGATTTAAGAGAAAATGGCTTTAGTTTTTCACCATTAAGTATATTGTTGGCTGTAGTTATGTCATATACAGCCTTTATTCTGTTGAGGAATGTTCCCCGGTTTCCTCATTTTTCCAGAGCCTTCATCATAAAGGGTTTGTTGGATGTTGTCAAATGCTATTTCTCAAAAAATTGAGATAACCATATGGTTCTTATCCTTGCTCTTGTTGTTGCGATGGATTATATTAATTGATTTGCATATATTGACCCAACTTTGCATCCCTGAAATGAATCCTGTTTGATCGTGGTGTATTATTTTTTGGATGAATTGTTGAAGTCAATTGACCAAAATTTTGTTTAGAAGTTTTGCATCAATGTTCATCAAAGAAATGTGTTTAAACTTCTCTTTTTTGATGAGTTCCTGCCTGGTTTGGGGATGAGGGTTTTGATGGCCTCATTGAATAAGTTCTGTAGTGAACTTTCTCTTTCAATTTCATTGAAGAGTTGGAGTAGTATTGGTGTGAGCTCTGCTTTGAAGGCCTTGTAGAATTCTGATGTAAATCTGTCTGGTCTTGGGATTTTTTTTTTTAGATAGGACTTCTCTTATTGCTGTTTCTATCTTAATGCTTGATAAGGGCCTGTTATAATAGTTTAACTCATCTTGGTATAATTTCTGCATGTTGATATTTGCTATAAAAAGGTCCATTTCTGCCGAGTTCTCAAACTTATTAGCATAGTTTTGAGAAGTATTCCCTTATAATGTTCTGAATCTTGGTTGATTCTTTGGTGATGTTCATTCTCAACTCTGAGTTTATTTATTTGGGTGAGTTTTCTTCTTTTTCTGATAAGATTTGTTAAGGGTCTGTCAATTTTTTTAATGTTTTCGAAGAACCAACTCTTTGCTTTGTTGATTCTTTCTACGTTTTTTTTGGGGGGGGGATCTAATTCATTTAATTCTTATTTAATTTTAATTATTTCTTTCCATCTACTGGCTTGGGGTTTATCTTGCTGCTCTTTTTCAAGGAGGTTCAGATGTGTCATTAAATTGTTGGTTTCATGTATCTCCAACTTGCCTCTGAGTACTTCCTTTTCTGTGTCCCAGAGGAGCTGGTAATTTGTGTGTTCGTTTTTGTTGAATATCATGAACAATTGAATTTCCTTTCTAATCTCTTACATGACTTACTCGTGATTCAACAGTATGTTGTTCAGCCTTCATGTGTTACAGGACTTTGGGTTTTGGCATTGGAATCTAATTTTATTTTCTGTGGTCTGAGAGAATGCAAGGTATAACTTCAATGTTTCTGAATTTGGACTTTTGTTTTGTGACCTAAAATATGGTCAGTTTTTGAAAATGTTCTATGTGCTGCTGAGACAAACGTGTATTTTGATACTGCTGGGTGAAATATTCCTTAGATATCTGTTAAATCTAGTTGATCCTTGCAGTTGTTTAGATCTGTAGTTTATTGAGTTTTTGCGGAGTTGATCTATCTAGTAGGCATAGTGATGTGTTAAAATTCCCAACAATTAATGTCTTTTGATCTATGTGAGCTTTGAGGGAAAGTAGTGTTTCTTGGATAAATTTACATGCTCCATTGTTTGGTAAATAGATATTTAGAATTGTAATATCCTCCTGAATGAGCAATCCTTTAATTAGTATGTAGCGACCCTCTTTTTCTCTTCTCACTAATTTTAATTTGAAGTCTATTTTATCTGAAATTAGGATTACAAATCCCACCTGTTTATGGGTGTCATTTGCTTGGTAGATTTTGTTCCAGTCTTTCACTTTCAAAATGTGTTTGTTTTTATGGGCAGGGTGTGACTCCTGAAGGCAGCAGATAGAAGGATTTTGCTTTTTAATACAACTAGACAGTCTATGTCTTTAATTGGAGAGTTAAATCCGGTAATGTTGACAAATAGGTCTTAGAGGTATTATTTTATTGTGAAAATGCCATACAGATTGTTTACAATTACATGGCCAAGATAATGAGTACATTTCTTATCAAACATTGTTGCCTCCTCCTTTGTTTACCCATCCCATCACTTCCTAGACTCCCCTTACCCAATTCTCTTCCCCCCACCAAAGTTGTAAAGTTCATTTTTCAACGTAACGACTTGTACATTTCACAGCTGCAATGGTTCCACCTGTATTCGTATTTAAACAATTTGTTTTTTCCATTCCCCTCTACAAATTATACCAACAACAAATACAGTGAAATCTGAAGTTATTTTTTGTTATGTCGAAAAATGAACTTTACAACTTTGGCCGGGGAATGTGGGAGGGAGGCAGTAGGGATCAGTGTGGGGGGAGGTGAAAGGGATGGGAATAGGAAACAAAGAAGGAAGCAACAATGTTTATAAAGAAATATACTCATTACCTTGCCCATGTAATCATAACCCCTTGGTACAGTATTTTCACAAAAAAACTTCAAAAATGTTTATCACTTATTATAATTCAAATACCAAGTAAGAGTAATTTTATATAATCATTACAGGTATCATTTTATAACTATCATACAACAGAATAAACGACCAGTCCCAATTATTACCTACCTAGAATAATTCTTAATTCCTAATCATTACCTAAATACATTAAATAATCTAAATAGTCATGTCTTTAACATAGACATAAATATTCTATCCTTTTTACGTAAAATTTTCAAGGGCATATATTCATGTTTGTAAGAAATGTTCACAGCAGTTAAAAATGCTTTTGTGAAATTGTGAGACATGTTGTTGTTGTTGTTGTTGTTTGCAAGTCCTGGGCATTGTCCCTAAGCTTTTTTGCGCTCAAAGCCAGCACTGCACAATTTGAAGCACAGGGCTAATTTCTGGTTTTGAATGGTTAATTGGAGATAAGAATCTAACATGTACTATTCTGTCGGGGCTACATGTGAAAACAATTGTTAGATCTCAGCTGCCAGAGGAGCTAGAATTATAGGCGTGAGTTACCGGCACTTGGTTTGATGAAATTTTAAATTTTAATAATATTTAGGATGTTTGTTTCACTTTAATGCACATAATTCTATACATAAATAAATAAATAAATACATATATATGATGACCAATTCCCTCTAAAAATGTATGACTTCCTACACATAACATTTATTCAAACACACACACACACACACACACACACACACACACACACATATTTCTGAATACATACACTCTCTCTAAAACTTTTATGCTACTATTTTTTACCCTTTTCATTTCAATGATATATAGTCTGTTTTTCCAAAAGTTTCCTAGACTAAAATGACTAATATTTCAATAGAAAGTAGAATATATTATGTTCAAGTTAATTTTAGATATACACATGATGTTGTAGTAATATTTATAGTATATTACTTGAAAAAATTCTGTTCAAACCCTTAAATATTTGTGTGTAATGACCGGGAGAGAAGAAGTTAGTTCATACTGGTTAGAAATGTGCAATGCTTCAAAATCTGTTCAATAATTTGTTTTAATCACCTAATCAAGCTACCTGTTATGGTTTAGTTTATTTATTTATTTATTCAAAAATTTAACATGGATGCATGCAAAGTGGTAATATTTAAAGTATTAATCGAAATAAAAATAATACAAAATCATAGACACATACCCGACTTTCAATAATTAGCACTTATGATGCTAACAATAATTTTGTTGAAGATGATGATGACCAGAGTGACGCTGATAATGACAATGTTATGATTGAAAAGGAAAAATTTTTAGTCATCTTTGAAGCTAGATTTCCCACATTGAATACATAATAATAAACAGTGTTGTATTATATACAATAACAAGAGGAGAGTTTCAATATCAAGAAATACAATCAGATAATCAGATGACACAGTAAATCCCTAATGTTATTATTTTTTTTTAATTTAATTTTATTTTATTTGAGAATATACTGTACAGAGGGGCTACAATTACATGGGCAGGATAATGCATACATTTCTTACCAAGCATTGCAGCCTCCTCCTTTGTTTACCCTTCACCTCCCTTCCCAGCCTCCCCCCTCCCCCCACCCAATTATACCCCCCTCCCCCCCACACCGACATTATAAAGTTGGTTTTTACATGACATTTTGTACTTCTCATTGTTGCAACAGGTCCACCTGAATCCTTAAACGACTTGTTTGTCCCCATCTCCTCCACATGTTATACTGACATCAAATATAGTGAAGGCGGGGGTTACACTGTGGGGGAGGGACATACAAAGCAACAAAGAAATAATCTTATAAATGCATTAGAAACACATGCATGAAAGAAACGAAAACATTAAAATACATATTTAAGGCTTCATTTTCCTAACATAACATTATCTGACCTTTTCCGCTCTCAAGGTCCTAATGTTATTCTTACAGTCTCTCTAATGTATACTCACTTTTCTTGGTGGTATTGTTTGTTTATAAATAAAATTGTTTATTTTCACAAGGTTATTATCCCACATAGATAAAATGTAATAAGCTGAGTGCTTTGTTATCAAATGATCTCGTTTGTTCAAGCCTTGGGAACTTATGAGAAAGCCTTTCACCACCCACATAGCCAGTGGCTTAGTTTTATATCCCTAGAAGGTAACAACACATGCCTCACGCATGGTTCACTCATTAGGCAGAAATCTTTGGTCAGTTTTAGTTTCTATCCAGTTCACTGAAGAAAATCTATGTATAAATTTATGAAGAACACTTGGCAATACATAAAGCAATAAGAAAATTTCAATGGATTAAGATTAATTTTCAACTTTGTGGGATTAGTTCAAGTAACATTCTCATATAGATACTATTCAATAACCAATGTTTTCCAATGATATGTTGAGTATGTTCTTCAATACAAATGTAGACACATGACCCAATTTACATAATACCATTTACATATCTGTAGTTGCCTTAATAGGACACAACCCTTAGAGCCAGGAGGTAAACTTTATTTTATTTCTGCATGAAACAATTTGTGACTTTATACCAACAAACTGAATTTGACTCTTTCCTTATTTGTAAGCTAAGGTGGAAAATGTAAGGACTCTTCACTTTTCTTTTTTCTTGCTCTAGGAGTAAGCAAATGTATTCTTCAATATTTCTGGTAGATTACATCCATTTACAGCTGAGAAATGTAAGGCCAACAGTTAATGTAGTGAGTAAATAATGATACTAGAATTTGTGTCTGAGCTCTTCCCTCTGCATACTTACAAGGAGCAGTAATTTGTTGATTGAGAGTAGCAATATGAAAAGACTATGGGGAACAACATATTTTATAAAAAGTTGTTTAAGACTAGGTGACCAGTGATGAGTACCTGAAACAGACTTGTGTCAGGGGCATAAAAAGGAGTACATAGAAATCATATTAGTGCTGGGCAACAGTGACTCATGCCTGTAATCCTGTCTACAAAGGAGGCTGAGATCTGAGGATTACAGTTCAAAGCCAGCCCGGGCAGAAAAGTACATGAGACTCTGATCTCCAATGAAAACCACTAGAAAACCCGAAATTGGTGCTGTAGCTCAAGAGGTAGAGTGCTCGCCTGGACCTGTAGTGCACAGGGACAGCACAAAGGCCCAGAGTTCCAGTCCCACGACCAACAAAAACAAACAAACAAACAAAAAAGAAATCAAATTAGTAACAGAAACTGAAAACATCTTGATCATTCATCTTATATAATGGGTGGGAGTAGAAGGGTAAGAAGAAATCTAAAGGATTCTACATCTATGGCTCGGCAAATGTGTTAGTGATATTCTTGGTGGTGATAAGGATTACAGGTGAAAATGATGGATTTAGGGGAAAAAAACTCTCTGATAGTTCTAAAGTTTGTATTAAACAGATGCAAAGATTGATCTGTTTAGGTATCATTAAAATATCCATGACCATGAATATGAAAAAGAATGATAAAATTAGGGGCAATATTAAAGGGAAGAGGAAAAGAAAAGTTATGATATAAGTGTAGCAATGTGAGCACCAGTGTGGACAAGATTGGAAGAAAGAGATAAGGGCATTTGTCGAAATTGTCTCTAGTTTGCTAATGGATGAAGAATGGAATTGAAAATAGCAAAGGAAAACAAATCAACATGCAGATATTATGATTTTATAATTCTAATATGAAAGAACTGAAGCTTTTGTTTCATGAAGAAGAAAGTTTAGCCTGTAATTTCAATGCAAGGCATCAGTTGTAATGAGTCTGAAGTCTTTTCCTCCAAGATATCCAAGAGTATTATTCTCATTCTCTTAAGAGTAAATAAGTAATTATTTCATTAGCTTTGCCTAATATTAATTTACTTGTAGAAAATAAGTTAAAAAATCCTCTCTCGGGCTGGGAAGGTGGCTAAGTGGTAGTGTTTGCTTTGCATGCAAGAGGCACTGGGTTCAATTGTTAAGTAAAAATAATTCTTAAGCAAAAAGAAAAAAGCCAGAAGTGGCACTGTGGCTCAAATGGTAGAGCACTAATTGAGCTGACCAGCTGAGGGACAGCGCCCATGCCCAGAGTTCATGCCCCACGACCAGACTCCAAAAATAAAACACTAAAACTACCAGCACAAGTATGTTTTTTGCAGCATTATTACCATATCTAAGATATGGAACCAATCCACATGCCCCTCAATAGATGAATGGATCAGGAAAATGTCCTATATATACACAGTGGAAGTTCATGGTTCTATCAAAAAGAATGACACAGCCCCTTTTTTTAAGAAAATGGAAATACTTGGAAAAAAATCATTATGTGAAGGAAGCCAGACTCAAAGAAACATAGGCTTTATGGTTTCCCTCATTTTTATTAATTAATATATGCTTAGTATAGTCCTGGCAGATAAGTTCATTTTTTACACTCTTCATATTCGCTTTTTTCTCTCCAACCTCCTCTCCCATTCCCTTCCTTCTCTCTGTGTGTGTGTGTGTGTGTGTGTGTGTGTGTGTGTGTGTGTGTGTGTGTGTGTGTGTGTGTGCGTGCAGTAATGAAACTTGACTCAGAGCCTAAAAATCTTGCTTGTTTTTTTTTTCACTCATGACTGGCTGAATCTGTACTATTTTAACCAAGGTTTCACTCTGTGTTTGATTGAACAATTGAGCATAAATGTCTCGTGGATTGCTACCCCAGCCATCTGTGAACCATGATCTTCCAATCTCAGCCTCATGAGATGAGATACTGGCATCTAGCTCTATTGCCAAGTGTCATTTGCTTTGTTTTGTTTTGTTTTTGTTGCTTTTTTGCATCCAAAATCTGTATGGAAAACAAATCATTTATAATCAGGACTATTCACATAAAATATGTGTTGTTTAAAGATTACCTTAATAATGTAATCCTTTTGCATGCACATTATGCGATTTGATGTTTCGAACTCTATTGTTGCAGTCAAGTCACTTATATATAATTTGAATCTTCTTGTCTTGATGTTATAGAGTGTTACGTGTTCAAAAACAGAATTTATCAAGGTTTAACTCTGCAATACTGAAGCAGGACCTTTATAATTATTCAATGTCCTGTAAATCATAAGTTTACCATTTCTTGAGGCACCATATGGGCACAAATATTTTCCTATAATACCTCCTCATATTTTAGACCTCAATGCCATGCAATGCACACTTCTGCCAAATATGCAAGGGCATCCTTTGTAATTTTCCATGGATTTTCACTGTTCTTCTCTCTACTCTCCAGTGCTAAGTCCTGTGACGCTCATGCTGATTTCCTCCCCTGTTATATTCATCATTGCATCTTGGGAACTCCTGGTATGCATTTCTGTACTTCTGTTCATTCTCCTTGTGCTTCAGCTTGTACCCCTCTCACCTTGAAGGGCTAAAAATTGGGGATATTTGCTTTACTCTTAATCTCAGACATCTATCTTTACTTTCTAGAAATACATTCATGAAATTCCTTGTGTAAAGTCTAGTGTTTTGAAAATTATTACTGCACCTTCATGGCTTTGTTATGTGGCAGAAGGGAAGAACATAGATCAGTACTGTAACTTAGGTAAAACATTATTGCAATCATGCTTCAATAGATGTTGTTCATTGGATAATGTTTACTTCAAGGTCTGCCTGCCTGCTTCCTTTTCACTGTTTTGTTTATTTTTCAATGTAGTCTTTTCTTCTGGAAAATATTTATGGGCCTAGTGAAGATCAATTCCTACTTCAATTAGTCATTAATTTTATTCTAACTTCATTTCACAGATCCTTCTGATCTTCTTCAGTGTCTGTGTAGTGCTTCACATTTTTAGGTATGTTTTAACATCGATGCATCAATGATGAAGACACATTCCTTAAGTCACCAATTTGATGACTGAAAAGAAACCATGCTGCAGTCTCACTATATGGCAATTTTCTGGTTTTGAATTCTTTTAGATTAAAATTGATGCTGGACAACAAACATTCTGTGTACAATTTTATATTTTCCTAATTATTTTAGTATATTTCCCAATATCATATAAAGTTAAAACATTATCACTTACTTAGTTTTAGGATTTCTAAAACAGTCAGAGTAAAAGTTCTATTCATTCACAATTTTAAGATAATAGAGGGTCCATTATGACCAAGTGAGATATTTTAAAAATTTTATGTGTAGTCCTTAAAGGTTGTGCTGGGGAATCAAGTGCTGTGTTTCATGTGTCTTAGTCTACTGGCAGCCTATGAGCCTGATGTGACCTGTGGTTTTATTTTCACTCAACTGGAATAAAGAAATATTTCACTAGAAAGGAATTATTAATTGCTTACTTTCTCCAATATCTCTCACAAACATGAAAGTAATATAATTCTACACTGACTGAAAATGGTGTTCCTATTAGAGTAATTGTTTATTTTTTGTAGCCCCACTCTTCGCTAAGTCTTGTCCCTTTCTTATCTCCCCTTCCCATAAAACTTGACTGGATCCACTGGAAATGCACTTCCAGTCAGCCTCGTTCATAAAGAACCCAACCTTAACTAACCTACCCCCTGTTAGTCCTGCTATAAACTTTCAAAGGACTGACTGCAACCAGAATCCTTCCTGGAAGTCCTCCTCCTGCTATAGGGAAAGCCTTCTTCCACTCCAAACCTTCCTGGAATCCCTGCTCTGCACCACCAGAAACCAGGCCACATCCATATCTCCTCCTATGATCTGCCTTGCTGCACCAAGATCCCCGCTTACATGGGGCTCCTCCCTCTAATCATAACTTCATCCACCAGATACCCCGTCCCTAACCATTCTATTCACTCATAGTCCCATTGCTCACATATTCTATTACTTCCAAGCTCCTCTTGTCCCTTTCATACCCCACTCCCAACCAGACTTCTCCCTCGACCCCTCCTTGTTTCATCAGAAACTCCATCCATAATTACTCTACTTCTTAGTGTCCTAATGTCTCAAACCCAGCCCTGAACACACCTCTTTCCACAAAGCCCTTCATGCTAAACCAAAAACACTCCACCTCTCTATAACTGCCCTTGTAGCCCGTCTTATTTGACCAGAAGTTTCTCACACAGCCCATCTCCTGCCAGGAAAGCCAGCCCTGCTCCACCACAGGCTTCTCTACCTCCCATATCGACTCACTCAATGGTGGCTGCATTGTTCCCGAGATGAATCCTCCCCTTATTGGATCCTCCTGCAGATCCACATCCTACTCAACCAATTACCCTGTCCATAATTACCCTACACCTTTGTAAACCTTCCACTCCTTTTCAAAGTCTCTCTTCCAATTAACCCCATGGCTCCAAGCCCTGACCTGCTCTAGAAAACCCCCACTAGACAACCCCAACCACACTATCCCATCTCTCGACACCCACATTGTTCCACTTCAAACCACTGCATCTGTTGGCTTCCCTCTGGAAGCCTCACCAGGCTCAACTGTGAATCCCTGTTCCTTCATAGTCCCTTTTTGAAGGTTGCCTTGCCCCACTGGAAACCCTGTCCAAAGTCTAATGTCCTACCTTGCAACACTGAAATCTCCACCCAACCTTACTACTCTTTTTGAAGTGGTGACTGGCTACACCAGAAACCCTGTCCTAACTAGTCTAGTCCACTGGATCCTATCCCTTTTCTCACAAAGCTCTGGTCCTGAAAAATTCCTCCATACATTGTTATTACATCCTGCTCTGCCAGAAACCCCACTTCCAGCCTAACACACTTCCCAAAGGCCTGCCATTCTCCACCAGAAACCACGCCCGTTCCTCGCCCACTTCTTCCCAGCACCGCTATGCCCTCTCACAGACCCTGAAAAGCCTCTCCCTCATAGCTCTGCATTCCTGCACCAGAATCCCCACCTTTGTCAGCCTCTTGCCTTCATTCTCTTCCCTGCCTTATGGGAAACCTCACCCTACATATTCCACCAGAGTTCACAGTGCTACACCACAACCCTCCTTTAAGTAACCTCCTCCTTTGTAGCCTTGTACTTCCTTTTCAAAGCTCTGCCCCAAACAGGCTCCTCCCCAGTGACCCTGCCTTCTTCCACTGAAACCCCATCCACCTCCCAGTCTCCATCCTAAAGTCCCACCTACTCCACAAGAGACCCTGCTCCTAACAAGCCTAGTCTTTCCTCTCCCCTCCCTGCTGTCTCAAAGCCCTACACAGACTGGCTTTCACCCTCAAAGCCCCACCCAGCTCTACCACAGAGGCTGTGCCAATAGCAACTCCTCCCTTGAAATAGACAGGGCACCACAGGAAACCCCACACCACCTCATCCTTGAAGTTCCACCTAGGAACTTTTATTACAAATGTGATTTTATAATGGTCACAGGATTCATACTAATCAATATGATAAGAAGCAGTATTGCCAATAGAAAACAAAAATTAGATAGCTATTAGATGCCTTAGTCTAGTTTGGGGTTCTGTTACCAGGCAGATACAAATTGTGTGAAAATGTGTGAAGATGATTCCTCTAACTGGAAAGCATTCTGTGAAGTATCCGTAAGGTTTCATGAGTGATCATTTTTATTATTTCTAGAATTTTCGTGCACATTTGTGTCCATTAACTTAAAAATTTTAGTTATTTTAAATCCTCTGGTTTGGTTGAGGAAAGAGTATTAAGATGTAATAAAATGACTTTCAAAACATCTTTCTAATGAATAATTTTGGATTTGCTTACTTTACTATGTACCAGAGTTTTTAGTAACAGAAATTCTCTACCACAATCCACTTTGAATTTCCTCCTTCCACTAAAGTGCCCATTGGAACAGATTAAAGTGAGATTATACAGGTAGAATGCCAGAAATATGAACGTATTTGAGATCATAACAAAATCATGATGAAGACCTTACCAACTGTGGTTTAAATTTTCTAATGAAAGGAACTTAAGCATATTTAACTGCAGACTTTCTGAAGACTAGAAGACAAAAATATAAGAAATACTCTCTTATACCATGGTTCTGAAAACAAAACAAAACCAAGGAAAGACAACATAATGAGACAGAAGGGAATGATGAACTTGTACATGTGATATAGAATGTAAAAATACACTGAATCAGGTAAAAATAATTTTGGTCACAATGCCTGGTTGTTCAATATATTTCATTGTATATATTGTTCTTTGTTAACCTGTGACTTAATAAAGGTTTCAGCAGGGATCTGCCAAAGTAGTTCTGTAGTTAGTCAATTTCATCATTGCAAGATCATCAGGAGGATAAACTCCCACACACCTTAACATACCTGCAACAGCACTAGACATACATTCCTATTGGTCCAATTGTGTAAGGCAGACCTGTATTTAACCCAAGGTTTGTATGTGGTATGCTATGGTTTTTTGAGGCTTGATACAAAATATCCCTGCCCAGAATTAAATGATGGCATTTATAGCTCAAATGATTTAGTGTCATTGTTAACATCTAAGGCATGCTGAGGTTTTTATTTATACCTCTACATTTCCCTTTCTTTCATCCGCCCTTTCTTTCTTTTCTTTTCCTTTCTTTCTTTCTTTCTCTTTCTTTTCTTTCTTTCTTTGTTTGTTTGTTTGTTTCTTTCTTTCTTCGTTCCTTTTTTTCCTCTTTTAGGAAATAAGTATAAATTTACATATCTTGTTTGCTGAACAAGTATTCTACAATTAGAATAATCCTTTTTCGATTTATTTACTTTGTTCATAGGTTATCCATTTTGCTGAGGGCTGAACACAGGCTAAGTTCCTCAGCTGTGTCTGCCAAGCAGAGGGGATCACAAATGCATTCCAACATGTGAACCTTTAGGATGATATGAGACTCTTATTACTTTCCTTGAAAACTGGTTCTGATCTTTGATCCTCCCAAATTCTACCTCTTCAATTAGTAATGTGAGTTCTAGTAGTCTGTCCTCAGTATAGATCGTCTAAATGATTACTGAATGCAATTTCCCGTTAATCTCTTTCTTTGCCAGTCCAGGGGCTGTTATAGCTTTATTTCAAGACAAATTTTGTGTATATATGCACATTAGCTTTAAAATATTACTTTTTCCCCCCTTTTTTTCCTTTTTGATTTTCTTGGTCAAGGGGCTTCAATTTTGGGTCTGGGCGCTGTCTCTAGGCTCTTCAGATCATGGCTAGCACATTACCACTTGAGACACATTGCCACTTCTTGTTTTCTGGTGGTTAATTGGAAGGAAGAGTGTCATGGATTTCCTTCCAGGACTAACTTTTAACTACTATCCTCAGATCTCAGCTCCTGAGTAGCTAGGATTACAGGCATGAGCCACTGGCCTCCAGCTGAAAATGTTACTTATTTTAGGTTCTGTGATTTAGTTGAGGGAGTAACATGAGTGTGTAGAAAGGTAAAATTCAAGTTACCTCTCTAAATAATTTCAGAGTTTAATTTTCATATGCATTGCAGTTATTAATAACAGAAACTCCCAAAGTAACAGAATTATCCTTCATTTTCTCCTTCCCATAGGTACTATTGGAAGAGAATGAGTGAGATCTAAGACAATATGTACTTGAAATTATAAAAAAAATATTTTGATGATACATAAAGAGCCAGATCACACAATGTACTATTCATTTTCTAAAGAAAGGAATGTCATAAAAGTATATATATTGGCAGGCTTCTCACCTGAAAAACAAAGAAAAAACAAGATCATAAAAAAGCTGAAGGGGATCAGCAACCATGTAAATGTGATATAGCATTAGGGACTTTAAGACGTTAACTGGTTCAGGTAAAGTAATAGTTTAGGAAATTTATCTGTTCAATTAATTTATTCATTACAATTTTTTAATTTTTATTTACATGTCATTTAATATATAAATGCACACATGTGATATATATACATATATATACATATATATATATACATATATATATATATATATGTATATATATGTATGCATGTATCAGCAGTATCTGTCCAGTTAACTGTTAGGTTATGTATGGTTAGGTAATTTCACCATGTCAAGTTAATAAAAAAGATGGACTTCCATAAACATTTACAATCCTGCAGCACCACTGCACATGCGAATTTAAGTGTAAACTAGACCTGTGTTTAACCAAAGATTTATATACATGTTGTTATTTTTTCATCTAGTCTTAATACAAAATGTGTGTGCTCCTAGAAATGAATGATGGCATTTATAACTACAATAATTTAGTGTAAATCGTTACATTGATCCCATGCTCAGTATGAGTTGTTCTTTCTTTCCTTTTCTTATTTTAACTTTAGGAAGTTGATTTGAGTTTTGATGTTGTGTTTGCCAGACAAGTATTCCACCACTGGAGTAACTCCACCAATCCTTTCTTGTTTAAGTTACTTTAATCATAGAGTAGCAATTTTTGCACCCAGTCCAAAAAGCAGGGATCATGATTGCATTCCAATATCCCTCCCTAGTAGGTTGATGTGGGTGATACTTTACTTCCTAGACTGATTCAGAACTGTGATCCCCTCAAATTCTACCTCTTTAGTTAATTGTGTGAGCTCCAGTTCTCCCTACTTCTAGAAGATAGGACAGACATAAATGATTACAGGTAATTTGAGTGAATCATTGGCTAATATAGGTGATTTGATATTAAAGTGTAGGTTAAGTTTGAAAGTATAATCACAGTAGTGAGATATTTTGCTAAGTAATTTTGTTTCTCATTAATAACACATCTTGACCAGAATTAAGGACTTACTTTCGCTGTCTGTCAACTTGTATATCATTTGGTAAAAATAAACTTCATGTCTTCCATGTGGGATAAAGAACTTTGAATGGTCTGATGTGCTGGTTCACATCTATAATCATGGTTAGCAATCAGAAATAAATAGATCACAATTTGAACATAGCCTAACCAAAAATTTAAGAAGTCCCAATCTCAACAAACTAGTGGATCATGTTAATCATGCCATTAATCTCAGCACCACAAGAGGCTAAGTCTCTGTCTAGTACCTGTGTCACTTGAGTAACTAGGACTCTTGGAGGCAGTCACCTCTACTAATGCAGAAACTGGGCTGAGATTTAGCAAGAGGAGGGAGAAGTCTTCCCCACCTTCCCAGGGTGGACCTCACAGAATGCAGTGAGCGTGCTTGCTTTCCTCCTACACATGGCTTGAGATGCCATGCTGCTTAGTGTTCATTATTTCATTCCAGTGACCTGTGGTAGAGGTATAAGAAAGCATTAAATAAATTTCACATGTGCCAATTGAGCTGCTCTCCCAGCTTGTGTGTTCAACTCAGCAAGTGTTCATTATTTGAGAGTTGAGAATACCTAGTTAGGGGAGGGTGGGAGGGAGAGTGAAAGGGAGGAGAGAGAGAGAGAGCTGGGCACCGGTGGACCACACCTGTAATCCTAGCTATTCAGGAGGCTGAGATCTGAGGATTGCAGTTCAAAGCCAGCCTGGGCAGGAAAGTCCGTGAAAACCTTATCTCCAATAAACCACTGAAAAACCAGAAGTGGCACTGTGGCTCAAGCGGTAGAACAGCTGAGGGAAAGTGCCCAAACCCAGAGTTCAAGCCCCACGACCAACTAAAAAAACAAAAGAGAGAGAGGGGGAGGGATAAAAGAAGGGAAGGAAGGAAGGAAGGAAGGAAGGAAGGAAGGAAGGAAGAAAGAAAGAAAGAAAGAAAGAAAGAAAGAAAGAAAGAAAGAAAGAAAGAAAGAAAGAAAGAAAGAAAGAAAGAAAAAGAAAAAGAAAGAAAGAAAATGACTGAGAACGAATTGTTTGGAGTCAGGAGTCATATGTCAGAGGTACTACCTTTGTTTGTTGTTAGGTCTGCCCCAGGTCATGCAGACCCTATACAAACACCTTCCCAATTCTTGGCTAAGTTTCAAACCTTTATGTGTTGCCTAGTGTCTGGCACACCTGGAGGCAGCCACCTCCCCATCCTGTTAAGTCACAACCTGGTCAGCCTCTGGTCGCACTTTCGATCTGACCAGAGTTGAGTCCCGGAACTTCAAGTCACATCCAGATCCAGTGTGGCCAGAGTTTCCCCCAAACTGCCACACCTCATCTGGTCTTTCACATAGATACATCCTTGCCCGAGTTTGGGTCGCCCCATTTTTTTAACATGCATTTCCACCATGTATGGCATGGGCAGCAGTTCAGTAAATAAACTTCTTTACCTGACTGAATACTGTGTGGTGTTCTCTTTATTGGCTACCTAAAGAAACTCACCTCATTAATAAACTTTAACTTCAAAGTTTCTAGTTATGAATGCATGGATATTTTTGTGACACATGTGAGATGAGTATCTACAAAACATATTTACTAACATCATTTAACAGTATAATTCTGCCTGGAATCTTTAATAGCAGCATAATTAACCATAAAGTCTATTTTGTTTGCTTTGCTTTGCTTTGTTTTGGCTTAAAGTAATAGAAGAGTTGGTGAGACAATCTGTGTGAAGCCTCATGGTCTGTGTTGGAGGGGCAGAATGATGTAGGCTCCGGCGTCAGGATTATCTGAGGACTGTGTTTGTGTATGTGGAAAGCTCTTGGCATGCCAGGCTATAGAGGGAACATGTTTTCTCTATCTCAAAGCTCTTGTCAGACTCTTGGGAGCTGAGGAAGTAGCTCTTCTGCTTACTTAAGCATAGACGAACAGCTAGTCAAGCATTTTCCTGAGTACGGGGAAGTGGTTTGAGCTTGCTCTAAAATAGTTTAGATAAAAATGTACAAAGACTTATCACATAGTTTAAGCAAAATTGTATCTGTTGAAATTCTTTGTGTGAATGTCTCCTGACTAAATCTTGGCAAAGATAATACTTGCTTGTCCTTAAATACCCACTAGCCATAAAACACAGCATGCAGTGGCAATTGCCATTTGCACTCTGCAACCCTTGTGTCCTGGTGATTTTGTGATCCTTACCCAGGGACCCCAATGCCTGAGATGTTGACAATTGGCACCCAAACAGGAACCCTGCATTGATGAATACAGGAAGGGATATTCAGGTAAGTAGTTTTAATTACAGGGTGATGGGACAAGTTAAGTCTACTCCATACTTACATATGCTAAAATATTTACTTGCTGCTTATGGTGTAACTATTTCTTCTTTTGACATAGAAATGTGTATTAATGTAGTTAGGTAATGGAATCCTTGGTTCCCCGACAAAGGGACGTTAGATGTTGATAATTGGAAATGAGTAAAGTATAATGTAGAAAGAGCTGATCGAGAAGGGGAAAGGATTCCTGCTAGATTTCGGTCCATTTGGGCTATTTTAAATAGCATTTTTAAAGCTTTAAATGAGAAAAGATTAATAGTGGACTTAAAGAAAGAGGCCACGCCTTCTATTGTAGATTTTCTATTGGACTCTGAAGTCAAGGACGCAATAGATAAGGCTGCATCACAATTAACAGAGAAAAAACCAGAGGTAAAGAAAGCTGAAAAGGAACAAACTGAAAGCATAACTAGAATGTCTGAGCAAATGGAGTTGATTTTATCAAGATTACAACATATGGAGTTAGAAATTAGCAGAGTGAAAGGAGCTTGCTGAAGCAATTTTTACCGCGTCACTCCCTCACAAAACAGAAGGCTCAGACAGTGAGTTTGATGATGAAATGCCTATTTTTTCTTATCCTGTAATTTGACCACCTCCTATGAATGGTTTTGCTCAACCAGCCAGATATGACGGTGTTGCTGTCGATGATATTGGTAAACTTAAGAAGGCAGTGATGTATGGTCCTCAGTATCATTATGTTAAGGAATTGCTTAATGCGCATCAGCGACATTATAATAATTTTGTTCCCGAGGATTGGAAGATGCTTTGTAGAGCCTTGCTTACGGAACCTGAATACCTACAATGGCAAATCTGGTTTACTGAGTTATATACAGAAAGGACTAGACAAAATGCACAGAGCAATAATCCACACCTGCAGGTCATAACCTGTCCCATGTTGAGTGGGACAGAACAATATGCAGATGCTCATATGCAAGTGAACTCTCCTGAAGAGATCCATGAGCAGTTTAGAGACATTGGTATTGAGGCATGGGGGAGGATTCGGCTGGTAGGAGAGCATTATTGCTCCTGGACTAAAGTAATGCAAAAACCTAATAAACCCTATGTTGAATTTTTATCATGATTGACACTGACCCTGTAACATACTGTTGTGGGCGAGGCTGTACTGCAACAACTACTGGGCATGTTGGCTTATGAGAATTCTAATGAGGACTGTAGACGAGCCCTATTGCCTATTAAAGAATCTGGGGATGTAACTATATATAAGGGCATGTAAAGAAATTACATCCGAATCCCGGTGTATGCAGTGGTTTGCTGAATCTATGCTCACTACCTGGCATGCATTACAAACCATCTAATCTAAAATGTTTTGGATGTGGTCAAATGGGACATGTAAAGAAGAATTGTAAAAAGGCTACTGATGTTAACAAGAGAGGACCAGGAATTTGCCATAAATGTAAAAAGGAAAGCACTGTGCAAGAGTGTGTAGATTAAAAATAGACAATAAAGGAATTCCTATAAAAATGCTTATCCTATGCAGGGGAACTCTCTATCCTGCCAGCCCCGGCGCCACGGATTAATAACCGAGGTTAGCCAACCATTTTTCTTCCTTGTCCCTGCCACAGCCCACAGCGCCTCAATGGACATGCCGATTCATTGATCTACTGAGAGGCATATTGGTATAAAACATGCTTGCATGTAAGTATTAATTATAGTCATTCAAAAATGACAGATGTCACCTCCCCAGACATACTAAAATCTTGATTTCTAAGTAAGATAAGATTTTATGGTACTACAAGTGTTGAGATATCTGGATGAGTCTAATGTGTATCTTGCACTGAATTAGACAAGAACATATCCATTATCATATGGGATAAAAAATGGCAGTAAGAAGATATTCCCTTGAGAAAGATATAGGAGGCTGCGAGAAGTATGGAGAAATTCAGATAATTTTGAAATTAGAAATGCAAGCTCAAGTATGTCTCTTTAAGTGGAAGGGCAAAAGAAGGGGAAGAGAAGAAAATAACTGAAAGCAGATCATTGTCCCAACTTAGAGTATAGAAAGACATAACCTATAACTTCCAAGTTAAAGAGAGACCAATATAATATGTCCCACTTAATTTAAATTCGTGCAAAATATTTACTTGGCTTTTTCCCACTTTAATGCTCTAAAATAAATGAAGACTTATAAGAAACGTTATGTGATTGTTGTTAGTTCAACCTGAACACTAGTTGTGATGAGCCCTCTTTTTCTCAGTATGCTCTTGGAAAATACTCCCTAAATTGCTGATGCTGTAACTGATTAGAGAGTCAGCGTAACAGGTTTCTACTTGTATGATAATTCCATAATAGTTTAATGTAGTTTTTTCTCAAGATATCCAAGTATATTGTCTGACGCTGTACTTTGAACACACCCTCACACCTGAGCACATTATTTGAAATTGTACATCAGCATTTCCTTGGCATATTCTATTTTGTGCCTTTGTCTTTTTTGAATGTTCCTTTTGATTGCTCTATTTCCATTTCATCTGTACAAACTGCTAAAAATATTGTTCAGCTACCACTTCTTGTTTGCAAACACACAGTCTATTTATGAAGGTACTTTGTCCATGTTAAGCAATAGGGTAGTACTTACTCTCTGAGGAGAAAAGTTCCACAATATAACTGTATGCCAACATTTGAAGATGTAGAATTTAAGGCATTTTGAGACAAACAGTGATATTTGAATTGAAAGGCTCTTAGGGACATTTTCTTGGAGCTCAGTAGTTTACCCAGGAGAAATATAAATATCCACACACTTTGGAGCTAATTAGTAAGTAACTGAATTAACACTAGATCCTAGATGTTGTGTTATTACAAGTCACCATTGTATTATTGTTATATCAGAATCCTTCCCTACATGCATATGTGTATCAGAAAATGAAAGAAAGGCATTAATAATGTCTTTTCTTTTTAGACATTTAATCCTTGTGGTGATGGTAATGTTTGAACTCTTCCATCCAATAAAAGCTTGAAGTTTATAAGAGCATTTCCTACATATAAGAATGTGTGGCAGTTTCATTGAGAAGGTTATTTAAGCATGGAGATATCTCTAAAAAGAATTATATTTAAATAGAGTGTATGGCAGTTATGACGTATCAATGGCTATTGAGGCATTTTCTATTCTAAAGAAGAATCAATTTGCGGAGTCTTCAGTAACATCAGTAAAACTGTATGTTCAACCTATACTTGGTATTACTTGTCCTACATTTATAATGAATAGCCTGATAAGATGACCAAACCTATCTAACGATATTTCAGTAAAATCGCAAAGTGATGTAGATACATGGGTCACTCATTTGAACTGTAGAGCAAATTAGGCTTGTCTGTGCTATAGTTCAATCCATAATCTCCTGGTTAAATAGTCTTGAAAAATATTCACAGACAGTTACATCTGTATAATACTCCTAAGGTCAGGATAAAAGCATTTGTTCCCAACATTTAAAATAAAAAAAAGATCTGTTGAATTCATGGATCTAGAATTTTATGGCTTCACATTCATATCTCAAAATTTCATCAATACGACTTACATCTCTACCAGTTCACCAAAACATTGTTCTTATTGAATTTGTCTATGTCCTTTTAGTTTTCAAATCCAAATAGCATATTTCCTTCAATGTCTTTGTAACAGTTTTGACCATTACTTCCTGCGAATTCTTTCCTTTCTTTACTTCTGTAAATCTGTTTTTATTACTTTCTTGTTTCCTTATCTCTTTCTTCCAATCTTGTCAACACTGGTGCTCACATTGCTACACTTATGTCATAACTTTTCTTTTCCTCTTCCCTTTAATAATGCCCCCAATTTTATCATTCTTTTTCATATTCATGGTCATGGATATTTTGATGATATTTAAACAGATCAATCTTTGCCTCTGTTTAATATAAACTTTAGAACTATCAGAGAGTTTTTTTCCCTAAATCCATCATTTTCACTTGTAATTCTTATCACCAAGAATATCACTAACACATTTGCCTGGCCATAGATGTAGAACCCTTTAGATTTCTTCTTACCCTTCTACTCCCACCCATTATATAAGATGAACGATCAAGATTTTCTCAGTTTCTGTTACTAATTTGATTTCTTTTTTTTTGTTTGTTTGTTTGTTGGTCGTGGGACTGGAACTCTGGGCCTGTCTGCTGTCCCTGTGCTCTTCAGCTCAAGGCAAGCACTCTACCTATTAGCTACAGCACCACTTTCGGATTTTCCATGTACTTTCCTAGCGAGTCCATTAAACTTCCCCCTTGAATTTGGTTGTCATGAATACCCAACTTCTATGTTAATGAGGAAAAACTCTAATGTAAAACCTTGTCTCCAAAAAACCAGTCCAAGAACCTGTGATCACAAATATTTGGCTATACTTTTTTCTTTTCTTTTCTTTTTTTTTTTTACCTTGAAAGTCTTCTTGTGTCTAAATTGCCCACAAAAATAAGTAGTCCACTTTTTGGTACAATCGTTTCTAACCTCAAAAATATATTTTGGTAACAAGATGCTTAGACGAAACCAAAGTATACTCCACTTTTTATCTTTTCTCTTAAGTCTCTCCTTAGATAAAATATCAGGAAAAGTGAAGTTCTTCTTTGCAAAATTATTTCAATTGATTATTTTTCTCTTGGTCTTGCATTTGTTCAACAAGATGTATCGAGGAGAATAGAGTTAAATCACCCATACCTTGGATGAGTGTCTGTTACAAAGGACAATGCTTCTATGTCCTACTTCTATGTCCTCCTCTTAGCTCTTTCCTGATTTCCAATTAATCACGGCTTCTTGGCTTCAAGTTTAGGGAAGCTGAAGGACTATAAGGCCTCCCCCATTGCTCCATGTTCATGTTTTCTAGTTTAAAACTCTTTTAAGTTGCCTCATTCGGATGTGGAATTTATTTTCATGTCTTCATTCAATCTGTTCTGCATCGTAGTGAGCCAAATAGGCTCTGTAAAATCACTTTAGGTAGCTAAAATATTAAGAGAATCTATATCAAAACGTTTTGGCCTCTCTCCACTGTTGAAGCCAATATGTTTAGCTAGAGCTTCTAAGAAGAGTTTTGTTACCTTTTCCATTTCCTCAATTCTTTTCTGATCCCAAAAGTTGTGGCTTATGTAATAAGAGAAGTGTTCACTATCTCATCTTAATAAGGATATTATTTTTTGTGAGCTTCTTAGAAATTTGAAATCATTGGTTTGAATTATCCTATTAGATTTTTTTTTCTGCGTTTCAGTGCTTCATGTGCAAAGACAGTGTGGAAAGAATTGCCAACAGAAAAATATAAACCTAATACATTCATTCATTGTGCAGGGCACATTCTCTCTAAATATTTTGACTCAAAATATCTTTTTCAGAGAATTACAGTTTGGTAATTAAAGGTCAAATCACAAATTTTCATGTCTTTTTTTTAAAGAACTTTGAATTTAAATTCCACTACAACGTTGTTTTACAAACTGAAAGTATATTTCCTGGGTAAGGACATTTTCAAGGGAAGCTACAGGATTCCCAGCAAGTTTTCTGAGGTTTATTGGTTTGTTTGTTTGTTTAGTTTAGTTTAATGAGCCATCTTCACCCACATTGCTCTCTCTCCACTAAGTCTCCATGGATTTCTTTGCATGAAAGCCTCTTTCCCAGGCAATTTTAAATTTTTTTAATAGGCTAAGTTGTTAAAAATCTTGAAGAATTAAAATTTACCTGTCATAATTGTAAAACTCTTTTGAGATTAGTTTATCAGAATCGCAATTTCACCAATCCTAATTCCACCTTTACCATCAGAAACAGTTAACGTTGTTTTCATGATATAGTGTCCATACAACTATTCTTTTCCAGTGGCTTTGTTATGCATATATATTACCATATAAGCTGATGCAGAGCAAAATGAACTCCAAGATATGGAAACAGAGGCTTTTTTCTTGCGGTTGCTGTTTTTAATGTAGTATGTGATTTCTATTTTCTTTTGGGTTTTCTCCCTATGGTTTATCCTCTGTTGTATTTGATTTTGATACCCTGTATTTTGTGTATACATTTACCTTAATTAGGGAATGGAAGAGGAAAAACAAAATAGTGAGAAAAAAGACAAAGGGCAAACCAATGCAATAGCAATGCTCACAAGACAATATATGAGAAATGTACATAACAACTTGTGAGAGGTATTGAGGAGAAGGAAAACTGTGAGAAAGATGAGGGAGGAGGTAACCAGTATGAAAAGTTATGTATTAAGTACTTTACATTTACTGACGGGATCAATGCAAGATAATGTTAAAGCATGCATAGATGCCTCACCAGCACTCATTCAAGGAATGGCATATGCTGCAGCAATGAAAGGAGAACCATTCAGTGCTTATGAACAAATATTACATAAGAAATGACCTCAGGCCAGAAATGGGGTCTGTTTTTCATGTGGCCAGTCAGGACACATGAGTAAAGATTGTCAACAAAAGCAAAATAAACCTAGTAACAATAAAAAGGGTAAAGCGCCTGGACTTTGTCCATAATGAAAGAAACGCAATCATTGGAAAAATGAGTGTAGATCAAAATATCATAAGGATAGAATTTTCCTAACAGCAGAAGAAAAGGAGACAAAAAACAAGAAGAGGTGTGCTCCCTCAGCCCCGTAAACGAAAGAGGGGAAACACCTACTGTTACACAAAAATCCCCTAAGGGATCAGTTCCATTAAATCCCTTGTCTCCCCATTTACAGTATGGGATTTGCCAAGAACTACTCCAGGAAGTTCAGGGTTAGATCTGGCAGGAAAAATAGATTACATTATCTCTATCATGTATGGTTTTCAGCTAATAAACACTCAAGTTTATGGTCCTGTAATTGAAGGAACTGTGGACTTGATAATTGGTAGAAGTTCAAATTAAAGAAAATTTTGAGGTATTACCAGGAGTAGATGATGCAGATTATCAAGGGTAAATTAAAGTAATGGTAAGGTCTTTAAAAGAAAATATGCAAATACATATGGATCAAAAAAAAGCTCAAATCTTAATTTTAAATTATGTCCATCTTCCAAATCAAATCCTAAAAGAAGATTGAGGTACAGGAGGTTTCAGTTCTACAGAAACTGTGGCCTGGGTACAATCTATTTCTAAGGATCGACCCATGAAAACTATAAAAGTGGAGAGAAAGCCAATTAAAGGTCTCTTGGACACAGGGGCAGACCCAACATGTATTGTAGGAAAAGATGGGCCCTCATCCTGGCCAATTATGAAGACAGAATCTATATTAATGTGATTGGGTATGGCTAACAATGTTGCTCAAAGTTCAAAAATTTTAAAGTGGGAGTGTGAAAATAGATTTGGAAACTTTCAACATTATATTGTATCTGCTTTGCCCTTACATTATGGGGCAGAGACATTATGCAAAACATGGAACTAAAATTAGTTACTGCAGATTCCTTTAGTGTACAAATTTTTTCAAAGAGGCCGCTGATGAGAAGTTTGCTGATGCAATATCATGGAAAAATCATCAGCCTATGTGGGTTGATCAGTAGTCCCTAATTCAAGAGAAGATACAGGCTGTAGATCAATTGGTAAATGAGCAATTACAGAAAGGACATTTAGAGGAATCCAATAGCCCTTGGAATACTCCAGTTTTTGTAATTAAAAAGAAATCTGGGTAATGGAGGTTGTTACAAGACCTCAGAGCCATTAATAACACCATGCATGACATGAAGGCTCTTCAGCCAAGACTTCCATCTCCTGTGGCTATTCCTAAAGGACGTTATATAATAATCATTGATTTTCAGGAATTTTTTTCAATAAAATTGGATCCTAATGATTTTCAAAGATTTGCATTTCACGTGCGCTCATGTAATTTGAAAAGGCCCTGGCAGAGATATCAGTGGAAGGTCTTGCCACAAGGCATGAAAAATTCTCCTACATTGTGTCAAAAATTTGTGGATAAATCTTTACAAAAAACTGGGGAAGAGTTTTCTAATGCTTATATTATTCATTATATGGATGATATTTTAATAGCTGCTGAAAGTAAACATTTAACAGAACAAATTTTAACAATTAACCATTGAGCAATTAACCAACTTTGGTTTGCTTATTGTTCCAGATAAAATTCAACATAATACACCTTTAAATTATTTAGGAAATATAATACATCATGTCACAAAAATGAGTTTCAAGCTAGATAAATTAAAAATATTAAATGATTTTTAAAAATTACTAGGAAACATAAATTGGGTTAGACCCTACTTGAAAATTACAACAGGAGAATTACACCCATTGTTTGAAGCCCTAAAAGGGGATTCTAATCCTAAATCTAAGAGACAATTCACTCCAATAATGTTAGAAAAAATTTCATTGGTGGAAGAAAAGTTACAAGCAAAAGTGGTCCAATTGGACTATAATAAAGACTGGGATTTTATAATGTTAAAGACATCTTATACACATACAGGATGTTTATGGCAAGATGGAGTCCTGGAATGGCTTCACTTGCCTCACAGTCAGACAAGAATGATAGCTTCTTATGTATTTTTGTGCAGCCAACTCATTGTCAAGGCAAGGAGTAGGTCCCGAGAGTTATTTGAGAAAGAAATGAATAATATAATTATGCCTTATAATAAAAAACAATTAAAAATATTATTACAGAATGATGAGAATTGGGGATTAGCATTATTAAATTATACAGGACAAATAAAATTTCATGTTCCTCAACATCCTTTATTAAAATTTGTGGAAGAGGTAAAAACCATTTTTCCATTAGTGGTAACAACACCTTTAGAAGGAGTTCTAATAGTTTTTACTGATGGGTCATCAAATGGAACTTCGGTGGTATACATTCCAGACCACTTCCCTATTATTAAAAGGGCATCTGACATTTCAGAGCAACAGGTGGAAATTATTGCTGTAATTTTAGCTTTAACCATATTTGTAAATAATCACCTTAATACTAATGAACAAAATCTTACACTTATGCAAAAACATTGGAGCGAAATTGGATTTAAAGTTCAGCCAAAAGTTAAAAGGAAAGATTTGCTCACAGGCACTAGGAAAGGGCCGGATGTATTAATCACCTCGGGAAGAGGGTATACATGTGTGTTTCCACAGGATGCCGAGTCACCCATCTGGAATCTCAACCGACTCGTGTGCCCTCCAAAAATAAGAGAAACCCAGGCGAATAAAAACTCAGAAGCTAGAAATGAAGAAGGCGATGCACAAGCTCAAAAGTCTTCACCTTTCTCCTCAACAGGCCATGGCAACAAAAGAAGCCCAACCACCAACCTGGGAACAAATTTAGGAGCGCACTCATTCTGCGGAGGAGATTGTTGTTTCTACAGGAAAGACTATCACTGTTTAAATTAAGTTTCTTGCTATACTTGCCATTATTGCTGTGCAGGCAGTGTCTGTTTCAGGAGAACAATACTGGGCATATGTTCCTAATCCTCCTCTTCTACATCCCGTGGGATGGGGGAGATGAGGATATAATACAAGTAATGAAAAATAATAGTGACCTGCTAGGGAGTTTGGAGGACTATTCTAACTCTCATATGACTTCTCAAACTATTAATTATGAAGGAATGACGGATACCACTCCAATTTGCATAACGCTATCAGGAGAAAATATCCCCGGGTGTTTGCCTATAAACTATAGAACTTTTTTGACTGATGACCTTGAACAATCCAATGATAAAAAGTTCAAAAAAAGATTGATGTGGTAAATTGGCATGATATTAGGTTTTCATACTTATAATGAATCCTTTTTCATTCCTAAGAGGAATATAAATTTAGGTAACTGCCTACAAATATATCATGACAAAGATCAGTTTGGGGATGTATTAATTACCTCACCAAAATTGTGGGAATGTGGATTTCAAAAGGCCTGTTTTTTACAACCTATGGGGCACCAGATAGTATTTTTGATTTTTCCATTGGTAACCCTGATTCTGATTATGCTGCCTACTTAAAACATAATTCAGGAAAGTTTAATGGCTATGCTCCTGAAACTCATGGGGAACCCCTGAAAAGATGGCTCACTCCAGGGTGGGTGGCTTCCATTTTGTCGAGTCACTCTCCCTTTCACAATAAAATGGGCATTCATCTGGATTTGTTCAGACTTTTTGCAGCAACAAACATGATTTTACTGAAAAAGCACAAAGAAAGTAAGAGTACTGCAATTGGGGTAAGAGCATGTGTGGGATATCCTATGGGAATTTTAGCTGGAAAACTAGATAATTTAATCATTATTAATCAAGGAAAATCTTTTATATTAGCTGTAAGGATTGTATTTTTACTAATTGTCTTACTTCTTCTCTGGATAAAACATATTCTGTAATTTTTATTTTAAAAAGACCTTCATATGTAATGTTACCTGTAGATCTATAAAATGACAATTGGTTTAAAAATTCTGCTTTACAAATGCTGAAAATTCTGGATATTATGTTGCAGCCAAAACGCTTTGTTGAGGCCTTGATTTTAGGAATTAGTGCTCTAATAACTATAATTAGCTCTAGCGATTTCTACAGCAGCCTTCGTAAATGAAGTAAACACTGCTTGTTTTGTTACTGATTTAAGCAAAAATGTTTCATTAGCCCTAGCAGAACAACAAATTATAGATAAAAAGTTAGAAATGTAAATAAATGCTCTGGAGGAAGTGGTTCTGGTTATAGGTCAGGAAGTTCAAAATTTAAAAACACAACTCTCAGTTAAATGTCATGCTAGTTTTAAATATATCTGTGTTACTGCTCTAAAATATAACTTTTCTTTTAATTGGAATGCCACCAAAAAGCATTTGTTAGGAGTTTGGAGAGATAAAGATATCTCTCATGTTATGGAATCTTTACAGGACAAAATTATAGCAGGTAGCAAAGCTCATTTAGATGTAAAAATTTTACAATCTTTGGCAGCATTATTTAAGCATAACGTGAAGGCCCTCAATCCTCTGGACTGGATTAGTGTAATAGTTATAATTGCCATTGTCAGATCAATTCTCCCAATTCTTATTCTTATATTTCCAGTCATTTTCCGGATGATCTTTAGATTTGTCCCTTCTGTGCATGGAGACATTCAAGAGCTTCAATTAAAAAATTTTAAAAAAAGAAGAAATGCCATGACACCTCCTGCTGAATCTGCATGAGAGATCGTGCCAGACAAAGCATAAGCTTCATGGAAGCATGCCTGCAGGAAGGGGGTGTTGGTTCAAGGCATCCTATACACTTGGCTGCACCTTTATTGACTCTACCTTTATTCTAACTATATTTTTCTTGGCTGTACATTTGTTGCCTTTATTCTCATTTTGGCTATTTTTCTACTGATCCACGAACAGAGCATAGGAAGCCACTTCCCCTCGTGCCTGTACTCGCTCCTCTCTGCTCTCTCTCTCTACCTCCACTCCTCTCGCAGGCTGCCTCACACCCTCTGCGAAGGTGCACCTACCCCTGCGAGACCCTGGCCACTGCTGCCTCCACACTGTGGCCCCTGGGCCCTGCTTCCTCCTCCCCTCTGCCCAGAACCCTCTTCCCCTTGGCTCTGCCCCCTACCCTTTCCCACAAGAGCAGCCCTGACTGGGCCCTAAGGCTTCTAGGCCATGGGAATTACAGCCTCACCTCAGCTCAGCATTCCCCGCCAACCCTAGCACTTGCTCAGGGGATCGAATCTCCCCTCAGCCCCACCGCTAGAGGTGACTCTCCTCCAAGCCTCTCCACTACACATATCAAGAACATGCACAGTGACCCAGTGAGTGAGAGAGAGAGAGAGAGAGAGAGAGAGAGAGAGATAGAGAGAGACAGAGACAGAGACAGAGACAGAGACAGAGACAGAGACAGAGACAGAGACAGAGACAGAGACAGAGACAGAGAAAGAGACAGAGACAGAGACAGAGACAGAGACAGAGACTGAAAGACTGAGAGAGATTATTGGGGAAAACTACCTCTAAAGGGCTCAGAACATAGCACCCTTTGGGATGACTCAACACACAGCATACTTCAAAAAACAGCACAAAGCACCCTGAGTAAAAGACTCAGCACAATGTGCCCTTTGAAGGACTTAGCATATAATAGCCTTTGGGATGACTCAGCACACAGCACCCTTTGAAGGAAGGAGTCCATAGCACGCAGTGTATAGTTCTCAGTGCATGGCACGCTTTGAAAAACTCAGCATGTAGCACTCTTTCCCAGGACTCAGCATATAGCACCCTGGGTTAAGACTCCATACACACCACACTTTGAAGGGCTGAGTATGTAGCACCCTGTGTAAAACACTCAGTGCACAGCACCCTTTGAAAAATTCAGCACATAGCACAATTTTGAAGGACTCAGCACATAACACCTTGTGGAAGAACTCAGCACAGCACCATTTAAAAGACAGTACAGAGCAAACAGTCTACAGGACTCGGCAGACAGCACTCTCCTCATCCCTCTCTTCTCAAGGATGCAGCATATTGCACCCATTGGGACAACTCAGCACACAGCCTTCTTTGAAGCCCTCAGCAAAAGTACCCTGTGTAAAGGATTGGGCCACAGCACCCATTGAAAAACTCACCTGTCCCTCCCTTCTCATGGGGTCAGCACATAGCACCATTTGGGATGAATTAGCACACAACACTTTTGAAGGACTCAGCATAAAGTACATTTTGTAATGGACTAAGGACACAGCACCCTTTGAAAAAACCAGCACAGCCCACTCAAGGACTTAGAACATAGCACCCTTTGGGATGACTCAATACACAGCATGGTTTTTGAAGACTCAGAAAAAACATGCTATGTGGGAAGGACCCAGAAAACAGTAACCTGTGAATGATTCAGCACATACCTGTATGTCACAAGTTCAGCTGTCATTAGAATTAGGGTGCTTTCTTCAGTATCACCATTCTTCAGAAACACTTCACAAATTCTACTAGTTCACATTTAGCTAATGTGTGTTTTATGGAGGAAGGTGAGCTGGAGGTCTTGAACTCAAAGCTTGGGTCCCTGTCCCTAAGCTCTTTGGTTCAATGCTAGAGCTCTACCACTTTGATTCACAGCTCCAATTTTGGTTTGTTTTTTTTTTTAGGTTGTTCTTTGACAGGACTTATGGTGATCAGGAAGGCCAAGTTGGGGTGCCCATGGGCAAAGGCTCTTAGCTGGGCCTGGAGCTGACTTCTCACTTTCTTGTGCCCCTGGGAGCAGGGCCTCCTGGAGCTCTCTTGGCCTAGGGTGGAACAGATCTGCTCTGGAATCAGCACTCAGGGTGAGTGAAAGTCAGGTTGGCCCTGGTCACTTCCCCAATTTGAACTCTAGGGGAGGATAGTCCCCCACGATAGCAAAGGGATGCATGTTCCACGTGTGGCCACGAGTAGGCAGGAGTTGCCCACCATAGGGATTGTGTTTACTCCTGTTTCCCTGGGCCCCCATCATGCTTTGAAGCCACCCTGGACAGGAAAGTCCTTGAGACTTACCTAAAATTAACCATCGAAATGCAAGTGGGGCTGTGGCTCAAGTGGCAGAGCACTAGCCTTGAGCAAGAAAACTCAGTGATAGAGCCTAGGCCCTGAGTTCACACACATACACACACACACACACACACACACAGACACACACACACACACATACACACACAAGACATGCATGGAAAATCAAAGATTTCTACACTGCAATCTTTGGGTATTCTCTACCTTTTCCCCACTGAGTCTGGTGGCTGTTGGCCTAGGTGTTTGATGTATCCAACACCACCTGGCATCTTTAATTTTGGGGAGGTACAGAATGGCTAGAAGGTCAGCCTTCCCCATCCCAACTCCTTGATTGTGTCAAAGTCTATCCATGCCCTTTGTGTATCCTTTTACAGACTCGCCAAGACACCTTTAAAAGGTATCAAATGCTGGGCACTGGTGGCTCATGCCTGTCATCCTAGCTACTCTGGAAGCTGAGATCTAGAAGATCACGGTTCAAAGCTAGCCTGGGCAGGAACGTGTGTGAGACTCTTATCATCGATGAAACATCAGAAAACAAGAAGCGGCCCTGTGGCTCAAGTGGTAGAGTGCTAGCCATGAGAGAAAGAGATCAGGGACAGTGACTAAGACCTGAGTTCAATCCCCAGGACTGGAACAACAAATCTTCATTGGAGGCTTGTTTTCCCTTTGAAAACAATTTATTCTTTGTGATAAGCATAACATGGCCCTCTTCCCTGGCCACCAATAGGCCATAAGATGTCCCTTGAATATGGGCAACCTCCCGGCAGCCTTTGCCCTACCCGACCCGCAGTTTCCCCTTCAGATGACCCAGCAGATGGAGGCCTGAGAGAAGGCTACCTGGCCACCTACTTATAGTGGCTGCTGAGGCTTTGGAGAGTCATTATGTCACATAGTCATCATCTGCATCAGTCTACAGAAGAAAGGGAGGGAGCGCTCCTCACCTGAGTCTGTGAGCTGTGGGTGGCTCTGGATGTGGGGCAGCTGCAGCAGGATGTGCTTTGTGGGGGAGTCCTCTATGGGGTTGGGAAACTCGATCTCTCCTCTGGCAGTTTCCACACTGAGTTGAAGTGGCAATTCTTCAAAACCTTTCTGCTCCTCCCTCATTTCGCCCACCCTGGAGCCTGGAGGCATCCAAAGCAGTGGCAGTGAGAGGAGGCTCAGCCTGTGCTGGCATCTGGAGCCCGTTGTCCATGTCTTCCCCTGTGAGGAGTGACAGCGTCTCCCGCAGCTCTCTTTTTATCCATCTTCTCCTAGGACAGCTGGTACACATGCTCAGGTTTCTTCTGACACAGCTCAGCCCGAATGAACATCTGCTCTTTACATGCCATGAGGGACTCCTCAACAGTGAGATGTGTGCCGACAGTTGGCTGCATCTATGTTGAAGATCACCCGCTGGACTCTGGAAGTCCATTTCATCAGACAGGTCGTGGACAAAGTAGATTTTCTTCTTGGACGCCCATGTGTCCCGCTTCCCATTCCCACACAGGCTGTGGTGCCAGCTCATGGGATGGAGGGTCTGTGGCTCAAGCTTTCTCTGCAACTGAGCTGCCAGGTGAACCGGGTGACCGCAGCGGGCCTGCCACTCCTGCTACAGGAGTTTTCCCCTGTGGATTTCAGCCACTAAGAGTACTCACAAATTCACGTCCCTCTCGGTTTGGGGATTGTCTCCATCCTCTGCAGTGGTAATGTGTATGGGGGGAGTCGACTCCTCACCTATTGCTTCTCCAGGGTTTTCGACTTCCCCTTCCCCAGGGAAGGCAAGAAGCTCAGCTGGGCCTGCAGTCGCTCTTCCTGTGGTCTGATTGCTTTCAGGCACTTCAGAGTGTCCTGTCACTTTGGGGGAACCACCTGGTCTCCCCAGTTGTTCGTGCCATGCACTTTCTTCAGCTGCTACAGGAGTTGGGTATGCCTCTTTAAGGTGCTGCAGCAGGGCCTCCTTCTTGGAGCTCAGCTGCTAATTGGAGGTGTGTGCTGCTCACAGGTGGTTCTGAGCTCCTGCAGCTGGGCCAGGGACTGCTCCTGCTGGTCATGAGATGCTTGGCTTTCTTTCTATGTCAGCCACTTCTTTCCATTCCTCTATCTTCGCCTCTGTGTGAACCAGGTGTTCCCCCAGGTGTTTCTTCACCACCTGCTCTGTTTCCAGGACGCTGTCGAGCTCCTTCTCACCGCTCACCCTGTGGATATCGTCCCACAGCAGGGCCAGCTGCTCCTCCAGCTGTCCATCACACACATTTGCGCATCATGGGGTCTCAGGGATCTCCTGCCAATCCTTGGCCTTCTCCTCCAGTCTCCACCATTGTTCCTGCTGCTCCAGGTTCTGGAGATCGAGCCTCTGGTTTTCCTGGACCTGGATGTGAAGTTATTCCTCCCGGTTTTTCAACTCCATCTGCGTGCAATAGGCGTGGGCTTGCAACTGCCACTCGGCCTGAGATGGGCCATGGTTCCTCCAGCCTGTTCTCTAGGCAGAACACCTGCCTCGCCCCTCGCTCCTTCTCCTCTGTCAGTTGGTTCACCCGATGGGTCAGCTGCCAGGCCTCCTCCTTCCACGTGGACCTCTCAATGCTCAGGTCTTCTGTGAAGGTGTCTCTCTCTAGATTCGCTGTGCTCACTAGTCAGCTCACATTGCCCAGTAGTCTCTTCAGTACCTTATGCTCCACCAGTGCTTGTTGGAACTTGCGGATTCCTTTCTTCCTCTTGTCCAGAGCACTTCCAGCTTCTCCTATAACTTTGAGTTCACTTGCTTCAAGTCATTGAAGCTTCTGGCCTTTTCCTTGAGCAGAAGGGTCACATCATGCAGCTGTAGAACATTTCAGTCTCATTCTGTGATCATTGACCACAGAAGCCAACATCTCCAGCTCGGCCATGCACTGCTCTGCAGCCTGCAGGCAGCTGGTGAGAGCTTCGTGCTCCCTTTCTGTTCATCAGTAGCCTGCTGCACACAGGCGGGATTGTAAATTGTGTTCTGCCGAAACCAACCTCTGTATGGGTGCCTTGTGGATCTATAGCTCTATTTTAGGTGCTGCAGGCACCTGGGCTATCTTCTCCCTCTCTTTTTCCCATTGATCCTGAAGGTCTGTCTTTTCCTGCTTCAGTGATTGGATCTCGGCATAGAGTGCTTGGTTTCTTCTTTTGCTGGGGTCCAGGGTGGGCACCACATGTCGGTAGCACCTCTGCAGATCCTTGGTGGTATCAGGAGGATTGACACTCTGGAACCTCGTGGCTGTGACTGTGTCCAAAAACAGGGAAAGCCCGTGGTGGGCATCACCTTTGGCCTGGACCCTCCATTGAATCATGCTCTCCAGTGGTGTTTGCCTTGGGGATCCTTCCCTTTTTCATGTTCTTTGTTTTCTTGAATGTTGCAGGTCTGTCAGGAGGATTCTTCTACTGGTGTTCTGGCTGCAGTTTCATGCCCATAGTTTTCTCATGGAGTCTTGTTGTTTCAGACATCTGAGCACTGAGTTGGGAAAGATAGGCTGGCCACGTTCCTAGGCTCTGGGAAATCCTCTCTTCTCCCACTCACTGATTAGGAGGTCAATTTTGTATTCTACTCCAAAGTTGCCTGGAGTCTCTTGCTCACCACTTAGCCACCTCTACCTTCCTCAACTGCTGGTAGTGGTGTCAACCATCAGAGGGAATCCCGATGCTTCCGGGCAGCGTGGAATGTGGGTGTGGCCGCCATTCTTGTATCCCATTGGTCAGAAAAAATCATGAAATAATGGGGGTGTGACCAGAATACTGTGATGCAGGCAGAATGGGCAGAGTCAAGATGAGAGCAGCCGCTCTCCCAGGAAACTCTGTCCAATCCAGTGGGGACAAGAAGGTGACCTGCTTTAGCTGGATGGCTGCACAGGTTGTTCTGTATGTCTGTTTGTTGCCAGTCCCGGACCTTTAACTCAGGATCTGGGCACAGTCCATGAGTTGCTTTTGATCAAGGCTAGCCCTCACCCTCTGGAGTCACACGGCTCTACTTCTGGCTTTGTTGGCACTGAAGTTGGATTGGGGTCTCAAGGACTTTCCTGCCTAGGGTGACTTTGACCATGATCCTCTTATCACAGACTTGTAAGTATTAAGGAGGACTGCTGAGAGCCACGGGTGCCTGCCTAATCATTGGTCTTGCTGATGTTCTTGGACAGACCTGTGAGTTCCCTATCCTGGGGATTAATTGAGTGAAGCTGGGGCCCACAGTTTGAATCCTGTTCCTGCCACTTCCAAATGGCAGGAGATCCTAAGAAATACATTCTTATCCATATGAATTCCAATGGAATGTGATATATGTCATGATTGAATGGGGACTTCTTGAACGATTCTAGCATAAAATTATACACAATTATATCCTAGGAATCTGATCGATTTTAACTAACACTTTATGAATCATTTAAACAATTATATTCATTAAATGGAGGCATAATGAAATATCTACGAATTTGGTGTCACATAGTATGAAGGTGCCATTTTTTCTGCCAGGACTGGGATTGGAACTCATGGTCTGGGTAACTCTGTTGCACTGTGTGGGAAGGGGAAGCTCACCTCCGTGAAGTTAAGAAATTCAAGTCTGTTCCTTAGGCCTGAAATCGATCCCCAGCACTATAAGACATCTTTGTAATGTATATTTTACATAAATTATTTATATTTAGACACATATATTGACTCTTTATTGCATTTAGTGTAGTTATTCATTTTATTTTTTGTTTTATTCAACTATTAGCCATTTATTTTATTGACTATTATGACACATAGAACATTGATTACATTGATTACATAGGATATAGGTCTGCATATGTATTCCACTGCATATGTAATCCACCCAGGATTTCACAGAAAAAGAAAACCTGTCACCATCAGCTTCTTACTTCATTATTCATTGTTTGGGAGTGCTGGTGTCCGAAATCAAAGCCTACAAGGCCAAATTCATGAATGGGTAAGTGTCAGCACCCATCCAGGGGCAAATTGAGCTGACAGGCAGTTTCCAGGATCTGAGATCAAGTCTCTAGGGTTGACAAAATAAGAACAGATTGACATGTAGATGGTATTATGCTAATAAATATATATCTTTATAGAGTGCCAGAGATGTCTACACATTATTCAGTTATATAGAGTACATTTCTACCAATTCTTGGGTATTTATTATGCCTCTATGTAATTAATGTTATTGTTTTAATCCTTAATAAACTATAAAGTAAATCAAGGTCCTGAAATTATTGTATCCCTGTAAGACAGAGTATTCTTTTAATGATTCATATTAAATAAAATCAGTCTACTGAAATTATGATAACTAATTTTATACGAGTAGCATTCATGATTAGCTCATTCAACTGTGACATTGATAACATTCCATCGTTATTCCTATGGATGGGAATGAGTCTCTTAGGATCTTCCACTATCTGGAAGTGTCATGACTTGGATTTGAACTCTAGACCTATGTTCCTGTGCAGGACTATGTCTTCCCCAATAGCCCGCCAGCCTTCAGCAATGCAAGATGAAGTACCCTTTAGAGCCCTGTCATTCAGACCCAGATGGTCATGGTACAAAGAAAGAAATGCAATCATGCAACTTTTTTTTTTGTCAGTCATAGGGCTTGAACTCTGGGCCTGGGTACTGTCCCTATGCTCTTCAGTTCAAGGCGAGCACTCTACTGCTAGAGTCACAGCAGTACTTCCGGGTTTCTAGTGGTTTATTGGAGATAAGATTCTCATGGACTTTCCTGCCCGGGCTGGCTTTCAACTGCGATCTTCAGATCTCAGCCTCCAGTGTAGCTTGGATTACAGTTGTGAGCCACCGGCACCCGGCTCTGACACTTTTTTTATGTGCATATTTTTCCCATTTGCAAGGTTTGGATATCTAGGATCCCAGGATCGTCTGTGGCTCCAGTGGCTGCACCCCAGCCTAGGATGATGGAAGCTGAGGCAGAATTGCCATGACCTGAGTTCAAGACCTTGCTTTGCAAAAAAAAAAAAATAGCTCCCTGGCTTGCAATTCACGCTGTTTTTTATTACCAGGCATTGGATTTGAAATCAGGGTAACTCTGTAGCACTGTGGACGAAGGGGAAGCTTACCATGCTTGAAGACAAGAAAGTCCCGCCTGGTCCTTACACCTGAATTCCAGCCCAGCCCTGGAAAACATACTATTTATATTCATTGTAAAGATAGAATTTTTATTTACCTATAGATGTTCAGTCCATATCCTGTTTGTTGTGGTTATTGATTGTATTTTTGTTTTATTCAATTATTTACCGTTAATTGACTGTGATGATATGAATTAAATTTATTATACTGATGACATCCCATCACATAGTATCTAAATTTGTAGACATGTTGTCCATCATGTCTGACAGCCAGGACTCTCAGAGAAAAGGAAAACAGGTGTCACAATTGGCTTCTTATTCCAAAATCCAATTGTTTGCAGTGCTGGGATCTGAACTCAAGGCCTAGCAGACACAATTCATGAATGAATGTGTCAACACGGCAACCTCTAGCCAAGGAAGTTACCAGGCAGTTCCCAGACCCTGAGATTGAGCCACAGAGGTGAACAAAATAACCATACATGGATAGGCAGGTGGCAGTATACCAATAAATATATATTTGTATAGAATTCCAGAGACATCTACTTAGGATTCAATTACATCAACTACATTTCTACCAACTCTTAGGTATTTATTATGCTGCCATTGAAGGAATAGTATTGTTTTCATGCTTAATAAACCATTCATTAAGATCAATCAACGTCCTAGGATCATTGCATCCCATTTTAGATTAGACCGATGCCCTCGGAAACTTATTCAATCATGAGTTTCCAAATATTCCATCGTTATTCCCGTGCATAGGAACAAGTCTCTTGGGAAGTCTCCCCACTGATAGGTGTCAGGACCAGGATTCAATATCAGGGCCTTCGATGACATATGGGCCTGTGGCTTCCAAGATAGCCTGCTAGCCTTGGCCAATGCACTGTGGGTGAAGGGGAAGATCACCATCCTTGAAGACTACATGGTCAGGTCTGCTCCCAGGGCCTGAATTGAAGCCCCCTCACTGGCAAATTTCATATGCCCACCTAGGATCTCTATTTAAATACATGTGTGGAATGTATCATGTGTTCAATGTAGTTATTCTTTTTATTGTGTGTCTTAGTCAGGGATGAATTTTGTATTTTATTGATTATGATGAGAGACATAAGTGTGCTGGCAGGGATGAGAACTAATTCCCATGTCTATAACATTGCTTAAGCCTTCTCCATCCTAGCTGAGACCGAGAATTTTCACAGGGCAGGAAAACTAGTGGACGTATTGGATTCTCACATCTGCATTCCGCTTTTGGCAGTGTTGAGGTTGGAACTTAGAGCTTAGCAAACCCAACAGGAGAAAGGGTCAAGGTGAAGATACCAGGCTGAGAGCTAATAAGGAACTAAGCTGTTCCCAGCACCTGAGATTGAGCCCGGGAGTGGGAGGGGGAGAGCACAATACTCATCCCTTCATAAGCTGAAGGTAGTCTGCATATTTGTATACAGTAGGAGAGATGGCGACCTGTGATGGAATCCAATATACCCCATGACTACCGATTTTTGGATCTTTTCCGATGCTTCCATTTCATGACTGTGATGATTATGATCAAGCTTCATCAACTCTTCATTGAAAATAATCGATACACAATGAGTCTTGCCTATTATTTCCTACGTGCATCCTGCAGAAAGTACTCATTCAAAGATGAGATTGATCGAATTCCACGACCCTTCCAAGTGCTGGAAAAGAGTATCTCAGAATCTCCCGCCATTCCCTCAATGGAGGGGGGCTGACCTGGATTTGACCTTGAGGTCTGCGATATCCTGACGCCCTTGGGCTTCCGCGAGAGCCAGCAGACCTTCAGCCACTCCAGGTCACCTGCACTCTGCAGGCCGCTGAGTTCGGACCCAGCATGGTCACCATGCAAAGGAAAATGAACATAAAAACGCCAGGTGGAAATTCCTGCAATTTTTTTTTCCCCTTCGCGGCTATTTTTTTATCTGCAAGCCCTGGGGTCCTAGGATCCAATGATGGGTTGTAGGTCCAGAGGCTTCAGCCTAAGATGATCGGAACTGAAGCAGAGTTGCCACGACTTGAGTTCAACCTCTGACTCTGTTAAAAAAAATTATGAAGGAAACACCCTAGTTCCGTATTTGCCCCATTTTTCTGCCAGAGCTGGGATTTGAACTCAGGTCTGGGTAACTCTGTTGCACTGTGGGAGAAGGGGAAGATCATCATCCTTGAAGACTACATTGGCCTGTTCCCAGTGTCTGAATTGAAGCCCAACACAGGCAAAAATCCTAAGCCCACCTATTTTACACATAGGATCTCTATTTACATACATGTGTGGAATGCATCATGCTTTCAGTTTAGTTATTTATTTTATTGTGTGTCTTAGTCAGAGATGCATTTTGTATTTTATTGAGTATGATGACAGATATAAAAGTGCTGATATTCATGACAACCTATTCACATGTCTATAGAGTTGCCTATGCCTTGTCCATCCTAGACGAGACCCAGGACTTTCACAGGACAGGAAAGCAGGTGAACTGATGTACTGCTCACATCAGGATTCATGTTTTGACAGTGTTGTGATTTGAACTCAGAACCTAGCAGGCCCAACTGGTGAAAGGGTAAAGGTGAGGACACTGGCCTGTGAGCAACTGAGGAGCTACAACATTTCCAGGACCTCACATTGAGCACCAGAGAGGGCCCGGATGGGCATAAATTCATAATTTAAACATAGGACGTCTATTGATATACATGTGTGAATAGCATCTTGCGTTCGGTGCACTTCTCCGTTATTTGTGTCTAATTCATGGAGGTATTGTGTATTTTACTGAGTATGGTGGCAGGTATAACTGTGCTGACATGGATGTCAAGCTGTTTCCATGGCTATAGAGTTGCCTATATAGCATGTTCCATTCCTAGCTGAGAATCAGGACTTTCACAGCACAGGCAAAGAGGAGGATCACTTGGCTTCTCACATCAGTGTTCATCTTTTGACAGTGCTGGGATTTGAACTCAAGGCCTAGCAAACCAAAGTGATGAATGGGTCATGGTGAGTACATCAGCCTGTGAGCCAATAGAGCGTTAGGTCCATCCCGGGACCTGAGATCTAGCCCTGCCTGGGGGGAGGGGCTTTGAAGCGTGATCCTCAGATCCCAGCCTCCCGAGTAGATAGGATTACAGGTATGAGCCACTGGCGCCCAGCACTAATATGATTTCTATGTACTCCTTTTTTTGCCCTTGACACAGACTTTTTCATGTACTCATCACTGGTCACCTAGTCTTAAACAACTTTTTACAAAGTATGTTTTTCCCCATAGTGTTTTCATATTGGTCCTTCCATCAACAAATTACTGTTCCTTGTAAGTGTGCAGAGGTAAGAGTTCAGACACAATTCCTAGTATCATTATTTACTCACTACATTGACTGTTGGTCTTACATTTCTCATCTATAAATGGATGTAATGTACCAGAAATATTGAAGAAATATTATTCCTAGAGCAAGAAAAAAGAAAAGTGAAGAGTTCTTACATTTTCCACCTTAGCTTACAAATAAGGAAAGAGTCAAATTCAGTTTGTTGGTTTAAAGTCACAAATTGCTTCATGCAGAAATAAAAATAAAGTTTACCTCCTGGCTCTAAGGGTTGTGTCCTTTTAAGGTAACTACAGATATGTCAGTGGTATTAAGTAAATTGGGTCATTTGTCCACATTTGTATTGAAGAACATACTCAACATATCATTGGAAAACTTTGGTTATTGAATGGTATCTATATGAGAATGTTACTTGAACTAATGACACTAAGTTGAAAACTAATCTTAGTCCATCAAAATTTTCTTATTGCTTTATGTGCTGCCAAGTGTTCTTCATAAATTTCTACATAGATTTTTTTCAGTGAACTGGATAGAAACTAAAACTGACTAAGGATTTCTGCCTAATGAGTGAAGCATGTTTGAGACATGTGTTGTTACCTTCTAGGGATATATAACTAAGCTACTGTTATGTGGGTGGTGAAAGGCTTTCTCCTAATTTCCCAAGGCTAGAACAAACAAGATCATTTGATAACAAAACACTCAGCTTATTATATTTTATCTATGTGTGATAATAAACATGTGAAAATAAACGATTTTATTTATAAGAAAAAAATATCACCAAGAAAATGAGTATACATTAAAGAGACTGCAAGAATAACATTAGGGATTTACTGTCTCATCTGATTATCTGATTGTTATTTCTTGATATTGAAACTCACCTCTTGTTATTCTCATTGTATGTAATCCAACACTGTTTATTATTATGTATTAAATGTGGGAAATCTGAATTCAAAGATGTCTAAAAATTTTTCCTTTTTAATCATAACATTGCCATTATCAAGGTCACTCTGGTCATCATCATCTTCAACAAAATTATTATTAGCATCATAAGTGCTAATTATTGAAAGTCTGGTATGTGTCTATGATTTTTTTTTATTATTTGTATTTTGATTAATAATTTTAATATTACCACTGTGCATGCATCCATGTTAAATTTTTGAATAAATAAAGAAACAAAAAAAATTAAACCATAACAGGTAGCTTGACTATGTGATTATAACAAATTATTGAACAGATTTTTGAAGCATTGCACATTTCTAACCAGTATGAATTACCTTCCCTTTTCCCTGTCATTACACACAAATATTTCAGGGTTGGAACAGATTTTTTTCAAGTAATATACTATAAATATTACTATGACATCATGTGTATATCTAAAATTACCTTGAAAATAATATATTCTACTTTCTATTGAAATATTAGTCATTTTACTCTAGGAAACTTTTGGAAAAATAGACTATATCTTTGAAATGAAAAGGGTAAAAAATAGTAGCATAAAAGTTTTAGAGGGAGTGTATATATTCAGAAATATGTGTGTGTGTGTGTGTGTATAAATGTTATGTGTAGAAAATCATATATTTTTAGAGGGAATTTGTTATCATATGTATATATATATGAATTTATGTATAAAATTATGTGCATTATAGTGAAACAAACATCTTAAAACATAACTAAAATTAAAAAAAAATCATCAAACCAAGTGCCGGTACTTCACGCCTATAATTCTAGCTCCTCTGGTGGCTGAGATCTAACAATTGTTTTCACATCTAGCCCAAACAGAAAAGTATATGTTAGATTCGTATTCTCCACTTAACCATTCAAAAAGAGAAATTAGCCCTGTGCTTCAAGTTGTGCAGTGCTAGCCTTGAGCACAAAAAACCTTAGGGACAATGCCCAGGACTTGCAAACAAGAACAACAACAACATGTCTCACATTAATTTCACAAAAATATTTTTTAACTTCTGTGAACATTTCTTAGAGACATGAATACAAGCCCCTGGAAATTTTTAAGTAAAAAGTGTAGAATATTTATGTTTATGTTAAAGACATGACTATTTATATTGTTTAAGATATTTAGATAATGATTAGGAATTAAGGATAATGATAGGTAGGTAATAATTTGGACTGGTCTTTTTATTCTGTTTTATGATAGTGATAAAATGATATCTGTAATGATTATATAAAATAACTCTTGCTTGGTATTTGAATTATAATAAGTGATAAACATTTTTTGAAGTTTTATTTATTGTGAAAATACTGTACCAAGGGGTTACGATTACATGGGCAAGGTAATGAGTATATTTCTCTGCAACAATAGAACATTTTCCAAAATAGACCACAAAGCAATCTTGTCCAAATTCAGAAACATTTAAGTTATACCTTGCATTCGCTCACACCACAAGGGAATAAAATTAGAACTCAACACCAAAAACCACCAAAGAATGTCCTGTAACACATGGAGGCTAAACAACACACTGTTGAATCATCACTGGGTCAGGGAAGAGATTAGAAATGAAATTCAAATGTTCATGATATTCAACAAAAATGAGCACACAAATTACCAGCTCTTCTGGGACAGAGCAAAGACAGTACTCAGAGGCGAGTTTATAGCTTGGAGATCCTACATCAACTAATTGGAGACATCTAAAACCAACAATTTAATGAGACATCTGAACCTCCTTGAAAAAGAGCAGCAAGATAAACCCTCATCCAGGAGATGGAAATAAATAATTAAAATTGAATCAGAATTAAATTAATTAGGATCCAAGAAAACCATAGAAAAAATCAACAAAACAAAGAGTTGGTTCTTCAACAAAATTAACAAAATTGACAGACCCTTAGCAAATTTTATCAGGAAAAGAAGCAGACTCACCAAAATAAATAAACTCAGAGATGAGAATGGAAACATCACCAGAGAAACAACCAAGATTTAGAACATTAAAAGGGAATACTTATCAAAACTATGCTAATAAGATTGAGAATTTGGCAGAAATGGACCTTTTCCTAGCAAATATTGACATGCTGAAACTAAACCAAGATGAGTTAAAATATTTTAACAGGCCCATATCAAACATTGAGATAGAAACAGCAATAAGAGAAGTTCCATCTAAGAAAAGCCCAGGACCAGAAAGATTTGCAGCAGAATTCTACAAGGCCTTTAAAGCAGAGCTCACAGCAATAGCCCTTCAATGAAACTGAAAGAGAAAGTGCACTACTACCTAGAACTCATTCTATGAAAACATCATAACCCTTATCCCAAAACCAGTCAGGGTCTCATCAAAAAGAGAACTATAGACCCATTTCCTTCTTTTTTTTTTTTTTTTTTGTCGGTCGTGGGGCTTGAACTCTGGGCCTGGGCGCTGTCCCTCAGCTCTTCAGCTCAAGGCGAGCTCTCTACCACTTGAGCTACAGCGCCACTTTCGGTTTTCTGGTGGTTTAATGGAGATAGGTGTCTCACGATCTCTTCTACCCGGGCTGGCTTTGAACCACGATCCTCAGACCTCAGCCTCCTGAGTAGCTAGGATTACAGGCGTGAGCCACGAGTGCCCGGCAGGCCTAACTTTCTTATCTTCAAATATGGTGATCATCCCCTTCATCCACATTGCTGCAGATTTACCCAGATCCTGAGTTCAAATCCAAAGCCTGGAAGAATAAACAGCATGAATTGCAAGCCAGGGAGCTAATTTTTTTTTATTTTACTTTTCTCAATATGGCGCTTGAATTCAGGTCGTGGCAACTCTGCCTCAGCTTTGATCACCTTAGGCTGGGTTGCAGCCACTAGATCTACAGCTCCTCCTGGGATCCTAGATCCCCAGGCCTTGCAGGGAAAGCCATGCACAGAAAAAATATGGCCATTTTATGTTTTCTTTCTTTGCATGGTGACCCTCATGGGCCTGAATGACACTGTTGCAAAGGGTACTTCACCTTGCATTGCTGAAGGCTGCCAGACTATCAGGGATGCCATAGGCCCACATGGCAACATAGGCCCTGATTTCGAATCCCTGTCCTAACACCAACCAATGGCAGGAGCTACTAAAGAAAATGATACCCATCCACAGGATTAACAATGGAATATTATCAATGTCAAGGTTCAATGAGTTGATCATGAATGATGCTCCTAGAAAATTAGACAGCATCATTTCAGGAGGCTGATTCATTTTATTTAATATTTATGAAGCATTAAAAAATATTAGTACTTAAAGGAACGCAATAATTTCAGGACACTGATTTCATTAATAGTTTAAGGATGAAAACAATTAATTACATTACACTAATTACATTAATTACATGGAAGCATAATTAATACCCAGGAATTGGAAGGAATGTATAATATATAACTGAATAATGTATAGACATATCTGACACTCTATAAAGATATATATTTATTAGAATACTGCCATCTGCATGTCAATCTTTTCTTATTTTGGTCACGCCTGGGGCTTGATCTGAGGTCCTGGGAACAGCCTGTCAGCTCAATTTGCCCCAGGATGGCATGCTAACACTCACCCATTCATTAATTGAGCCTTGAAGGTTGTAGGTCTTGAGTTCAGATGCCAGCACTCCCAAAAATGAATCGTGGAGTAAGAAGATGATGGTGACACGTTTTCCTTTTCTGTGAAAGTCCTGGGTGTCAGGTATGAAGTGGAATACAAATGTAGACCTATATCCTGTGTAATCAATGTAATCAATGTTTTATGTTCCATAATAGTCAATAAAATAATAGGTCAATACATGAATAAAACAAAAAAATAAAATAACTACACTGAATGCAATATGGAGTCAACGTATGTATATAAATATAAATCATATATGTAAATTGTACATGAATAGGATGTTTTCTAGTATTGGAGATCTATTTTAGGCATAAGGAACAGACCTGAATTTCTTGACTTTAAGGAGACCAGCTTCCCATTCCCACACAGTGCAACAGAGTTACCAAGACATTGAGTTTCAATCCCAGTCCTGGCAGAAAAATGGTACCTTTGCAGTATGTGAGGCCCAATTCTTAAGCATTTCATTATGCCTCCATTTTATGAATGTGATTGTTTAACTGCTTAATAAATAATTAACTAAAATCAGTGTCCTATAACAGAATTGTGTATAATTTTATCCTAGAATCATTCAAGAACTGCCCATTCAATCATATGGATAGGAATGAGTTCCTTAGGATCTCCAGGCATTTGGAGGTGGCAGGACCAGGATTCCAACTGTGAGCTCCAGCTCCCACCACTTCAACCTGGGGATAGGGTACTCACCAGTCTGTCCATGAATATCAGCAAGACCAATGATTAGACAGGTACCAGTGATTCTCAGCAGTCCTCCTTGATAATTAAAAGGCTGTGAAGGGAGGATCATGGTCAAAGTCATCCTAGTCAGGAAAGTCCTTGAACCTCTCTCCAACTTCAGTGCCAAAAAAGCCAGAAGCCCGGGGCTCCACTGTGGAGGGCGAGCCTTGAGCAAAAGCAGTGCACAGACTGTGCCCAGATCCTGAGTTCAAGGTCCGGGTCTGGCAACAAACAGACATACAGAAGAATCTGTGCAGCCATCCAGATAAAGCAGGTCACCCTCTCATCTCCAACTGAATTGGACATTGTTCCCTGGGAAAAGGGCTGTGGGAGCTGCTATCTTCTTGACTCCGCCCATGCTGCTTGCATCACAGAATTCCGGCCACATCCCCATTCTTTCATGGTTATTTTTGACCAATGGGATACAAGAATGGTGACCAGGCCCACATTCCATGCTGCCTAAGAGCACCTTGGATTCCCTCTGTTAGTTACAACTCTACCAGCACTTGAGGAATGTAGAGGTGGCTGAGTGCATCCAGCCTTACTGGACTTATTGTATTGTATTGCTTTCTACATCATTTTCTAGCACCTGGCCAAACTTATAATACATAGTTATGGAATGAAAATTTAATGCCATCTTAAGAAAGTCATTTAGGGCTCTGGGAATGTGGCTTCATGGTATGGTGTTTGCCTAGCATGCATGAAACCCTGGGTTCAATTCCTCAGTAAAACAGAAAAAAGAAAAACACTAGAAGGAATGCTTTGCCTCAAGTGGTAGAGTGCTAGCCCTGAAGAAAAAAAAGCTCAAGAATAATTCCCTACCCCTGAGTTTAAGCCCCTGGACTGGCAAAAAATTAATAAATGGAAAAGAAAGAACACATACTTGAAATATATAATTGCTACTTCCATAATGACACCTGATAATAGCCCCTAATTCATGTATTTTACTTATGTTAGGATACTGTGTTGAAAAAAAGTTTTGTTCATTAAGTCACAGCAATTAATGCCAGGAATGTGCTTAATTGTCAGCTGAAGATTAATTCTGGAAATTCAAGGATTCCAGGATTTTGTGTCATCACTGCGAATCACAAAGTGAAAAGTAGTCTAAGTGTGATTTTGAAATCTTTTTGATCAGTTTTGGTATCAAAAAGGCAGAAGCTAATTAATAGTTGTGACAGAAAATAAGGAATAACTCCAGATGGAAGGAAAAAAATGATAGTAAATAAGGTATATCAGAAACTGGTCTAGAGAACCATTTTTGGTTATTGAAGAACTAGTTGTCAACTAGGCTTATCCTCATTGCCTTTAGCATTCTAAATCTCTTAGGCTAGTTCTTAATCTCTCCATGATACATGTAAATCCTTTTTTTGTTTTTTACTTGTGTGCATTTTTTTCTCTTTTTTCTTTTTATTAGTTTTTTATTTTTTTAATTTTAATTTTTATTTTTTGTGAACATATTGTACAGAGGGGTTACAATTACATGGGAAAGATAATGAGTACATTTCTTATCAAACAGTGCAGCCTCCTCCTTTGTTTACTCTTAACATCCCTTCCCAGGCTCTCCCCCGCCCCCCTACAAAATCCCCCCCTCCCCCCGCAACAAAGTTTTAAAGTTCGTTTTTGACATGACAACCTGTACGACTCATAGTTGCATCGGGGCCACCTGTATCCTTAAAAGACTTGTTTTCCCCCATCTCCTCCACAAATTATTCTGACATCAAATACAGTGAAAGCAGGGTTTATAGTGTGGGAGAGGGACAAACAAAGCAACAAAGAAATAATCTTATAAATGAGTTAGAAACAAATGCAGGAAAGAAAAAAAAACATTTCAATACATATTTAAGGGTTCATTTTCCTAACATCACATTATCTGACCTTTCATGCTTGATTCATACATATACTAGATATTGCAACTAAGGAAAACCATGGGACCTATGTTTCTTTGGGCCTGGTTTACTTCACTTAATATAATTTTTCCAAGCCTTTCCATTTCCTAACAAATGGAGAAATGTCATTCTTTCTGATGGAGGCATAGAATTCCATTGTGTATATATACCACATTTACTTGATCCATTCATCTACTGAGGGGCATCTGGGTTGGTTCCAGATCTTAGCTATGGTAAATAATGCTGCAATAAACATAGTTGTGCTGGCAGGTTTAGTGTGGTCTTGTTTGTAAACATTTGGGTAAGTGCCCAGAAGTGGTTTTGCTGGGTTATAGGGGAGCTCTATGTGAAGTCTTTTCAAAAACCTCCATGCTGATTTCCAAAGTGGTTGAACAAGTTTATATTCCAACCAAAATGAAGTAAGGTTCCCTTCTGTCCACATCCACTCCAGCATCTGTTGTTGTTATAGTTCTTGATTATAGCCATTCTAACTGGAGTGAGGTGGTATCTCAAAGTTGTTTTGATTTGCATTTCTTTTATGGCTAGGGAGGTTGAGCATTTCTTCATGTGTCTATTGGCCATCCTTCTTTCTTCTTCAGACAAGTTTCTCTTCAAGTGTTTAGCCCACTTATTTATTGGGAAGTTGTTTCTTTGAGGATTTGTTGTTGGGGGTATAATTTTTTGAGTTCCAAATATATTTTACATATGAGGCCCTTGTCCGTTGTACGGCTAGTGAAGATCTTCTCCCAATCCGTGGGCTTTCTATTGATCTTGCTAGCTATGTCCTTTGGCATGCAGAAGCTCTGAAACGTCATGCAATCCCATTTGTCTAACCTTTCTTTGATTTGTTGGGTATCTGGGTCTCTATTAAGAAAATTTCAGCTTGAGCAAAGGAGGCCTAGGGTTTCTCCTATTCCATCCTGTAATGTTTTTAGTGTCTGTTTGACTCCGAGGTCTTTGATCCATTTGGACTTGATTCTGGTGCAGGGTGATACATAAGGATCTAGTTATAGATTTCTACAAGTAGTTAACCAATATTCCCAGCACTATTTACTGAAGAGGCTATCTTTCTTCCATTCTATTATTTTAGCTCCCTTATCAAAGATTAATTGGCTATAGGTCTGTAGGTTATTGCTGGGTTTTCAATTCTATTCCATGGATCCTGAGGTCTGTTCTTATGCCAGTACCAAGCTGTATTGATTATTATGGCTTTAGAGTAGAGTTTGAAATTTGGTATTGATATTCCACCAGCAGTGTTCTTTCCGTTGAGGAGCGTTTTTGGTATTCGGGGTCTTTTATTGTTCCATATGAAATTTTGGATTGCCTCCTCTATTTCCTTGAACAATGAGGTTGGAATTTTGATAGGTATCGCATTGAATTTGTAGATAGCTTTGGGATGTTTTGCCATTTTCATGATGTTAATCTTTCCAATCCAGGGGCATGGGGGTTTTGCCATTTTCTAAGTTCTGTTTTGATTTCCTTTGTCAAGATTTTAAAGTTTTCATCATAGAGGTCCTTCAGTTCTTTGATTAAGTTAATAACTAGGTATTTTATTTTTGAGGGGCTATTACAAATGGAGTTACTTTCCTAATTTCAGCCAAACTTTTTTCATTGTTGGTATACAGAAAAACCATTGATTTTGGGGGACTAATTTTATACCCTGCTACTTTGCCAAAGTTTTGAATCAGCTAGAGTAATTTTGGAGTTGAGTCAATGGGATTCTTTAAATACAAGATCATGTCATTTGCAAAGAGGGAGAATTTTATTTCTACTTTCCCTATTTGGATTCCCTTTATGTTTGCACTTGTCTTATTGCTGTAGCTAGACATTTTAATAATAGATTGAAGAGAAGTGGAGAGAGTGGACATCCTTTACTTATTCCTGAGTTAAGAGGAAGTGGCTTTAGTTTTTCACCGTTAAATATCATGTTGGCTGTAAGTTTGTCATATACAGCCTTTATTGTATTGAGGAATGTTCCATGGCTTCCTAATTTTTCCAAAACCTTCATTATAAAGGGGTGTTGGATCTTGTCAAATGCTTTTTCTGCAACTATTGAAATAACCATGTCGTTCTTATCCTTGCTCATGTTGATGTGATGAATAATATTAATTGATTTGCATATATTGAACCAGCTTTTCATCCCTGAAATGAATCCTGTTTGATCGTGGTATATGATTTTTTGGATGAATTGTTGAAGTCAATTAGGCAAAATTTTGTTGAGAAGTTTTACATCAATGTCCATCAAAGAAATGGGTCTATAATTCTCTTTCTTTGATGAGTCCCTGCCTGGTTTGGGATGAGGGTTATGATGGCTTCATAGAATGTGTTCGGTAGTGAACTTTCTCTTTCAATTTCAATGAAGAGTTGGAGTAGTATTGGTGTGAGCCCTGCTTTGAAGGCCTTGTAAAATTCCGCTGTAAAAACATCTGGTCCTGGACTTTTCTTAGCTGGGAGGTCTCTTATTGCTGTTTCTATTGCAATGCTTGATATGGGCCTGTTAAGATGGTTTAACTCATCTTGGTTTAATTTTGGCATGTCAATATTTTCTAGGAAAAGATCCATTTCTGTCAAGTTTTCAAACATATTTAGCATAAAGTTTTGAGAATTATTCCCTTATAATGTTCTGAATCTTGGTTATTTCCATGGTGATATTTCCATTCTCATCTCTGAGTTTATTTATTTGGGTATGTTCTCTTCCTTTTCTAATAAGATTTGCTAAGGGTCTGTCAATTTTGTTACTTTTTTCGAAGAATCAACTCTTTGTTTTGTTGATTCTTTCTATAGTTTTTTTGGATTCTAATTCATTTAATTGTGATTTAATTTTAATTATTTCTTTCCATCTACTGGATTGGCGTTTATCATGCTGCTCTTTTTCAAGGAGGTTCAGATGTCTCATTAAATTTTTGGTTTCAGATCTCTCCAATTTGTTGATGTAGGAGCTCAGAGCTGTAAACTTGCCTGTGAGTACTGCTTTTGCTGTGTCCCAGAGGAGCTGGAAATTTGTGTGCTCATTATTGTTAAATAGCATGAACACTTGAGTTTCCTTTCTAATCTCTTCATGACCCACTCCTGATTCAGCAGTGTGTTGTTCAGCTTCCATGTTTTACCAGACTTTCTTTGGTGGCTTTTGGTCTTGATTCTAATTTTATTCCTTTGTGATCAGAGAGAATGCAAGGTATAACTTCAATGTTTCTTAATTTGGACAAGTTTGCTTTGTGGTTTCAAATGTGGTCTTTTTTAGAAAATGTTCCATGTCCTGCTGAGAAAAACTTGTATTTTGATGCTGCTGGGTGAAATATTCGGTAGATGTCTGTTTAATCTAGTTGATCTATGCAGCTGTTTATATCTGCAGTTTCTCTGTTGAGTTTTTGCGGAGTTGATCTATCTAGTGGGGAGATTGGTGTGTTAAAATCCCCAACAATTAATGTCTTTGGATCTATGTGGGATTTGAGGGAAAGTAGTGTTTCTTGAATAAATTTGGGTGCTCCGTTGTTTGGCGGTTAGATATTTAGAATTGTAATATCCTCCTGAAGGAGAGATCCCTTAATTAGTATATAGCGACCTTCTTTATCTCTTCTCACAAATTTTAAGTTGAAGTCTATTTTATCTGATATTAGGATTGCAACTCCTGCCTGTTTATGGGGGTCATTTACTTGGTAGATTTTGCTCCAGCCTTTAACATTGAAAATGTGTGTGTTTTTACGTGCAAGATGTGACTCCTGAAGGCAGCAGATAGAAGGATCTTGTTTTTTAATCCAACTAGACAGTCTATGTTGCTTAATTGGAGAGTTAAGTCAGTTAATGTTAAGAGATAGGACTGAGAGGTATTTGGCAGTTCCTGTCATGTCATCCATCTTCTTGGGTGTTGGGAAAACTGTGTTCTTCCTATGGTTCTTGGATTCTCAGTTTGGGTGCAGTTTCTTGGACTTTATTTTGGTCTTGATGGTTTTCTATGTGTAGGACATCTTTAAGAATCTTTTGTAGGGCTGGTTTGGTGGAGATGTATTGTTTCAATTTTTCTTTGCTATGGAAGTTTTTTATTTGGCCTTCAGTTATGAAGGTAAATTTAGCTGAGTACAGTATTCTTGGTTGATAGATGGTTGTTTTTAGGGCTTGACATACATCATTCCAGGCTCTTCTTAATTTGATTGTCTCTGCTGAGAAATCTGAGGTGATTCTAATTGGTTTCTCATTATAAGTGATTAATCTTTTCAGCTTTACAGTTTTACTGATCTTTTCCTTTGTCTGTGTTGATCTTGTGTGGATTATAGTGTGAAGGTGGGATGTCCTATTCTGATCTGGTCTATTTGGAGTTCTAAAAGCTTCTTGTATCTGAATAGGCCTATCTTTTTGCATGTTTGGGAAGTTCTCTGCTAGGATCCTGTTAAACAAATTTCCTAGACCATTAACTTCTGTTTCTAGTTGCTTCTCTACACCCATTATCCTTAGATTAGGCCTTCTGATGGTGTCTTCCAAGTGTTGGATAGATCTATTATATTTCTTGGACTTGTCTTGGATGGTTTTATGTTCTTTCTCTATAATATCTAGGTTATCTTCAATCCCCGAGATTCGATCTTCTGCATGGTCTAAACTGCTGTCAAGAATTTCTACTTTGTTTTTTATTTCTTTTCCTTCTAAGTGGTCAGCTTTGATGGCTTCAAACTCTTTGTTGAAGCTTTGTTTTTGATCTTATATTAACTTCTTCACTTCCTTAATTTGATGTTCAGTGTTTATTCTCTAATCACTTAGTTGATTGGTTATGGTTTCCTTGGACTCCAATTCCTTCTGTTGGGTTCCATTCAGCATTCCCTTTGTGGTGTCCCTGACTTCCCTCTGCTCTTTGTTAATGGATCCCATGAATGCCTTTAGTGATCTTTCTGTATTCTCATCCTGCTCTATCAATTGCTGTATTACTCTTTGCTTAGCTTCCTCCCTTTCATGCCATTCCTCCAGTTCTCTTTGAGTCTTCTCAGCCTGTTCATGCCATTCCTGCCTTTCTCTTTGAGTATTGTCAAGCTGCTCACGCAAATCCTGTTTCCATTTTTGAGTAGCTTCCTCACGCTCATGATATTCCTCTATAAACCTTTGGATTGCCTCCTCTCTCTCCCTATCACGCTCATACAGAGTCCTTTGTAGGTATTTAATCTTTTCCTGCATTGACCTATTGTTTGCCTCCTCTCTCTCCCTATCACGCTCTTACAGAGTTCTTTGTATGTTTTCAATCTTTTTATTTATCAGGTTTGCCAGCAGTGTTTGTAGAGCTATTCGGGAACTTTCCTCCTGATTATTCATTATCTGTTCAGTCCCCTGATTATCAGAAGTGGGAGTTAAGATACCCAGACTTGTCATATTTCTTGTTGTTTTCCGGCTTACTCTGCACATTTGGGATGAAAGTAACACCAGTTTTGTGCTAGAACACTAACATAAGGCAAGCATCAACCAAAGTCTGAATTTGCATAGTCAACAGTCTGCAGATAAAATCTAGTTCAACAGTTACCTCTATTCAACATCAAATGACTCTATATTAATGGGCTACAAACCGCAAAGAAGAATTTGGTAAACCAGAAATTATTAAGGTTAAGGAGAGATGTGGGTAAAAAATATGAATAGAGTGATGTGGGAAGGTACAGGGACAGTTAACTTAACTAAGTCCTAGTCTCAAAGCAGGAATTCGGTTGGATAGGATGGAAGTAGAGAGAAAGAAAACAAGAAGAAAGAAAAAGGGAGAAAAAGGGACCAGAAAAACTAGAAAAATATGAATTAATAATATGCAGATTGAGAGCAAACTATTCAAAGAACGTGAATATATTGAGAGAAGGGGAGGGATATAAAGGAGATGTGAAAAACTTAAAAATAAAAATACTTAAAATGTTATATAGGTATAAAGAGGTAGTATTGCTATTAAGGAATTTAAGTCTCAAAAGTTTTGAATTGAATAATAAATTTGTGGATTAAATGTGTACACAATGGGGGATAGGGTCTAATAATCAACTACGGGTATATCTGAGGATGTGCAGAACAACAATTAAGTCCCATAAAGAACAAAATTGAGGAAAATGTAGGAAGGATAAGGAAGAAATAAAAAAAAAGATCAGAAGTTCAGTAAAGCTAAACAAAAAGCAAAAAGAAAATTTTTTTAAAAGAAGAAAAAAAAGAAAGCTACAAAGAAATAAACTTATAAATGAGTTAGAAACAAATGCATGAAAGAAAAACAAACATTTAAATACATATCTAAGGATTCATTTTCCTAACATCACATTATCTGACCTTTCCTGCTTGACTCATACATATACTAGATATTGCAAATAAGGGAAACCATGGGACCTATGTTCCTTTGGGCTTGGCTTACTTCACTTAATATAATTTTTTCCACGCCATTCCATTTCCTAACAAATGGGGAAAGGTCATTCTTTCTTTCCCTCCCCCACAGTATAACCCCTGCTTTCACTATATTTGATGTCGGTATAATTTGTTGAGAACAAGTGGAAAAACAAGTTGTTTAAGGATACAGGTGGACCCGATGCATCTATGAGAAGTACAAGTTGTCATGTTAAAAACGAACTTTACAACTTTAGTGCAGGGTGTGGGGGGGATAGGGTGGGAGGGCGGGGGAGGATGGGAAGGGATGTGAGGGGTAAAAAAGTAGGAGGCTGCAATGCTTGATAGGAAATGTACTCATTATCTTGCCCATGTAGTTGTAACCCCTCTGTACAGTATGTTCACAAAAAATAAAAATAAAAATTAAAAAAATTAAAAAAAATAAAAAGAAGAAAAAAGAAAGAAAGAAAAATGCACACACGCATGTGTAACTAAAATAAAGATTAGAAGGGTGAAAAAAGTTACAAGAAAATAAGTTTTTTCAAAAAGGTAAAAATTAAAGATTAAAAAAGTTTTAGAAAAGAAAAATATTTTTTTTTCGTTAAAGGTATAAAAAAAAAGAAGATGAAAAAAAATTCTTTGATTTTTTTATGAGCGTTGGGAAAAATCCTGTATCTCCCTTCTGTCTGTAATCAGCCTCTGGTTGGAGTCTCTGATCTGCTTGTGGTCCTGTGGCTTGGTTGGTTTCTTAAGTCAGTTTGTTTGGACAGGCAGAAAAATACTCTGCTTTACCCAGGATTTTTCGATCCTCCTCCCAAGTTAGTTCAATGGGAGCAGGGTGTGCTTTGAGTATCACAAAAGAGGGAGATGGTTTTTTCCTCAAATTTGGAGATGCTGTGATGAGGCTAGGTTCTTTGTAGACTTGAGGCTTTTCAGCAAACAGTAGCTTTTCCTAGGGACTAGTTTGTGAAAAACTCATAGAGCCTAGCTTTGAGCCACTCTCAGGGTTTCTGTTAACTGATGTTGAAGCTGCTAAAAGGAGGGGCAGCCTCTGGCTCTGATTACACGATGAAGAAAGACACCCCTATGTCTGGTGCCCGAACTGGGTGACTTTTCCCTGGGTAGAGCTGAGTCTGGCAAGTCACGCATTTAAGTTCTTGTGACCTGCTAAATGATGCTAGTTTTATTCCAAGGCCTGAGTTGGAGTTAGCAGCTCCGCCAAGCTTTGTCGGTATCCAAGATGGAGATCTCTGGTACTGGGGGAGCGGGGAGTGGCCTTCAATCCTCTGCTCCCTGAGAAGGAGTGAGGGCGTCAGACTTCTACTAATGCCTTCTTGCTTCCTGGGCCGTCTCTGATCTGCGAACTGCAGGATGAAGATGTCTGCTCCTTGTCGGTTCTTGCTGGTGTTGAGTTGAATTCGCTCACTTGCTGCGTCTGGCTCTTTCGTCCCCAGACTCTCTCTGTTTCTGGTATGGGGGTACCGCCGCTGTCCGTGCCAATGCTGCCGTCGCAGCAGCAGCTGCTGGCAAGAGCTCAGATCTGTCTCCTTGCCTGGATTTTCCCTCTCTGGCCTAACTCTCTGTCCTGTGATGGCACACTTGGTGTGATTCTCTGGCTTAGGACTGTTCACTGGAACTCTAAAACTGCTTTCTATGGGAGAGCCTGTTTTGCCTCCAGCTTCTCCTCCGTCATCTTCCCGGAACTCCCTAAATGTATCTCCTTCTATGCTGTTCTTTCATACCTTATCTCCTTTTTTTTCTAAAAATCTCAGTCTTTCTATATTTCTCTATGAACATTTCCTGATACTAAATACACCTATACAGATGTCACAGGATGCTAATATAAGGGTCCCATAGCTCATGAGTCATTAATGTAACAAAATGGAAAAGGAGGACATATTTACTGCTACCTCAATTTTTATGAAAAGCTGCAATGTCATCATTTGGTTAAAATTTTCATTCTTTGTCTACACAGTGTCATTCAATGCACTTAAATGCAAATATGAAATGGGTGCTGGTGGTTTACACCTGTAATCCTAGCTACTCAGGAGGTTGAGACCAGAGGATTGTGGTTCAAAGCCAGCCTTGTCAGGAAAGCCCATGAGACACTAATCTTCAATTAACCACCAGAAACCCGGAAGTGGTGCTGTAGCTAAAGTGTTAGTGTGCTCAACTTGAACTGAAGAGCAGAGGGAGAGTGCCCAGGATCAGAATTCAAACCCCACAACCAACAAAAAGGCAAAATATGACTTTAAGTTTCCCCAGAAGGAATGACAAGATCAATAATCTTCCCAAGCAAAAAAATTAATTCCAAAATGATTCAGTGCACCTACATTTGGTGAGTTTTGTTATGGAATCTGTGTTGGACATATTCTCTAAAAACAAATCGTTTAGGGATACAGGTGGACCCATTACAACAATGAGATGTACAAGTCCTTATGTCAAAAAATGAACTTTACAACTTTGTTGGGGGGGAGGATGGTATGGGGAGAGAGGGGGAGTATGGGAAGGGCTGGGAAGGGGAAAAAAAGAAGAGGCAACAATGCGTGATAAGAAATGTACACGTTATCTTGCCCATTTAATTGTAACTGCTCTGTAAGGTATTCTCACAATAAAAAAAGAAAAAAATGTCAAACATTAGCTTTACAATAAACATCTAATATTTCTTCTTTGAAGAGAGACGTCTATACAGTTGATGTCGCTTGGCTTTCTTACTATCTTAGTTCGAATCCATCCCTGGCAGGATAGTCTGTCAAACTCTTATCTGTAATTACACAGCAAAAAAGGGCACAAGTAGATTTTTGGTTCAAGCAGTACAGTACTAGCTTTGGGGGCAGGTTAGCAGGAAACAAAACTGTTCAGGGACAGGATCCAGCCTATGAGTTCAAGCCCCATAACCAACACAAAGTAAAAAAAACAAGCAAACAAAAAAAACCCAAATATTTCCTTAAAGGAGTACTGGTCTGAGAAGAGGTTCCTTTTGCTGATCATACTCACTGGATGCTTTTTTGAAATCCTTATTGCTATGGAGAATTCCGGACCAAATTAAAGGAAATGATAACTGAGTCCTGAAACAAGAAAATCATCTCAGGGGTGAAAATGAAAATACCAGCGACAAGAGACTTTAAAACCTCCATGTCTTTGTTTCTTAGCAGTAGAACAGTTTTGGGGGGGTCCAGTCGTGGGCCTGAACTCTGGGCCTGAGCGTTGTCCCTCAGCTCTTCAATTCAAGGTTAGCGCTCTACAACTTGAGCCACAGCACCACTTCTGGCTTAATTTTTGCTTATATAGTGCTGACGAATCAAACCTGGGCCTCATGCATGCAAGGCAAGTGCTCTACCACTAAAGCAACTTACCAGTCCCTGCAGTAGAACATGTTTAAAACAACGTTATTTCTTTTTGTTCTATGCTGGCCTTAAAATGGCACATTATTTCTTTTTGTAATATTCTCAATTAGAAGTTTACAGAAAAGTTATATATGAGTAAAAACACACACGAAAAAGTCGGAGACAGAGTTTCCTTCAAGCCTTGGGATTTTCTTGTACAGTAAAAAGGAAAGCACAAGTTAACTTGAACTTTGTCAATCCTCTATGTTCCATTCCTCTCCTGGGGTCAGTTTCCACATCCAGTAGCAGTTACTTCCAGGAACAATCTACGGTGCTGCCTGAGGTATAATGAATGTTTTCTTGCTTCACCGAAATAACACAAGGACACCCTGATCTGAGGTTACACGTGTTTCAGAGACAGCTTAGTAAAGAGAAAATATGAAATTTATATTGCTTTTAAATACATTTTCCATGAGTATATTGAGTTTAAACTTTGTAAGTTCTCTATAAATTAAGGTGAATTTTAAATGGGAAGAAGGTTCTCAGATCATTTTTTTGTGAGTGTATGTGCTGCGCATTATTTTCCAACTGTTCATGAGATAACAGTAAGGAAACAATAGCAATAATAGGAGAAAGAGAAGTTTTGTGTTTAAGTATAAGTGTTCAATGCACTATAGAAGATTCTACAAATAATACCACGTTGAAACAATAAAGCCATGTCCAGTATGTAGATTTGAGAGTGATATAGATAAAGCATTACACGTACGTGTAACAGGAAGTATAAGGCCACTCCCTTTCTAAATCACGCTTGCTAATCACGCAACTTTGTAGACAGTAGAATGGAAGCATAATTCTCTTTCCAATGCAACTCAGATATAAGAACATGGACTTAATTGGAAAAAAAAGTCCATCCTGAGAGAGCAGGGATTATACTAGCCATGAACTGGTGGATAAGATCACATTTATTTTCTTTCCTTTACTTATGTATTTTTTGTTGGTGGTGGTCTTGGCAATTGAACACTGGTCCTGGGAGCTGTCCCTCTGCTATTCAGCTCAAGGGTAATACTCTATACTTGAGCCACAGTGCCACTTTCAGTTTTCTTGTAGTTAATTGGAAAAAGAGTCTCCGGGATTTCCTGCCCGGCCTGGCTTTGAACCCTATCTGAAGATCTCACCACCATCCAGCTTAGGATCACACTTCTAACAGTGTACACACAGCATATATAATGTGCATGCTCATGTATCTTTATATGAATTCTTAAGTTAAAAATCTAGGCTACAGCTTAGCCTTTACACTCACGAAAATGTTTGTAATTTAAAAGTTGATACTCCTGGAGAAATAAAACCTAAGAATGTAAAGGTGTCTGGGAAGGTCAGTTTGCATCCAGCCTGGGCAGAACAGTCATTGAAAAACTATAATAAAAGCTGGATTGGAAGAATGGCTCAAGTATTGGAATACCAGTCATGAGCAAGATTGCTGAATAAGATCTTGAGGCTTTTGCATACATACATACAATCATACACATATATACAGAGACACTTATATGTGCACACACAAATACACATATTAAGCAACTCTCAGAATATGTGGAAAAATATAGAAAATATGTCCCGAGTAAGACTAGAATCAAATGATAATTTTTAATGTTAGAAAGTCCTCAAGTGAACCTTCTTCAAAAAGTTTAAGAATATTACATAGATAGAGACCAGAGATAGTAATAGAGTCAAGTAATCATTATTAATGTCATCAGGTCCATGGAGGAATGTATCAGAGACTCCTTCAGGTGCATTTGAAAATGTTCAAATCCTGTGTCAAATGTTAGAACATCTTTGAAAAGAGTTCAAGAACACTCTGAGCAGTATAGTGGATAATATTACTGGAGAAATTCAGAATTGCTAGTCTGTATCTAGATTAAATAAACCAAGAAACTATGGGGGGGCAATTTGATACAAGGCTAGAATTCTAGCACTCAGACTAAGACAGGAGATTAGATAGTGGAATTACACAGTGATACCTTCCCTGGACCAGGTAGTATAATTTTGTCTTAATAAAACAAACCAAACAAGAAATGAATACAAAGTAGTAAGTTTGGGCTAATTTTGTCATTATGTTTTGAGAAGTCATGTTTCCTATTGAAATGCAACTCATATATAATCCTCAGTTGTGTTTGAAATTTTCTCTTCATTCATGAACATTCTTAGATGCAAAATGGCTCATGATTCCCATCCAAAATGTGAAAAAGTAAGTGATCATCATTCTGATAGATTCCAAGGAAAGGAAGAAGGATTACAAAAGCTTAAGCTTGGAAAAATAGCAAAGTTAATCTAATGTAGCACTATGTAGATCTTGCTAAATTAGAGTTTAGATTCAAAATAAATGTTTTGGTTTTGTTTGTAATTTCATATTCTATCAGATACTACAAAATCCTTTTTAAGTAGAGGGTTTAATTGACAAATTTACAAATGTTTCTTGCATGCTATTTGCCTAGAATATTCTTTCATGAGAGTTATAATTAGAACTCAGTTAGTAGATAATTCCAAAACTTCATGTATAAAATGATAATGTGAATGATAATGTGAATAATGTAGACAGAGTTGGCAAAAAATGGATGATATTAATTTATAAATTTAGAAAAAGGGCGATTTTTTGAGGCTTTGGTATAACATGGTATGAAGAGAATAATTGTGTGACATCTTCTTTCTTCTACCTGTATGTAAGACAGGAAGCAATTTCCTTAATTATGTGCCTCTGTATACAGTGAGAAAAATGCTAGGTTTGGGATTTGTTTTATTTTCGTTTTTGTTTTATTTGTTTGTCCTAGGGCTTGAACTCGGGGACTGGACACTGTCTCTGAGCCTGTTTATGCTCAAGGCCCGTGCCCTACCACTTCAACCTCAGCTCAATTGTGTCTGGCTTTTCCTAAGAACTTTATTGGAGATAAGAATCTAGAGAACCTTCCTGCCTGGGTGGGCCTTTGCCAATGTCTAGTGCATTGGGGTCCCTGGGTAAGGGTAACGAAATCACCAGGACACTGGGAATGCAGAGTGCAAACAGCAATTGCCACTACATGCTGTGCTTTATTGTTAGTGGTATTTAACGACAAGCAAGCATGATCTTTGCCAAAATTTAATCAGAAGACATTGACACAAAAATTTCAACAAGTACATTTTTACTTGACCTATGAGACAATGACTTGGTATATTATTATCTAAACTATTTTAGTGCAAGCTCAAACCAGTCAGGAAAATGCTTGACTAGCTGTTCATCTATGATTAAGCAAGAAAAAGAGCTACTTCCTCAGCTCCCAGGAGTCTGTGACATGTGTTTTGAGATAGGGAGAGAGAACATTTTCCCTCTCTAGCCCGGCATGCCAAGAGCTTTCCTAATACTCAAACTCGGTCTTCAGATAATCCTGAGGCCGGAGCCTGAATCACTCTGCCCCTTCAACCTAGACCCTGAGTCTTCACAGGCTTTTAACTGTAATCTTACAATCTTAGCATCCTTATTATCTATGATATTTAAAAAGTATAAATATAAATAATATTTCCAAGAATACCAGTGGAGGAAAAATGATGAAACCCAGTTTATAGTGGTGTTCTTTCCAGAACATGGAGGGCATCACATTAGCAGAGGTGCAGTGTATTTTCACAATGGAGATAAGCTATTCTTGATGTGAATTAAGGGAATTTTGAGGTGCACCCTACAAGTTGGAAACTGGTGGTCTAGGATGACTTTATGGCATAAATCTTGTGATTGATGGTCAAAAAATAATAGCTTAATCTGACAAACAACTGCTTACTCTTGAAGAATTAATTATAACATGCTTCATAGTTTTATCCTTTATCAGAATGTGGCTCTTTTTCTGTTCACTTCTCAGTCTGTAACACCCCATTGGAAAATGCACCTATTGCAGAATTACATAACATGCAAATAGGTATATTTTGAATCTCTCAGGAATGGAATGTTCAGAATTTGAAAATGAGTAGTTATTAGTCATAGGAATTTTGAAGAACACATACATTCTGTCCTCTTAACAACTTATTAACTTTTAAAAGTTATGGGTTTCCATAGAATTAAACTGTTTTCTCTTTTAGTATAAGAAAGTACTAAATTTATTCTATTTTCAAAATATTGGCAAGTATATTGTGAAAAACTTTTCTAGTTGGATATCATTCAAGTTGATGACCCTCTGATAAAGAAGAGGTAATTAATTCAAATTAGATGCTAAATAATACTGATTTTTAAAAAGTTACTACATAAAGAATAATATTTACTATACCAAAACAGTGAAATTTTATTTCATCAGCTTATTTTTTAAATTTAATTTTAATGTGAAAGTGATGTGCACTGGGGTTATAGCCATTGGAAGGTACTGAATACATAACTTTTCCAACCCTTCCAATTGTTTAATAAGTGCATCAGCAATATTAGAAGCATCATCATTTTTGAATTGTTTACCAAAATTCTCATGTACATTAAATTGTAACTGAGGAATCAATTGAGCAGCAGTAGAATTTCCAGATAAATACTGCTGTATTACATTCTAATCATGTATAAATTTATTATATTTTACATTAGTAATGCAAAAGGTAGTAAAATTCCAATTACATTTTAACAATAACTGTTTTTCCACAACCAATAACTTGTGTCCTAACCATCCCACTGTCTGTTTAAGAATATTAATATCTGTTTGTAATAGAGCATCAATTTCTACCTGGGAGACCCACAATTCATGTGAATCCCGGTGCCATTCTTCCACAAAGTTCTAATTTGTAAGGAAGTGTGTAAGGCAATTCCAGACACGGCAGCAACAGTGGTAGTAGCAATTAAGCTTAAGATCACAGCTACAATGGCTCCAATCATGCACTTTGTACATTTTAGTAGTTTGGTAAAAAATTCAATAACAACACTATCCAAAGGATTTTGGGACCATTCTCTTCCTAATTAAACAGGTAGCCAAATATGAGTTCTTTGTTGTAATATCATAGTACTATACTGTCATTAAAATTAAGAGAGGATTTAATGCAAGAACACAGGCGACAATTAATTAAAACAAGAAATAGTAGGAGAAAATGTAAATTTTCCCACTAAAAGTGCATAAGGCAGAGCTACACAAGCAGTTGCATCATAAGATTTGTACAAAGTAAAATTATAAGTGGAGGCAGAGTTCGCCGTCCCTGAAAACGATCCATTTGATAGCATCATGGGTTTCAGCGCCGCTGCGACCTTCCAAAGATGAGTCTGAACAGCAGTGGGTGCAGCCATGAAAGCCCATAGAGCATCTGCAATGCCTCCATCTCCCCAGGCCATAAATCGAACTCCAGTAAGCGATCCATTAATGGCTTCCGGCATCCTAGTAACATTTGATAAGTCACATCTGGTAATATTCCATTCTGAACATGTGTTAATAAACTGTCCAAAAGGTCCTCAATTAATAAAATTATTGAACATTTTTCCAAATGTTCCTCTACACTCTTGCCACACAAAAGGCTGATATTTTAAATCAATATAAGTAACATCAGGGCACATAGGTAAGGATAACTCGCCATCAGTGACACTTTCCCAGCTACTATTAATGGCCAAGAAGTTAATTGCTGAAACTGTGTTTTAGAATTGGAAGTGCGTTTCCAAGGTAAAACCCAATGTTGCCAATTCATTACTAAACATGGAGGAGGCCCCAGACAACAGGCAAGGAATGAGTATAGTAAGTAAAATTTAAAAAGCTACCATCATCCTTATTGCAAAATGTGAAATTAGTCCAAGGAGGAGATAAAACAGCAGGAAGAGTATAGACGGTTATATCCCCAAACAACAGGTTCCAATAAAGGAGGGTTAGGAACAAAGGCCCAATAACTTACATTAGCATTAGCATGGACAGAGTTTACAGTAAGCAGGGCACACATGGCCAGGAACAAGTTCTCAGCAGTGACAGGTTTACCATTGAATTGTAACATCTTTTGTCCTTCTCCAGTCAACTTTTGAAGCTGCCCCCAGATGGGCAGTGGGGATTTCTTTTTTTTTATTTTTTATTTTATTTTATTTGTGAACATACTGTACAGAGGGGTTACAATTACATGGGCAGGATAATGTGTACATTTCTTATCAAGCATTGCAGCCTCCTCCTTTGTTTACCCTTCACATCCCTTCCCAGCCTCCCCCCCCCGTCCCAATCCTTCTCCCCCCCCCCCCGCCCCGCCCCCCTGCATCGACGTTGTAAAGCTCGATTTGGACATGACAACTTGTACTTCTCATTGTTGCAACAGGTCCACCTGTATCCTTAAACGACTTGTTTTTCCCCATCTCCTCCACAAGTCATAGTGAAATCAAATATAGTGAAAGCAGGGGTTATACTGTGGAGGAGGGACATACATAGCAACAAAGAAATAATCTTATAAATGCGTTAGAAACACATGCTTGAAAGAAAAAAGCATTAAAGTACATATCTAAGGGTTCTTTTTCCGCAACTGGTGGCTGATTCCTTGAAGGATACAGGGCTGTCCTCACTGGACCGCATCTGTATCCATCAGGCAGGAAGCTAGTATTGTTTGCCATCCTGTGTAGACACAAAACCCTATCCTCGTCCCTTATGTCATAATGTTCCTAGTTGCCATTCTGCATCCAATGCAATCTTAATCCATACAGAAGCATTTAAATAAGGTTTTTCTTATATTTGTTCAAAATAGCGCTCAGCTCTAGTTAAAATATCTCCTTGTGGTAAGTTTAAAATTTTAAGAACATAAAGAGCTTGATATAAAATTATTTTAGTATTTTGCACGGATATCCACAAAATATCCACACCCTCATCCAACCTTTTCCTCCTTTTTAATTTTTTAATTTGTTGTTTTAGTATGCCATGAACTCGTTCAATAATGGCTTGTCCTTGGGAGTTGTATTCTATTCCTGTAATATGTACCACATCATAAAGTTCACAAAATCTTTTAAATCTGATACTTTTATAGGCTGGTCCATTATCAGTCTTTATTTTGGCAGGCACTCCCATAATGGCAAAAGCTTCCAATAAGTGTTCTATTTCGTGGTTAACAGTTTCTCCCATAAGGGCAGAAGCCCAAACAAATTTGGTATACGTATGTATTGTAACATGTACAAAGGAAAAACGGCCAAAGGCTTATACATGGATTATATCCATTTGCCAGAGCTGATTAGGTTATAATCCACGAGGATTTACTCCAGCAGGTACAACTCTCAAATGCATTGGTCTGCAGATAGGACACCTTTTTATAATTTGTTTAGCTTGAGAATAAGGTATTTTATAATGTATATGTAAATGGCTAGCATTTGTATGTAAATGAGCATGATCCTGTTTAGCAGAAGCAAAACTAATTTATCAACCTTATTATTGCCATATACAAGGTAGCAGGTAACGAAGAGTGAGCTCTGATGTGAGTTACAAACACTTTGGCATTACGTTGTTGTAGTAAAGCTTGTAATTGTTTAAATAGTTGGTTTAGCTGGGGTTTAGATGAATGTGTAACTCCAGTGATATTAGTCACAACTCCTACAGCACAGGCAGAATCAGTAACAATATTAACATCTCCCACAAAACCTTGTAACATCTTAATAATAGCAAAAAGTTCATTTTGTTGAACTGAGGCTTAAGAAGTTGTTTGTACCCAATATTTATTTGTTGTCCAGTAGCACTTTTTGTTTTGGAGCCATCTGTAAAAACGGTAAGAGCAGTGGAAATAGGGGCCTTGGTAATTATATTATTAATGACAAGTTGTTGTTTATGCAAGCAATCCCACAATCTACCTTTGGGAAAATGATAGGAAAATTGCCCAGTACAATTTACTAATGCTATTTGTAGCGTTTCAGAGAGGTTTAACAAATATTTTAGTTGGAATTTTGGCAAAGGAAAGATAATTTCAAATAAATCATACCCTGATATGGTAAATACCCGTTGCCTGACCTGTTGAATAATAATTGCCAACTGTTGTTCATAAGGCATAATATTGTTTGTAAATCTATGCTGTGTATAAATCCATTCTAATGGCATCTCATTTTGTCGTATAATTCTTGTTGGGTATTTCCATGTATCTAAAATACATACATTTATGAGTTGATTGAGCGTTACTCGATGTAAAAACATTTTTTTAATTCTCTGTTCTACAAATTGTACTTCTCTTTCATCTTCCTTAGTTAAAGTTTTTTTGCTATGTAAATCAGGCTCTAATTGTAACAATGAAAGCAAATTATGTAATTGGTAAGTAGGAATTCCTAAGGCAAATAATATCTCCTGGGAACTTGAAAATCATTTAACGTATGTAATTGATCACGTCGTAAAGATATTTTTTGAGGTGTCACTGTTTTTCTACAAACAACATATCGTGATGGAGACATAGAATTCCATTGTGTATATATACCACATTTTCATGATCCATTCATCTACTGAAGGGCATCTGGGTTGGTTCCAGATCTTAGCTATGGTAAATAATGCTGCAATAAACATAGTTCTGCTGGTAGCTTTAATGTGGTCTTATTTGTAAACATTTGGGTAAATGCCCAAAAGTGGGATTGCTGAGTCATAGGGGAGCTCGATGTGGAGTCTTTTGAGGAAACTCCATATTACTTTCCAAAGTGGTTGAACAAGTTTACACTCCCACCAACAATGAAGTAAGGCTCCCTTCTGTCCACATCCCCTCCAGCATCTGTTGTTATTAGAGTTCTTGATTTTAGCCATTCTAACTGGGGTGAGGTGGTATCTCAATGTTGTTTGGATTTGCATTTCTTTTATGGCTAGGGAGGTTGAGCATTTCTTCATGTGTCTATTGGCCATCCTTCTTTCTTCTTCAGAGAAGTTTCTTTTTAAGTAATTAGCCCACTTATTTATTGGGCAGTTGTTTCTCTGAGGATTTGTTGTTGGGGAATTTAATTTTTTGAGTTCCAAGTATATTTTAAATATGAGACCCTTGTCCATTGTATGGCTAGTGAAGGTCTTCTCCCAATCCGTGGGCTTTCTATTGATCTTGATAGCTATGTCCTTTGCCATGCAGAAGCTCTGCAACTTCATGCAATCCCATTTGTCGAACCATTCTTTGAATTTTTTCTGTTTCCGGGTCTCTATTATGAAAAATTCGGCCTGCGCCAAGGAGACCTAGGGTTTCTCCTATTCCATCCTGTAATGTTTTCAGAATGTGTGCTTTGACGCCGAGGTCTTTAATCCATTTTGAGTTGATTCTTTTGCAGGGTGATATATAAGGATGTAGCTTTAATTTTTCTACATATAGTAAACCAATTTTTCCAGCACCATTTACTGAAGAGGCTGTCTTTCTTCCATTGTATTTTTTTAGCTCCCTTATCAAAGTTTAGATGGCTGTATGTCTCTAGGTTCATTTCTGGGTTGTCAATTCTATTCCATTGGTCCTGAGGTCTGTTCTTGTGCCAGTTCCAAGCTGTTTTGATTTCAATGGCTTTATAGTAGAATTTGAAATTTGGTATTGATATTCCTCCAGCAGTGTTCTTTCTGTTGAGGAGCGTTTTTGCTATTCTGGGTCTTTCATTGTTCCATATGAATTTTTGGATTTCCTCTTCTATTTCCTTGAAGAATGACGTTGGAATTTTGATAGGTATCACATTGAATTTGTAGATAGCCTTGGGAAGTATTGTTATTTTCAGGATGTTAATCTTTCCAATCCAGGAGCATGGAGGATGACATTGCCCCCATTTGTTAGGAAATGGAAAGACTTGGAAAAAAATTATATTCAGTGAAGTAAGCCAAGCCCAAAGAAACATACGTCCCATGATTTCCCTTATTTGCAATATCTAGTATATGTATGAGTCAAGCAGAAAAGGTCAGACAAGGTGATGTTAGAAAAATGAATCCTAAGATATGTATTTAAATGTTTTTTTCTTTCATGCATTTGTTTCTAACCTATTTATAAGATTATTTCTTTGTTGCTTTGTATGTCACTCCCCCACTGTATAACCCCTGCTTTCACTGTATTTGATGTCGGTATAATTTGTCGAATGGAAGGGGAAAAACAAGTCATTTAAATAAGGATACATTTGGAACTGTTGCAACAATGAGAAGTACAAGTTGTCAAGTCGAAAACGAACTTTACATCTTGGGCGGGGATTTGGTGGGGGGGAGGGAAGATGGGAAGGGATGGGAAGGGTTAACTAAGGAGGAGGCTACAATGCTTGATAAGAAATGTACTCACTCTCTTGCCCATGTAATTGTAACCCCTCTGTACCATATTTTCACAATAAAAAAAACAAAAAAACAAAAAAAAAATCCTAAATATTTTACCTCCATATGTTTTGTATTTTTTCAGGTACTATTATTACTACAAAATCTTTAAATATAGAGGGTAAACACTGTAACACCATTTCTAATTCTGTCACATTTGGTCCTGCAAATAAAATATCATCCATATAATGAAAAATATAAATGTGAGGCCATTTTTGTTTAACAGGTTTTAAGGCCTTATCAACATATATCTGACACATAGTTGGAGAATTCATCATTCCTTGGGGCAACACCTTCCATTGGAAGTGCTGATGAGGGGTTTGATGATTTATTTGTCATAAAGAAAAGGCAAATCTTTTATAATCTTTTACATGTACAGGAATGGTAAAAAAAGCAATGTTGTAAATCTATTACTACTATTGGCCAACTTTTACGAAGCATGGCAGGCGACAGTATACCAGGTTGAAAAGCCCCCGTAGGGTACATGGATGCTTTACCTCCTTGTAAATCAGTCCGCAATCTTCATTTCCCTGACTTCTTTTTAATAACAAATATTGTAAAATTCCATGGTGACATAGACGGCTCAATATGTCCTTTGGTTAACTGTTCTTCAACTAATTGATGAGTTGCTTCTAATTTTTCTTTAGATAAAGGACATTGTTGAATCCAAAGAAGTTACTCAGATTTCCATAATATCTCAATGGGCTCCATCTAAAAATGTTAAAATTGAATATGAGCTCCCCATTGTTCCAGTACATCTCTACCAATTATGTTAACTGGAACTTCCATAATATAATGTTTAAGGACAGCTGTCTGTCCGTCTTCTGATATTATAGTACCATACGACACTGAGAGCTAGAAAAGAGCAGCGAGAGAGCGCCTCTGGGCCTGGGCTAGGCCTTTATCTAGGGTATGGGCAGAGAAAGTTGTGGCCACATCAAATTCAGATGTGACCTCAGTGGATGCAGATGTGACCTCTTTCAGGTGTCCCAGTTGCCTATGTAACGCAGGGACTGGGTGGAGACTTTGCTGCAAGGAGGGTGGAGTCTTTCGCCATCCTGGAGCAGACTTTACATTCCAGGCTTTTAATAATCATAAAATAGGGTGTGGATTATTTCTGGCTACTTCCTGCTGACAAGAGGGGGTCGACAATAGGGGTAAAAGGCTGGAATTTGGTCCCCTCCCAGAGAAGGCAGTGAGCAGCAGTGGTCCCTTGGTGGCGTGAGTCCTTAGATGAAGTCTGGAGAAGTCTCATGAGCGTTGAGGGGCTGGAAAAAAATACTAGAGAGCAAATAAATGGCAAGAGGAAGGACTTGGGGCTGAGAATGTTGTAGAAATGTCCCTAGCTACTTCTGATATCTGGTGACTAGGTAAAGAAGTCAGGTGACAAAGGCAAGAATATAAATTCCTGTTCAGTTAATACATATTGAGGTATAGACATTGGATGGGCAGGCTTCTTCCTTCCACTGACCTCCTGGCTCTGGTTAATTTTGAAAGGGCAGGCACAAAGTAGCTGATGTGTCATCTCCTCTTACTCCTCTCCATGTTCCCTTGTTCCCCAGACTGGCTGTGTCTAACTGCTCATTGCTGTGATGGCTTGTCCCAGTTGGTATTCAAGGAGGTTGGAACTCAAGGGCTGGGCATGGTCCCTCAGCACTTCTTCTCAAGGCTAGTACTCTACCACTTGGAGTTACAATAGCACTTCCAGAGTTTGGCTGCTTAGAGATAAGAGTCTTGAGCCATGCTTGCAGCCAGGCTCTTTGCAGGTTAGTTGGGAGATGGAGTCTTAGGGATTTTTCAGCCCGGGCTGTCTTTAAACTGCAATCTTTGCCACAAAAGCCCTTTATTATTTCCAATTAAAGCAACAAGGAGATCAAGTAGAATAAGTACAGCTTACCTGGTTCTTATCAAGAATTGACAGACAAATATTCTGAAATGACAAAACTCATTAGATGTGATGAGAATTTCAGCACACATATGCCTAGTATTTTAGAACCATGTAGTCAGTAGAATACACAACACAAAACAAAAAGGCTTATCAAGAATTGCCAACAAATATTCTGAAATGACAAAACTCATTATATGTGATGAGAATTTTAGCACAGATATGCCCAGTATTTTAAAAACATATAGTCAGTAGAATATACAACACAAAACAAAAAAGGCAAAACAAAAAACCTAAAATTTTGAAAACAATGTTTAGACATCTTTGCTAACAAAGCACATCACATGGTTGGGCCTCATTTACCAGGGCCTGTGAAAAAAGCAAATTGCTAGCAAGGCATCTTAGAATAGCTGAATGGAGTAGTAAGTTTGGTGGAAGGTTAAGGGCCAGATGGGGCCAAAACCTTAAGCCACCATGTGGCCAAGATGGCAAACTCAAGATGGCGAATTTCTGAAAAAAACAAAATGCAAAGACACCCTGAACAAATAGACCAAGACTACAATTGGCTAGCCTTTGAGAGAGAACCTAGAGGGGGTCCGTGGGACCCAGCCTGCATCTCACTCTTCAGGGCACAAGCCAAAATGTAAAAAAAGAAAGGGAGAGATAGGGAAAGTTGGACATGAATGGCAGAGAGAGAGCAAAGAGAGCCTGAAAATAAACAGAATTCTGACCATTTACCATTGCAGTAGCCAAAACTGTCTACATCTGAGAATGGCATAAAAATGAGGCGCTCTAGCTTTCCAGGGAGTGCAGGAGACATTTCAATGGGGTTTCACGGCTCAGGCGTGATTCCCAGCACCCCATTAAATGAGTAGGAGAGTCAGTCTGGTGAGTGAAGGAGAGCTGACGAGGCAAAGCGTCTTGACTCCCCCCAGAGCCCTCTAGAGAGAGCAACAGAGAACCATAGAGTAGCTTCACTCACCAGAGTAGAGAAGTGGTGTGGATGTGGATGTGAAGGCCAGCAATGGTATCAATGCACTGTGTCTTCAGCAGACAGATGGGTTGGCAAAAAGCCATCAGAACTGTGGGTATTCCTCAGAGCAAAAAGGGAAAAACAAACAGAAAAAGTAAAAAGAGGGAAAAAAACAGAGAAATCCCAGCTATTATGACTTTAAGCCCTTTATCCGAGTCATGCCACCATTTATGTTAGGTTTTTAATAAAAGGTAGCTGAGTAAGAACAGCACCACGCACGTGGTATTCAGGTAAGGGGTAGATTTATTCAGTAGACCTGCTGGGACCAGGCAAGGTTGGCACTCCACGTGGTTCGGAAAGGCCTAGGAAAGAGAGAGCTGGGAAAGAGAGAGGTAAGAAAGAGAAGAGAGAGAGCTAGAAAAGAACACTGGGAAAGCAGAGAGAGAACAGAGAGGAAGAAAAGAACAGTGAGAACAGAGAGAGAGAGCAGAGAGCTAGAAAAAAACAGTGAGAGAGCTAGAAAAGAGCAGCGGGAGAGTGCCTCTGGGCCTGGGCTAGGCCTTATCTAGGGTATGGGCAGAGGAGGTGTGGCCACATCAAATTCAGATGTGACCTCAGTGGATGCAGATGTGACCTCTTTCAGATGTCCCAGTTGCCTAGGTAATGCAGGTACTGGGTGGAGACTTTGCTGCAAGGAGGGTGGAGTTAGCTCGCCATCCTGGAGCTGACCTTACAAGGACCATACACCATCACTACCTTCTTCAGTTTACCAATATCATCAACAGCAGCACCTTCATATCTGACTGGTTGAGATATACCATTCATAGGGGGTGGTCGAATTACAGGATAAGGAAAAAATAGGCATTTCATCATCAAACTCATGGTCTGAGCCCTCTGTTTTGTGAGGGAATGATGCTGTAAAAATTGCATCGGCCAGTGAAGGAGCCGAAGGCTGCTTTACTTTCACATTTTCAGGTTCTCCTTTCACTCTGCTAATTTCCAACTCCATATGTTGTAATTTTGATAAAATCAATTCCATTTGCTCAGACATTTTATTTACACTTTCAGTTTGTTCCTTTTCAGCCTTTTTTACCTCTTGTTTTTTCTCTGTTAATTGCAATGCATCCTTATCTATTGTGTCCATAACCTCAGATTCCAATTGTAAACCTACAATAGAAGGGGTGGCCTCTTTCTTTAAGTCTGCTATTAATCTTTCCTTATTCAAAGCTTCAAAAAGGGTATGTAAAATAGCCCAAGTGGACCAAAATCTAATAGGAATCTTTTCCCCTTCTTGAACAGCTCTTTCTACATTATTCTTTACTCGTTTCCAATTATCAACATCTAATGTTCCTTCATCGGGGAACCAAGGACTCCATTCCCTAACTACATTAATACACATTTCTATGTCAGAAGAAGAAATATTTAGACCATAAGCACCAAGTAAATGTTTAAGCATATGTAAGTACGGAGTAGATTTAACTTTTCCCATCACCCTGTAATTAAAGGTACTTACCTGAATATCCCTTCCTGAATTCAACAATGAAGGGTCCCTGTTTGGGTGCCACTTGTAACATCTAGTGCCTTGGGGTCCCTGGGTAAGGGTAAAGAAATCACCAGGACACAGGGGATGCAGAGTGCATACAACAATTGCCACTCCATGGTATGCTTTATTGTTAGTGGGTATTTAAAGACAGGCAAGCATGATCGTGGCCAAGATTTGGTCAGAAGACATTGACACAAAAATTTCAACAGATACATTTTTACTTGACCTATGAGACAATGCCTTGGTATATTATTATTTTTTGGGGGTCCGATCGTGGGGCCTTAACTCTGGGCCTGGGCGCTTTCCCTCAGCTCTTCAGCTCAAGGCTAGCGATCTACCACTTGAGCCACAACTCCACTTCCGGCTTTTTTCTTTTTGCTTATGCGGTGCTGAGGAATCAAACTCAGGGCCTCATGCATGGAAGGCAAGCGCTCTACCAGTGAGCCACCTTCCCAGCCCTGTCTTGGTATATTATTATCTAAACTATTTTAAAGCAAGCTCAAACTACTTGTCCAATCTCAGGAAAATGCTTGACCAGCTGTTCAACTATGCTTAAGCAAGCAGAAGAGCTACTTCCTCAGCTCCCAGGAGTCTGTGATGTGTTTTGAGATAGGGAGAGAGAACATTTTCCCTCTCTAGCCCTGCATACCAAGAACTTTCCTATTACTCAAACACAGTCCTCAGATAATCCTGAGGCCGGAACCTGCATCATTCTGCCCCTTCAACCTAGACCCTGAGTCTTCACAGGCTTTTAACTGTAATCGTACAATCGTAGCATCCTTATGATCTATGATATTTAAAAAGTATAAATATAAATAATATTTCCAAGAATACCAGTGGAGGAAAAATGATGCAACCCAGTTTATAGTGGTGTTCTTTCCAGAACACGGAGGGCATCACATTAGCAGAGGTGCAGTGTATTTTCACAATGGAGATAAGCTATTCTTGATGTGAATTAAGGGAATTTTGAGGTGCACCCTACAAGTTGGAAACTGGTGGTCTAGGATGACTTTATGGCATAAATCTTGTGATCGATGGTCAAGAAATAATAGCTTAATCTGACAAACAACTGCTTACTCTTGAAGAATTAATTATAACATGCTTCATAGTTTTATCCTTTATCAGAATGTGGCTCTTTTTCTGTTCACTTCTCAGTCTGTAACACCCCATTGGAAAATGCACCTATTGCAGAATTACATAACATGCAAACAGGTATATTTTGAATCTCTCAGGAATGGAATGTTCAGAATTTGAAAATGAGTAGTTATTAGTCATAGGAATTTTGAAGAACACATACATTCTGTCCTCTTAACAACTTATTAACTTTTAAAAGTTATGGGTTTCCATAGAATTAAACTGTTTTCTCTTTTAGTATAAGAAAGTACTAAATTTATTCTATTTTCAAAATATTGGCAAGTATATTGTGAAAAACTTTTCTAGTTGGATATCATTCAAGTTGATGACCCTCTGATAAAGAAGAGGTAATTAATTCAAATTAGATGCTAAATAATACTGATTTTTAAAAAGTTACTACATAAAGAATAATATTTACTATACCAAAACAGTGAAATTTTATTTCATCAGCTTATTTTTTAAATTTAATTTTAATGTGAAAGTGATGTGCACTGGGGTTATAGCCATTGGAAGGTACTGAATACATAACTTTTCAAACTTGTTATCCCCTCTCTCATTTTTCTCACAGTTTTTCCTTCATCACAATACCCCTCAGACGTTGTAATGTACATTTCCAACTTATTGTCTTGTGAGAATTGCTATTGCATTGGTTTGCTCTTTGTCCTTTGCCTCACCGTTTTTTTTTTTTTGTTCCTGTTCCCTTAACTAATTAAGGTAAATGTATACAAAATACACAGGGTACCAAAATCAAACACAGCAGAGGATAAACCTTAGGGGAAAATCTCAAAGAAAATAGAAATCACATAGTTCATCAAAAACAACAACTGCAAATAAATATTTATTTTTCCATATCTTGGAGTTCATTTTGCTCAGCATCAGCTTATATGGTCATATATATGCATAACAAAGGCACTGGAAAATAGTAGTTTCATGGATACTATATCATGAAAACAACATGTTAACTCTTTTTGTTGGTAAGGGCGGGACTATGGTTGGTGAATTCACGATTCTGATAAAGGAATTTCAAAAGAGCTTTAAAATTTATGACAGGTAAATTTTAATTGTTCAAACTTTTTAACAACTTAGCCTATTAAGAACATTTAAAATTGTCTGGGAAAATACGCTTTCATGCAAAGAAATCCGTGTAGACTTAGTTGAGAGGGAGCAATGTGGGTGAATATGGCTCATTTTCACAGTAAACAAACAAGCCTCACAAACATTGCTGTAAATCCTGTAGGTTCTCTTGAGAATTGTCCTTACCCAGGAAATATACTCTCACTGGGTGAAACAAGGTTGCAATGGAATTTAAATTCAAAGTTCTTTTAAAAAAAGACATCAAAATTTGTGAATTGACATTTAATTACTAAACAGTAATTCTCTGAAAAAGAAGGGAAGATGTAATTCAAAATCACTTACTTTAATAAAAGTATGAGAAAAGAGTAGTGAAGGTAGTGAAGAAAGATGAGAGAACCCATACAGGACTGTTTTATCTCCAGTGGTGTAATGGGATCTTGACCTTGTTTCTTCCATTCTATCTTCACAAGCTATAAAGTGTAGCTCAGGACTGGAGTAACCAGTTCAGATAAAGAATACTCAAAGAGTGGGGGCTGGGAAAGTGGCTCAGGGGTAGAACGCTTGCCTTGCATGCCTGAGTCCCTGGGTTCGATTCCTCAGCATCACATAAGCAAAAAGAAAAAAGCCGGAAGTGGAGTTGTGGCTCAAGTGGTAGATCGCTAGCCTTGAGCTGAAGAGCTGAGGGACATCGTCCAGGCCCAGAGTTCAGGCCCCACTACCGGACCCCCCCAAAAAAGAGAATACTCACAGAAGAAAATATTTGCAATTGATGTAGGTGATTTATAACCTTTGACAATCTATTCAAATCTGTTCAAGATTCTCCCCTACACCAAACTGCCCTCTTTGGACAGCTTTGTTTGTTTTCCCATGACTGCCCTTCATTAACTGATTAAAATTTTGTGAGCTCATATACATACTCTCTAAGCATTGCTGTTTGGTTGTGATTTTTGTGTGTTTTTGTTTGTAGTTGTGTTTTTAACTGAATTTCAAAAGGTTGTGCATTTGTGTTACAATTAAATATGTCCACCTAATTGTCCAATGCTCCTGGATCAGAGTCACTCCTTCTATCATTCTCAACCAACCCTTTCTCCAAGATTTATTGCAGGTTTTGGACTTCCTTTATTACATGTGTACATTGAGTATTCTAGCTGTACTTGCCCCTTGTTCCATTTTTCATTCATTTTATGTCTTTACTATTATTCCTTTCTGGTTTCAACTTCCTGATAGTCGTTCTGTTAAACTGTCTGTTAATACATTCCAAGGAGTTTCAATCCCACATATACTTGAAATGATGTCAGCTTATATTTCCATAATTCATTCATCTGCAATAACAATTTGCAAGACTGGAGACGTGAAACTCCAAGACATGATTTTATTCTCATCGTTTTGGAAGATTAATCTTTAGTCAACAAGAAAGTTTAAACATCACTTAGAATTTATAGCTAACTACCAGTTTTTATAAATGGCTTTGTACAATGGTGTGTGATTATTTTATTTTACATGGGATGATATTTTCTACTACCTATAAATTTTGGAAAAATAAGAAAACTAAAATTTACTACTGTAGAGGAATATGATAGCAATAGAAGACAGATTTTATGTTTGTCACATCTCTGATCAGTACTCATATTCAAGACTTAAAGTCATATTTCTTACTATGTTAGACAGATAGGGAAAATATATGATAAGGCAACACATGATAAGGCAACTATTAGTGACTTTTTAAAATGTACCTTCTTATATGATGAAATTTACTTTATTAGCTAATATTTGGGTTTGAATTATGGGAGGCTGATGTATTTAACACATTTCTGGAAGGCACCTACTGAACAACGCAAATGGTGCGAGATACTATTTCTACACTTTAATGAATGGTTGAACTTAGTGCTGGGTAAACAAATCAACTCTATTGTAACTTGATTCCTACACTTGAAAAACTTAATGTCACTATCATCTACTTGTCAAGTGTTATTTTGGTGAATATGATTATAAAAAGTTTATTTGAAAGGGAATATACTTTCAAGAGATTAAATGTATGTTATCATTGGTTTGAGAATGACAACATTTTTAGACTACAGAACCAAGTTTTACTGAAGTACCAGTGTTTTGAAGTACTAAGGGTCTTCTCAATTAATGGTTTTCGAAATTATATTTGAACTCCAAGTCAAGATTTCCTAGCCTTGGTAGAACAATTATGGATCTAACATTCAGGAATTATTTTTCGGCCTACTTATGCTGGACTGAAATCTTCCATTCATCAATAGGAGAGTGGTATTAAAAATAATCTTGTGACATTTGTGATTTTGTTTACTCATATGGGCTGGTCATCTGTAAATTGAAAGTTTGAACTACAGTACTTTCTGTCATATTTTGTGATCTCATCTTTCATTTTAAGTTGCCTTACATTTCACAATTGCTTACTGCTAATTCCTGCAAGGAATTGGGGCACTGAAATATTATAGGAAATGAGAAAATGAGATGGGTCTTCAATTACATTCTCTTAGCATGTTGCATGGGCCAAGGTGAGAAGTCTTGCCCATGTTATCTGATGATGCAGGTAACTGGGACCTGATATCCTCATACCCATGGGTACTGCAGAAGAATAATAGCTTTTAGGCATCATATCAGCAAAAATTTTGGTATAATCAGTAAGAACGCTTCAGAAATATGGAAAAAAAAACCACTCTGGGACTAGCAAGTTAACACAAGAAACACATGAGCAGTGTAAAATCTCTTCTAGATTAGAGGAAAACAATACTGCTTTTTTTTTTACTATGTGAATTCAGAAGACCAAGAACACTTAGAAGGTATCACAAGTTTATACCGAAGACATTGCATTGATACTTTTTATATTCTAATATATATTCTAAACCTAATTATTTATGTTCCAATCTATTTATGGGAATAATTTTAAATTTATTTGTCAAATTACCAATGAATTCTAGTAAGATTCACTGTGTGAAATTTAAGATCAGCACATATAAATATAAAATATATATGTATATATAATAGAAGAAATTGTTATGCAATGTTCCGTTGTGGTTAGGGCATCAAAGGCAACTCTGTTTTAAAGTATTATTCCATTATCTCTACCTCAGTTTTTGGTAGAGTTCGACCTAAAACTTTACCATTTGTAAATTTACAGCCTGGAGGCAAGAGGAAACACTTTGATTAAAACATTACCAATTTAAGGCCTAATATCGAGGAAAAACATATGGACTTCTCCAGGAGTTATGGAAATATTTGGTGATAGAAAGTCAGTAGTGCAAGTTCCTGCCTGGTTGGATGGTAGACAGGCCAGGATATTAGGTAAACATGAATATGAACATTTTTTTACCTTCTTGGCTTTAGCTAGTTTTGAAATGATAGGAATAATAAACAATTATATTTTGATAAAATACCTTCTATTCTGAAGAATTAAGTCTGAAGTGTTCATATCTCTATGAACCCTTGTAACTAAGATTAGTTTTGTTCCAGTAAGACAATCTATGCTGTCAGGTAAGATATTCTGGTTGGTCTGTTCCTACATGGAAGAAGGGTGAAGGGACAGAAAGACATTTGTACCACTGAGACCTCATTTAGAAAATTTTAAGCTGCAGAAGTTTAGAAGTAGCTCTTAAGCAAGGCTTACTTTGAATCCATTAGCTCCACAAAGCTAACTCAGTTGATAAATAAGTACTTGAAAAGCCATTACCTTTGAACTTAGCTAAAAAGGCTTCAAAATATGATCAAATTTAAAATGAAAACGACAAAATAGTCATTGACAAAAAATTGCAAATATGAGCAATCGACCAAACAATATAAGTTTTTTCCACTATACATAGAAATTTAGAGAAATAAGATCAATAGCATTTTTAGTAACAATAAAGGTTCCTTGTTACAAATAGGCAACCAAGGATGTATGCCTGTATAAAGATTACATCGTTAACTACTTAAATTTAGAGGATACTCCATGCTTAAGCAGCAGGTCTACACAAATTACAACAATACAGACATTAACATGGCACTTGTACAAGGATGACATGAAAATTTGTGAATTATTCCATATTTTTCATTCTTCAAATGCAATGAAAAACAGTTATTAAAAAGTTGATTACAAAAATACAAGTGTAACAAAACCTGTAATTCATAGAATTAAAGGTTAGTTTGACATCAGTGTATTAAACATTCACCTTCGAAAGGCCCTTACATAGCATAACCTTTACAATACTTGAAATTAGATAACATTATCTTTTTATCCCAAAGAAATAAAATAATATAAAGACTTAGGAAAAAGGAATCTTAAACTTTTCCTATATGGAATGTAATCTGAAAGGACACATTTATTAATGAACCTATATATTATAAAACAATGTAGACTTCAAAGTATTATATCTAGAAGACAATGAAATAGATTATGGACTTTATACAAACATAGATACTTTTTTCAGACAATCACCAGGAATATCTTTAATTTCTATACTATTCTTTTCAACAGATAAGATAAAATTAAAAAAATCACAAACTCTGCAGAAATCAATATAGATGCATACAAACAACTCTTGAATACATTTTGTCATCAAAGTCAGGCAATTCACGTGGAAGAATAACATGGAATCCATAAATTTTTAAATTAAGATCTTGCTGTTATTTTGTATTATGAAAATATTTTGTAGGGACAGAAAGGATGGACTGGCACTTTTGAAATTTAAGAAACTTAACCAAACCATGACTACATAGGAGAACAATTTGTACAGCCTTCCACAACTTCAAAGAGTTAGTGATACATAATTATGCTTTTGGCAATATCAAATGCAGTTTCTTCCAAGTTGTTCTTCAGTCTGGTTTGAAATCATGTTTAAACAGAAGGAGATACAGCGTATCTTTGCTATTTCTATCCCAAGAAACAATATTTAAGGAGGTCAAGAGGCCTTTAGTTTGGGGATTGGTATCTGCATCATGATGAAGTAAGAAAGAATCCATTCTGGTATTATTCCACATGTACGCACTGTGCAGGGGTGCCAAGCCATTCAGAATTCTTGCATGAACATCTGCCTTGAGCTACCAACTCATGGACAATGTCAAAATGTCCACTCTAGGATTCCCGATGATGAGGGGTATACTTACCTCATTTCTAGTATACATATGAGTGGCCTTTTTGGAAAGTAGTCTCAGCACTATAGTAAGCCGATTAATTTCAGCATCTCAAAGAAGAAATTTGCATGGATTATTCTCCATTATTTTCTTGCAATTGATACCTTCCTCACGTTTTCATCTTGTTCCTTGTCTTCATCAGAATTGCCTAACCAGAGACTTTGAGTACCAGTGGGAATGAGGTGTCCATGTATTTCCCCAATAGTTCACGTAGGATGAAATGGTCAGAAAAATCCGGTGAATTTTCTGCATGTTTTTTCACCATGATTTATTTTCTCTTTTTCCATTTTTACTATTTTAAATTATGGTAACTGGGGAGTACTGAATTGATAGAGAGCAAAGGAAAGATTTTCCTCCGTATTAAAATGCACAGACTGAAAATGAGGGACAGTGGTGTCTTCATATGCAGCTTATTCTAGGAAGGAGAAAATAGGAAACAAAGCCTACTATGTAAATGATTTGGGAAATACAAAGATATAGTGTAAGAGAAATTACTATTCAATATATGAGCTTTAACAGCTTTCTAATAGATCCATTATTTATTGGTAACCAACGTTAGAAAAAAAAATGTATAATGCAGTAGTAAAATAGAAGTCCTTTGTATGACTACCTAAATTCTTGTTTTTTTTAAACACTTGTTTCCATCTAAAAAATTAGGCCTGGGCTGGGAAGGTGGGTCAGTGGTAGAGCGCTTGCCTTGCATGCCAGAGGCCCTGGGTTCGATTCCTCAGCACCACATAAGCAAAAAGAAAAAAGCCGGAAGTGGCGCTGTGGCTCAAGTGGTAGAGCGCTAGCCTTGAGCTGAAGAGCTGAGGGACAATGCTCAGGCCAGAGTTCAGGCCCCACGACCGGACCAAAAAAAAAAAAAAAGTAGGCCTATCTATTCTCTTCAGGTGATTTTGATGATTGAAGATGCTTAATGAGAAGTCAAAATATATTAGTAGTCTTTTGATATCAATTAAATTTCATTGTTTCTTCTTGGAGAATATAATGATCAAAGCAATAGTTCAGAATCAGCAAACAATAGTTCAGCATCATGCTTCCAGTGCAAGTGGATCTCCAGTAAGTAATCCTGTGTACCATTTTCCACAAAGTTTTCTCACAGATACAATCTGCCTGCCTTCTCTAGCTGCTTTCCTAGCCTGGACCTTTTCTTTCATTGTGCAGGAAAAGTGTGATTCAACTGATTTCAGTCAGATCTGTTCCAAGAATTATCAAGGATTTAGATTCTTTTTTAAAAAATTAGTTGTGGGGCCTGAACTCTGGGCTTGGGCACCGTCCTTGAGCTCTTCAAATCAAGGCAAGTGCTCTACCACTTGAGCCACAGAACAACTTCTGTGGTTCTGTTTATGTGTGCTGATTTGTTAAATGGTAGAGCAGAAAGTGAAATGATGCAACCAAAAGTATAAAAGCAAAATAAATTAGGATAATTATGGAGCAACCATATTGTCTCTGAGAATCATGAAGAGAGAGAGAGAGAGAGAGAGAGAGAGAGAGAGAGAGAGAGAGAGAGAGAGAGAGAGAGAGAGAGAGAGAGAGAATGTGCAATCACCTAGCTAGCCAAAAAATCCATGCTTCTGATCCATTTACAAAGCAAACAATTTTATTTTTTATTTGTTAAAAGAGATGGAAATAGAATTTATATATTAACTGGAAATTAGTAAATACATTTTTAGTAGCCTACATAAAGAGATATAGCTCTGACCAAATTACAAACAAGAATCTTAATCCTCGGGCTGGGAAAGTGGCTCAGTGGTAGAGTGCTTTTCTTGCCGCTTACTACAGTGCTGAGACTATTTTCCAAAAAGGACACTCCTATGAATACTAGGGATGAGGATGAGTATACCCCTCTTCATCGGGAAGCCTAGAGTGGACACTTAGACATTGTCCATGAGTTGGTAGCTCAAGGCAGATATTCACGCAATTACTGTGAATGTCTGGACATCCCTGCACAGTGCTTACATGTGAAACATTGCAACAGTACAGACACACACACACACACACACACACACACACACACACACACACACACACACACACACAAACACACACACACATCATCATCATCATCATCATCATCAGATTTCTTCTTAAGTATTTTTTGTGTATGGTCTTAAGAAGAAATTTACATTACTAACTTGAATTTCTGACAGAACAATATAATCACTATACATCTTCCTTCTATACTCTCAATATTAAATTGCTATCTAAGTATGTGCAATAGATAAGTATAGGAAAAAGTAGGAGCCACACTGGTGGCTCATGTCTTTATTCCTAGCTAATCAGAAAGACAAAATCTGATGATTGTGGTTTGAAACCAGAGCAAGAAAAAAAGTCCATTAGATTCTGGTTTGAAAGTAACAAGCAAAAGCTAGAAATGGAGCTGTGGTACAAGCAATAAAATGCTAGACTTGAGAAAACTAAAACAAAATCATAACAAATTCTGGGACAGAGCTAGGCCCTGAGTTCAAGCTCTAGTATTAGTATTAACTAATGAAGGAATGAATTAGTTAAAGAATTACCTAAAATAAATTAAGTGGTCACAAGTGGAGGGGCAGATGAAATGTAACTACCATGGTGACTGAATTATGTATTATTTTGTAATAAGGCAAATTATCATTTGTCCTAATCACTAATATTTTATTTGAACTTTTTTGTACAATAAACCCTGAATTTGGCATGCATGTATATGTGTGTGAACGTGTGCACACATATGTGTTTATGTGTGTCTGTGTCTGTGTGTGTGTGTGTGTGCTGTTGCAATGTTGCTTGCCAATATGAACAGGGTGAGGCTGAAAAGAACTGTGTTGCAATGTTGTTTTATTTGTCAGTGTTCTGTCCTGTCATTTCAGTGGAACCACCCTTCTGTACATTTTATTTGTTAATAACATCATCATAATCAAAGCATTTACAACATAAGTTAGATAAAAGCGATCATTTTCAGTTCTTAATATATGTTAGGTAAAAAGATACACATATAATCAGGTAGTAATTTATTGCTGTAAGATGACTGTCAGTACAAAATATGTATTTGAAATCTTAAATTGGTTATATTTTTAAGAAATATTCATGGAGTGATTTTGACCGACTTGAAGAAATAGGTATTGCTCTCTGGTTTTTTCTGTGAAAGTCAAGGTGGATAAACACTTTCCAAATTTCTGTTGAAAATAACTTTCTTTGTAATATCATATCTATTCACACTATGATAATAAACCCCGTATTTTTAAGGTTTGAATATCGCATCATATTGACTGAAAATCAGTATTGTGGCTATGCTTGTTAGATATATATTTAAAAAAAAAAAACAAAAACACGTGTCATCTCCAGATTGTGGATGCATTTGAAGTTGTTTTGTACATACAAATACAAATGTTCCTTCATTAATAGTTCTTTTGTGGGAGTAACGATCACAACTTTAACAAATAAGGCTTTTCAATTACCTTTTCCAATATAAATAACATCCCAGAGCGAGTCTTGCAATTTTGAAAACCATTTAAATATTTTAGTAATATTTTAGTTCATTAACTATACAGCTAAAGATATTTCTGAAATAAATATTGTTAAGATCTGAAAATGTAAGTGTGTATATAGGCTCTTTTATGGATCATTTTATGAAAAGCCAGTTTTTATGAAACTAAAAGAAATAGAATAAAAGAATGTAAGTGAATTGGGTAACCTAATTATTAGTATAATTTTGCTTTCTATTAGCACAGTCCTTTGAATGTAGATGATGCAGTTAAATTATTTTTGTGTCACTGTGCTTCAGTTATTTTTAGAATCTTTGTAGTTATAAGAGTGAATTTGTAGTATAAATAAATGTCTTTTAATTTGGTTAGGATTAATCTTGTGTTTTGTGTTCTACTACCATGAAAATGAGTTATTTTCAAGTGTTAATAGTTTATAATTGAATCTTCAGTATCATAAGAAATTTTGAAAAACATTGGTAGTATTGATGTCTATATTTTGAGGGGGAGGTGTACGGTAGTGGGGCCTGAACTCTGGGCACTATCCCTCAGCTCTTAAGCTCCACTCTAGCGCTCTACCACTTGAGCCACAGCGTCACTTCCACTTTTTTCTTTATGCTTGTGTGCTGCTAAGGAATCGAACCCAGGGCTTCATGCATCCAAGGCAAGCACTCTACCACTAAGCCACCTTCCCATCCCTTCATGTCTTTTTAAACCAATAGTATTCACAAGTTGGAGAGTCTTTAATTCATACTTAGGTCTTGGTGTCTATGATTTTTTATCCTCTCATTCCTAACATTAATGATAGGTCAGAGTGCATTTTTGAGTATAGGAAAGGTAAAATATTTATCTGGGGTCAAAGGTGATTTTTATATCAGTCTTGCTTTAATAGCATTTTGAAGTAGTACCTTTCTCTCAAAATGTTGGGTATAAAAAGCAATTAAAATACTTGAATGGTAAACAACTTAGTTGAGCTACAGAATGTTTCCATCAGGAATTGGGGAGGTCATTCTTTCAGTAAGACAGTGTTAAACAGAAATAGGGTCCCCAGGCAATGCAGTGATGAGTGAAGGGATAAAATATGATTTCTACTATTTTGAGCTAGAAATCAAGAATATTATACTTGAGCAGTTCCTTTCACCAGGGAGGTAATCATTGATTATGAACTTCGAGTTTTCATATTACAGTTCCCTATTTTCTAACAAAGATAAAGTGAAATATTGTGAAAGTGAAAACAATAATTCGGGAAATTTTCCTATAATTTGTAGACTAAGTGCTGGTATTTTAGTCATAAAATAGAATGAGGTTAATTGATACAGTCGGAGATGATCGTCAGGCTAACACTTACCATGTGTGCAATGTTGTAGTAGTAATTCCAACTCTGAAAACTTCAATATCATCATCTGAGAGATAAAAATGTAAGGAGTTCCACTTTATAGAATTATTGTGAGGATTCAATTATATACCATAGGTAAAGTACTTGGAAAAACAATCAATTAGCATTTGGCAAATTCTACCTCTTATCATGTGATGAATTCTAACATTTTTACTGTGATTTTATATGTGCAATATGATGTATTGATATTCATTGCATTGATCACTTTTCTGTCACTATGAGGAAAATACCCGTAAAGAAAATTTCTGAGGAGGAAACTGTTATATTGACTCATGGATTAAGAGAACACAGTTTAAGATCAAATATCTCCATTGTTTTTAATCATATTTTTATTATCTTAACTAGGTGTATACGGGAATTTCCATTCAATAAATGAATTTTTAACTATAGTGGATCTTTATATAACTTTTCCCTACCCTTCCAAACCTCACCCCACTTTAATTTTTTTCTAATTTCATATTATTTGCATTGAATATTATGTCTTCACTTTTTTCCTCCATAACTCTCTTTATTCCTTCCCTTTGACTTCCCCTCACATCTTCCAAGTGATAGTTTCCTGGTATTCATTTTGTTAGATTAAAAGTTCAATTTTAAAAGAAATTACACCTTTTAAATACTGCTCTGAAAAATGAAAACTTTGGTTAATACTGATGTCTAACTTGCATAAAATTCTGGCTTCCAAATATGCGACAGAACATGAGTCCTTTGTGTGTCTGCCTCTCACTTCATTTACTTAACATATTTTTAGATCTATCCCTTTCTTTGTAAATAATGTAACAGTGCTCATAATGGATAGGTGCAATCCAATTGTGTATATATGACACACTTTCTCCAACCATCCCTTCACCAAAGGGCATCTTGGCTGTTTCCATAACTTGGCTGTGGTGAATAGTGCAGTAATGAACAAGGTTGTGAAAGTGATTTTACTGTAACCTTTTGGAAGAATTCATCACTATCTTTCTGAGAGCCATCCTCTAGCCAGTTTTCTAGAATAAGCACACCTTCCTTTTATCTCCATCACAACGTATTGCAAGTCCTCAAAAACACACTCTCCCATACATGTCTCAATAAGCTAAAACCACACTATGCCCATATTCTTTCAATATTTTTAATATTTTTAATATTTAATATTTAATATTAATATTTAATAATAATAATAATATTTAATATTAAATATTAAATATTTAATATTTAATATTTTTAATATTTCAATATTTTTAATACTTACATAAATTTAGTGAGAACCTTCTAAGTATTTTCCTAATGTGGGAATGAGAGACATAACAACAGAGGAAAAGTAAGAAATATAGATTTTAATTAACTATTATCATATTTAAAATCTTTTTCAGCTCTAACTCATACCCTCACTTTTTATTATTTTAATCTTTATTTCATTACTTCATCTATCCCCTAAATTATAACAGGTGAGTTAAATACAGACAAAAATTTTGGTTTGATTTTGACACTCATGTGTGAGGATGTACAATATGGGCTAATAGATGGATTGGAATTAATAGCAATTATCCATTTTGTTAAAGTAGAGATGTTTTTTTTCCAAACTGATTCATATTTCATTCAACAAAAAGAAACTTGTAACAATTCCCTTTGTTTTGCTCCTCATTAACTTTTGTTTCCATATTATATTATAATGAAGGATGATTTCATATATGTTCTGTAGATTCAAAAATATGTTAAACTATTTCTACCCATATGTATTGATATATACATACATACATATATTACACAGGTTACAATGATAATTTATAACTTCTGTAACTATACAATTTACTAAATTATTAAAAACCTCGATGGTTCATGCCTGGAATCCTGGTTACTCGGGAGGCTGAGATCTGATGAACATGGTTTGAAGCCATCCTGGGCAGGAAAGTCCATGAGCCTCTTATCTCCAAACAACCAACAGAAAATAAGAATAGGAACTGTGGCTCAAAGTAATAGAGTGGTAGCCTTGAGAGAAAAAGCTCAGGGACATCACCCAGGCTCTTAGTTCAAGAACTACAATCTACCCCAAAAAATCTATTTAATTTACATCTGTGTAAGTAGAGTATTTCCATCACCGAAATGCACATCCATGCTCATTTGCAAGGTAACTCTGTTTTGGCTGAAGTACCACTAAACATTATCACTAAAGTAGCATAGGAAAGTGGGTTCATTCTATCTCTCTAATGGATTTTTCTCCACTAAAATACTCAAGTGTTACAATTATTCCAATTATTTACAATCATAACTTTTTTCTTTAATATCCCTGATATTACAGTTTGAATTCAGTGTCGTGCCCCCTAAATGGGTGTGCTTACCACTTTGTCATGTGCCAGCCCTAAATTAACCTGATAATTTTTCAGATAGAAACTGGCTTCCTACTTGTGTATGATCTTGGCCTCAGTCCACTTTATGTTATTCTTCCTGGAATTTAGAATAACAAGTGCATGGTATTCTGTACAGTTTTTTCTGTCTAGTCTGGGCTTTAACCACTGTTCTCACATTAGTGCACTCCCATGAAGTCAGGATTTTCATAAGCTTTTCATAGCTGATTTTTAAAAAAATCTTTGCATTTCCTGCAGGTTCTTGAGTACTGAATTAATTTGTGTTTTCTTATCTTGTTTTGTTTCATTTGAATGTATGTGTTGAGTTGTTCCTCACTTTTCCTTGTTTCTTTCCCTGATGTTCTTACCTAAAGTGCTGAGAAGCCAATTCTTTTTTCTCAAGATAGTCAGGGTGAACATTATTTATTCCAAAGCAATTTCAGTAACATTTAAACACCGTCATATCTATGAATGGTATAAAAATGCTAAACGTTGAGAAGGGTGTTTTTACTTTCACGGTAGTCTTTGTCATACACAGATCATGAAATATATAAAGATAATATAACTACAGATGCATGCCAGGAGGAGAAAAACCTATTATTAATTGTTTGACAGAGGCTTCACTTCTAGTGAAAGAAATATATTGCTTGAAGCAGGATTTCACAAAATCATATTGCTAGGAAGATCCTAAGCAATCATCTAATACTATAAAATTGAGTGTGAGGAATTGACTTCCTGAATAATTTACTTTTGGATCAAATAAAAGCAGGCTTCCCAAAAGAGTGTAGATTTTAGAGAAACATGATGAATTTTATGTAAATATGTCCTTAGCTGATTTTGTTAATTTGTGAGCCAGTACAGGGAAATAAAGTACAGCAAAGGTAAAAAATAAAGAACTTCACATTGAAATACTCATTGTGTGTGTGTGTGTGTGTGTGTGTGTGTGTGTGTGTGTGTGTGTGTGTGTGTGTTCATGCGCATGCGAGTATGTAAATGCACACGTGCATGTGCTGATGCATGCAGTCATCATTCTTGAGGCTTGATAGTGCCTGGGAATTATTCCTCAGATTCTGTGCCCAAGGATAGTGGTCTACCACTTCAGCCACTTCTTTTTTTTTCTTTTTTTAGATAATCGCTTGTATTTTCATGATTGGACTGGCTTTGAACAGTGGTCATGAGATTTCAGACTCCCGAGTAGCTATTTAAGCTTATTCATCCTCTGAGTACCTAGTTAAAATTCTGGCTGTCCTGTATGCTTCACTGCTCTTTTATTCATTTCCTGAGATAATCACAAGCCTAAGTCATATATATGTCTAATTTCTTTATACTGTTACTGCTTGGCACCAGGGGCTCCTATCTGTACTCTTAAATACTTCGGAGGCTTGAGAACAGAACCCAGGCCAAAAGGTTAGTGAAATTCCTTCTCAATCTATAGCTTGGTGCATTGGATCATTTCCACCATTCTTCACTATCTAGTTACTACGATTAGATGGATTGGGGAAGGTAGCACTCTGGACAAGTTGGTGTTCATCTCGGATGCCATTGATGATGAGAAGGCTAAAAGGACCGATCAGGTGCATGTTCTTGTGGAAAGGAAACCCCTCTCCTAAAATTAACCACTGATATGACGCCTGCCTAGCAAGAAAACTTTACCCGAAGTTGAAATACCCACAAGTTCCCACAACCAAAATAAGTATATACATGAACATTCAAAAACTTAATAAAATCTGTTCTTTGCTCTAATATCAGCTTCATCTGATTATCATATGATGTGACAGAACAGTTCCTTCATTAATCTTATGATAATTTAAAAAGACCTAAAAAATTCTTTCTCACTTATTAAGTGCAAATTAATGGCAAATTGCATCATTTCTTACATATTTGACTACCACTATAAATTCATCTTATGATTATTATTAATAGTATTATATTCTGATTTATTACTTTACTTTGTAACAGTTTTTAAAATTTTGCTTTTCTGCTGAAGTTGAAGTATTTAAATAGTATCATCAAAGTATATTCCTTGGGTATTTAGGGCAGGTTTTTACAAAGTTTTTAACCAATGGACTCTAAGAATTCTTAATTGGTATATCACTTGGTTTATTTTTCATTTCAATTTAATATTATTTTAACGGTAATGTACACAGGGGTTACAGTTATATAAATAAGGTAAAGTAATGAGTACATTTCATAGGGAAGGAACATTGTTATCTCTTCCATCGATTTTTTAGTTCACTCAAAAGAAGGAATACTGATGCTTTTGCTATTGCTATTGATCCATGGGTACTTTTGCTTTCTTTGTTAATGCATTTTTATTATAAAATCGATATACAGAGGGTTTAAACTTAATTAAGTCAACTAAAGAGTACACTTCATTTTATTTTCTAAATTTCAAATTTTTGGCTTACATAATTTCTTTTGTTTCTTTATGCTAATTCATTTTTTTCAGAGTTGTAGGATTAGTTAATTTATTTTTGCATGATTTTACACATGTAAATTATTCAAAAATTATTTTGCTTTTATAATATTTAACATGTGACTATTTAAAATTTGTTTTCTTAATTTGTATATGGCTATGATTTTAAATAAATTTATTTTCTTATAGTTATAAACATATTTGTCCAGGTAACAAATCCTTACTGTATTTTCAAGAAGCACATACTTTATTAAGAAAGGCTTCATTACTTGGCCACTTTTTGGAAATATTTTTTCTTGAATTAAAAAGAAATTTGAGCTCGGCATTGTGATTTGTGGCATCCATTTTCTAGCTATGGTGGGAAGTGTAAATAGGGTTTGAAATTCGAGAGATACTGAGAAACTCTGTGACCTTATTATAAAACTATTCAGAATGAAATGATTAGAGATATAGCCATCGCTAATGTTATATAGGGCATCTCGCTATCATATTCTAAATCTTGAGTTAAAACACCAGTAACATCACTCATTTGTCAAAATAAAAGGACACATGTTTCAAAATGTTTATTATTTAACCTTATTTCAAAGATTCTCATGTCTTCTATTAATTTTCAATTTACTTAATCTATTAAAATCCAAGTATATTGTGATTATTTTATTTATAGTAAAGTTTAAAATTGTACAAGCAATATTAAGATTTCATATATTAACATACTTTTACTATTTGTGATAATTTCCACCCTTTAATATGATAATATCAATATTCCAAATGTGGGTATGTGGTGTGTATGTGTGTGTTTATGTGGTTTTTGTGTGTGTGTTCTTTGTGTGTACTTTGTAATGTTTGGGAGATCACACCATTGCTTCACACATGCTAGGCCAATGTTTTACCACTGGGCTATACTGCCTAGTTATAATCCAAATAGTGTTTTAAGTCATGACTTTGAAACTTTCATTCCTAGTATGTTTTTTCAAAATTATATATGATAAAATGTGATCCATATTCTATCCATGCTAGCAATTTTTATTGTTATTTAGAATATTCCCACTGCCTTTCCGCTTCCAAACTCTTGTGTTTGTTATTGATAAAGGTTTTACTTTGCTTCTTTTCTCTCTTCATTGTTTTTCCCTTTAGAGTTTAGCTATTCTTTCTCTTATTTCTTTGGGAATTTATTATCATATTCCTATTAAATTTCCTTACATTGTAATAGGTATATATAGTGCTTTATTTTCTACTTTATTTTTTCCCATTTTTCACTGACTTTTGTTCCAAACTATTAGATGGATTAAAAAGAAACTTGACTCAGGACACTTTACTTTTCTCTTTCTCTTCTCTGAAGTCTTTCTATTTTTTGAAACACAATAGCAATGACATATAGCTCCTATGTGGTCCATCATTCTTTCCCCTCTCACTCTCCTCTGTTGTACAGCTGAAGTTGTTATCATTCAGATACAGCATTATCTAAATCTTAACTCATTCCTAAACTAATTTTAGTTGTTTCCAGTATTTTCTAAAGACATTTCTCTATGTATAATATCTGGGGTCTTGTGTTTTTCCAAGGTACAAAATATGAGTGACTATCAAACATCTAGATATCTCTGTAGAATATTGGTCCACCTGCTCAATAAACTCGTATGTAAATTCAAGGAATACAGGTCAGTCAGAACAATCTTGTAAAATGGTGTAGCTTCAGCCTTAATACTAGCTTTGAATCTTATTACCATGTTTAGTAGTGAAGATAAAATAGTTCAACTATAAGAGCAGATACATAGAGGAATGTAACAGATTTGTCAAAATAAATTCTTAGTTTTATGATCAGTAGATTTTGAAAACTATCTTATGACTTTATGAAATAAAAATAAAATCTTAAATGGGTGAATTGACACTATTGTCTCTCGAGATTTAAAGAATGATCTTAGACTATTACCTCAATCTCTTTTTGTTTTGCTTTGTATTTTTGTCATTCATGGGGCTTGAACTCTGGGCTTAGTCCCTGTCTGTGTGCTCTTCCGCTCAATGAGAAGTGCCCTACCTCTTGAGTCACAGCACCAGATCTGGTTTTCTAGAGGTTTATTGGATATAAGATTCTCATGGACTTTTCGGCCTGGGATGGCCTTAAACTGTGATCCTCAGATCTCAGACTCCTCAGTAATTAGGGTTACAGATATGAGCCTCAGGCACCCATCCTACCTCCATCCTTATACAAAAATTTAAAATAAAAAATGATTATCAAACTAAATGTGAGATGTGAAAACCTATAAAACATAAATGTAAAATTTCATGACATTGCATCAGTAAGGATTTCTAAAAATTTGACATGGAAAGCATTAGTCGCTAAAGAAAAGCAACAATAAACTGGATTATATTAAGTGATAGCTTTTCATAATTCAAAGTATACTATAACCGAAGTGAAAACATATCCAACAGATACAGGGAACATATTTGTTAATGCTACATGTTAATGCTACAATATTTCTGAATCTTAAGTATTTTTATATCTTCTAATTCTATATAAATTTTTACCTGAATAGGATATTTCTTTGAAGAACATATATAAATTAATAGTCAATAAGAGGAGCATATGAAATAAGTTCCTCTTTAGTTTCTAAGAAAAAAGACAAAGAAAACTCACTAGTATGACCCTAATATAAAAAGATGACACAAAATATAGTAATGCATTTGTAGAGAAAATGATCAACTCTACATAGGAGAATGATTTGTATAATACTACGATCATTTTAGCAAGCAAGATTGCAAGTCCTCAAAAGGTCAAAGAGAATTGTATATGCTCCAGCCATTACACTTCATTGTATGTATTAAAGAGAAGTAAAAAACTTGTTTGGACAGGGAATGTAGTTCATTGACAGTGCACTTGAATAATATGTGTGAGACCCTGGAAATAATACCTAAAAACAAATTTGAAATGACACACTATAGAGGATGTATGCTGGACAAATTCCTGTAAGTGAATTTTATATCTATTTTAATGTCTGTTCTGTTCTAAAATTTACAGCATTTCTATTTGAGGAAATGCAAGTTTGTGAAAATTAGGCTTGGAAAACCTATTATTGTACAATTTACTTCCAAAGCACTAAAATGTATACAATAAAAGGAGATTATGTATTGATGTGAATTTTATTGCAGGAAAAAAATAAAACTATTGTTAAAAATACTTCACACAAATTGCAGAATACCTAAAAAGATGTTTTTAGTGTTGGCTAAAAATTCTTTGTGAACTACAGTGTATAAAACAAAGATGTGATTTCTGTGTATTTTGAGGTTTTTTTAGTCCTTTTTTTTTAGTTTATACAGAGATAACTCAATCAAAAAGTGTATGTGATAACTGTAATATCTAGGAATTATGCATCACTCGTAATTAATTGATAACCTTTTCAGGAAGAAACTTTTAGTAAATGACAGAAGGCCCAAATCTATGCATCTGCATTCTATGAAAGTCATATGTTACTTCCTCAATCCAATTGTATTCTCTACTTTGCTAGGAAAAAAATTATTCTTAAGGTAAGAGCCAATAGCAGTGAAAAGAAACAAAATACATAATCATCTTAATTTATTTGTGAAAATAACAAATGAAATAAAACAATTCCACTTAAGAGACTCCAATATTAGTACCTATGAAGATGTTCCTGAATACCAATATCCATTGAATTTTTGGAATTTTAATTTCTACCAACATATAAAAACTACAACAAGAAAACAAATATAGTCTTGGAGCAAACCAGCCTTGGAGTAATTTTTTTAATTGTTTTGACATTACAAAAGAATTGATACCCTGGGAAGGGATGTGAAGGGTAAACAAAGGAGGAAGCTGCAATGCTTGATAAGAAATGTACTCATTATCTTGCCAATGTAATTGTAACCCCTCTGTACAGTATGTTCACAATAAAAAATAAAATTTAAAAAAAGTGAGGAAAAGGAAAAAAAGAGAAAAAAAGAAAAGAAAAAAAATCAATAGAATTGATAACATTAAGAAAATGATTTTTTCCTATGGAAAACAATTTAAAATGTTTATTACTTATTATAACTCAAATACCAAACAAGAGTATTTTTATACTATCATTACAAATATCATTTTATTACTATAGTAAAATAGAATAAAAGACCAGTCCCAATATATTATCATTATTCTTAATTCCTAATCATTACCTAAATATCTTAAATTAAATAGTCATGTCTTTAAAATAAACGTAAATATTCTATCGTTTTTACTTAACATTTTCCAGGAGCATGTATTCATGTTTCTAAGAAATGTTCACAGCAGTTAAAAGGTGCTTTTTTAAAAAATTAATGTGATATATATTATTGTTGTTATTTGCAAGGCCTGGGCATTATCTCTCAGCCTTTTTATGCTCAAATCCAGCATTCTACAACTTGAGGCATAGAGGTAACTCCTGTTTTTAGTGCTTAAATGGAGATAAGAATCTACCAAGTACTTTTTTGCGGGGGGGGGCTTGTCCAGTTGTGGGGCCTGAACTCTGGCCTGGGCGCTGTACCTTAGCTCTTCAGCTCAAGGTTAGAGCTCGACCACTAGAGCCACAGCGCCACTTCCAGCTTTTTTCTTTTTGCTTATGTGGTGCTGAGAAATCGAACCCAGGGCCTCATGCATGCAAGGCAAGCGCTCTACCACTAAGCCACCTTCCAAGCCCCCAAAAAGTACTTTCCTGTCTCGGCTAGTGTCGAACACAATTCTAAGATCTCATTACCCAGAATAACTCAAATTACAGGCGTGAGTCAATGGTACTTGGTTTGATGTTTTTTTTAATTTTAATTATGTTTTAAGATTTTTGTTTCACTATAATTTACATCGTTCTACACATAAATTCAGATGTATGTATATATTTCTGATGACAAATAATCTCTAAAATGTATGTCTTTCTTCATATAATATATATATATATATATATATATTGTTGAAGACAGACTTTCTCTAAAACTTTTATGCTACTATTTTTTTGACCTTTTTCATTTCAAAGATATACAATCTATTGTTCCAAAAGTTTCCTAGAATAAAATAACTAATATTTCAATAGAATGTAGAATCTATTACTTTCAAGGGAATTTTAGATATACACATGATATTGCAGTAATATTTACAGTATGTTATTTGAAATAATTCTGTTCACACTCTTAAATATTTGTGTGTAGTGGTGGGGAGAGAGGAAGTTAATTCATACTGGTTAGGAATTTGCAATGCTTCCAAAATCTATTCCATAATTTATTATAAGCACATAGTCAATCTGCCTGTTATGGTTTAGTTTATTTTTGTTTCTTTATTTGTGCAAATTTTTAATATGGATGCATGCACAGTGGTAACATTAAAAATATTAATCCAGATTTTGTGGAATTTATATTTCTCTTGGGAAAACTAATGAGCTCCCAGAAAATTTCCATAAGGAGCCTTTCAATTCTAATATCACGGTTTGTCTTAAAATGCTTTAAATTCTACACACTCTAATGGTCATATTATGGAACTTTTCTTCTCAGAGAGTGAGCACTACCCTATTGCTTAACATGGACAATATACCTTCATACATAGACTGGGCATGTCAAAGAAGAAGTAGTAGTTGAACAATTTTCTTAGCAGTTTTTACAGATGAATTAGAAATAGAGCAACTATGAACTCAAAAGGAATGTGCAAAGAAGACAAAGGCACAAAGTAGAATGTGCCAAGACATGCTGAAGTATATTTTCAAATACTGTGCTCAGGTGTGAGGGTGTGTTCAAAGTACAGATTCAGTCAACGTACTTGGATATCTTGGAGGGGGAACTGCTTTAACCTCTTCTGAAATAAATGTACAAGAACAAGCCCATAACTCTGACTATAATCACCCACATCAACATCAACTAGGGATATTTTCCAAATGCAAAGTGAGAAAAAAAAGAGTTCATCACAGTTAGTATTCAGGTTGAAGCAATGGCAATCACATAACTTTTCTTATAAATCTTCAAAGGTTTTGGAGCATTAAAGTAGGAAAAAGCCAAGCAATTATTTTGCATGTACCTAAATTAAATGGGATGTATTCTACTGGTCTCTCTTTTACTTGAAAGTTATAGATTATGTCTTTTTTACTCTATCTTGGGACAATGATCTGCTGTCAGTTATTTTCTTCTCGTCCCCTTCTGTTGCGCTTCTACTTACATAATTATTATTTAAAGAGACATACTTATGTATTCACTACCTTATAATTACTGCAATCCCATCTATATATCACCTTGACAATAAAATTAAATTAAAAATGAGCTGTATAAAATATAATTTCACTGAATTGGTATAGTAAATACTATTCGATGTGTATTACCTTTTTAAGAAACGAACATTTTTGGCTGCTAATTTGAATTAATTACCCCTTTATCAGAGATTCATCAACTTTAATATTATCAAACTATGTAATATTTTCAGAATACTTGACATTATTTTGAAAAAAAACATTGTTTTAGTATTGTCTCATACTAAAACAAAAATAGTTCAATTCTGTTGAAACTCCTAACTTTTAAAACGGAATAATTGATAAGAGGACAGAGTATATGTGTTCTTCAACATTCCTATGAGTACTAACTACTCATTTTCAAATTCTGAACATGCCACACTAGAGACATTCAAAACAGTACCTGTTTGCATTTTATTTAATTCTGCAACAAGTGCAGTTTTCAATGGGGCGTTACATATTTAAATTCAACAGAAAAAATATCCACAGTCTGGTAGAAGGTAAAAATATGAAGTATCTATATTAATTCCTCAAGAGTAATCATTTGTTCATCAAAGTAAGCCATTATTTCTATACCCGTCGATCCCAAGTTTTTATACCATAAAGTCATCCTAGAACAACAATTTCCAACTTGTAATGTGCACCTTAAAATTCCTTAAATTCACAACATGACAAGCATATAACTACTGTGAAAAAATAGTACACTTCTGCTAATGTGATGCCCTTCGTATTGTGCAATGAACACTACACTAAACTTTGCTGCATCATTTTCCACCCAGTGTTATCCTTGAGATCAGAACACTTGCAAATATTATTTATAGTTATATATTTTATCTATCATAGATATTCAGGAGATCTGAATGTCTGAATATTAAGATCTGAAGACTCTGGTTCAAATCCCACCCAGGAAGGACGGTTCCTTAGATTCTTACCTCCAATAAACTGCTCACGAAAAGCCTGACACAAGTGGCACTGAGGTTCAAGTGGTAGAGCAGTAGCCTTGAGCAAAAACATGCTCAGGGACAGTGCCCAAGCCTAGAAGTTAAGATGTCACACAATTACTCTCTTCATACCATATTACATCAAAGTCTCAAAAAGTTGCTCTTTTGGTAAATTTATAAATCAATAGCATCAATTTGTTGTCAACTTTATCTAGATTATTCACATTATCATGTTACTTATGAACTGTTGAAATTAACTGTGAACTAAGTTCTAATTATACCTTACTTGAAAGAATATTTTAGGCAAATAGAAAGCCAGAATCATTTGTGAATTTGTAAATTAAATTATCTACTTAAAAACAATTTCATAATAACCTATAGAATATTAAATTACAAACAAAAATATTTATTTTAAATCTAAATTCTTATTTAGCCAGGTCTACAAAGCCCTACAGGAAATGAACTTTCCTATTTCTCTAGGCTTAAGCTTTTGTAATCCTTCATCATTTCTTTGGAATCTAACAGAATGATGGTTGCTTTTTCAAGTTCTTGGTTGGGAATCCTGAGCTCTTTTGCATTTAGTAATGTTCTGTAATGAAGACATTTAAACACAACTGAGGATTATATATGAGTTGCATTTCAATAGTAAACTTGACTTCTCAAAATATATTGACAAAATTAGCCCAAACTTCCAAATATGTATTCCTTTCTGGCTTATTTTTTATTCCATTTTTGGTTTGTTATATTGTGACAAAATTATAATACCTATTCCACTGAAAGTATCACTATGTTATTCCACTCTCTAATCACCTGTCTTAGTATGAGTGCTAGAATTCCTGTCATGTATCACATTGTCCTACCATAGTTTTTTGATTTATTTAATCTAGAAACAGACTAGCAATTCTGAACTTCTCCGCTAATATTTTCCACTAGAGTGATGGCTCAAACTGTTTATGTACTATTTTCAAAGATGTTCTAACATTTGACACAGGATATGAACATTTTCAGATGCACCTGAAGATGTCTCTGATTCATTATTTCCTGGATCCGATCACTTTATTAATGATGACTTGATTTTCTTACTATCTCTTTTCCCACCTATGTAATATTCTCAAGCTTTTTGGGGAAATTTCACTTGAGGACTTTCTAATATTAAAAATTATTACTTGATTTTATTTTTACTCCGGACATATTTTCTAACTTGTCTACAGAATCTGAGAGTTGTTCCATATGTGTGTTTGAACATATAAGTGCATCTGTGTGTATGTGAGTATTTGTATGTATATATGTATGCAAAATCCTCAAGCTCTTCTTCAGCAATCTTGCTCATAACTAGTATTCCATCACTTGAGATATTATTCTAATGCATCTTTTGGCTGGTTAATTATACTGTCTCAAAAACTGTTTTGCCCAAGCTAGATGCAAAGTGGACTTCCCAAACTCCTTTACATTCTTAAGTTTTATTTCTCCAGGGGTATCAACTTTTGAACTACAAGCATTTTTGTGACTGTAAAATCTAAGCTGTTTCCCAGATTTTTAACTCGAGTTCATATAAAGATAGATGAACATACACATTACATATGCTGAGGATACACTGTTAGAAATGTGATCCTAAGCAGGGTTCAACTGGTTCACACCTATAATCCTAGCTAATTAGGAGGCTGAGATCTGAGGATTGCAGTTCAAATCCAGCATAAGAAGGAAAGTTTCTGAGGCATTTATCTCTAATTAACCACCAGAAAACTGGCAGTGGTGTGGGGCTCAAAGGTAGAGAAAAAGTTTTGATCTGAAGAATAGAGGGACAGTGCCCAGGCCCGGAGTTCAGGCCCCACTACCATCAATTAAAAGAAATAAAAGAAAAAGAAATGTAATCTTTGCCAATAGTTCATTGCTAGCATAATTCCCGCTCTCTCGACATGGCCTTTTTCCAGTTAAGTCCATGGTCTTATATATGAATTGCTTGGAACCAGAATTATTCTTCCATTGTACTTTTTACAAATTTGAATGATTAGCTATCATGATTTAGAGCTAGTAGAATAGAGACTGGTCTCATCCTTCATGTTCCACTTAGTAGTAATGCTTTCTCAATGTCACTCCCATAGATCTACATACTGTCCTTGGCTTTATTATTTCAAAGTTGTCTTATTTGCAGAGTCTTCTATACAGTATTTAACCATTATACTTAAATACAGAACTTCTCTTTCTCCTATTCCTAGTGTTTCTCCTTCTGTTAACTTATGTACAGTTGGGTAATAATGCACAACACAAACACTGACAAAAAATGTTTCTAAGAACCTTCTTCCCACCTAAAATTGGTCTTTATTTACAGAGCACTTAGGAAATTTGAACTTAATGTACTCCAGGATAATATTTTTCTTTTTCATGTTTTTTATTGTGAAAATGGTGCACAGAAGGGTTAGAGCTATATAAGTAAGTTAATGACTACTTTATCTAACTAGCATTGTTACCTCCTCTTTTGTCTTTCCCCTGCCATGCCTTTTCTCCCCACCACCCCAACTCTCCCCTTCTATCCCCAAGTTGTAAAGTTTGTTTTCAAAATAGTGAGTTGTTCATCTCATTGTTACAACAGGTCATACTGTATCCTTGTTTCACCATTTTATTTCCCTTCCCCTCCCCACATTAGAAAAATGTATGTGCAAGGTCACCGATATCAAACAGTGGAAACGGGTTATACCATGGAGGAAGAAAATAGAAGAGAAACAAAAAAAACACATAATATATGTTAGATACATTAAAAACAATAGTAAGAAAGAAAAAAACAAGTTGTGTCCCTATGTTAGGGCTCATTTCACTTAACATAGTCTTATATGTCCATACCTACATGGATAATGTTTTATAAGCCATGTACATTCCATATTTTCTCGTTACTAAGTTTCTTTGAAAAACGTGTTACCTCATGCCCAAAGATGTCTTTGTTCTATTTCAATGAAGCCAGAAAACATTCACTTTGCCTGGAGCAGCATCATAGATTGTTACTGAAGTAATTGGAAGGAACTTTTACAGGAAGTAGAAACTGAACCCAGGAGAGAAATTGAACATAGAGAAATGGCAAAGTTCAAGTTAATTTGTGCTATCCTTTTACTGTACAAGAAAATAATCCAAGGCTTGAAGGAAACTCTGTCCCTGACATTTTCGAGTGTGCTCTTTACTCATAAAACTTTCTGTAGACTTCTAGTTGAGAGTATTACAAAAGAAACAATATGCCATTTGAAGGCCAACATAGAAAAAATGGAAATAACATTGTTGTTCAATGTTCCACTACAAAGAAACAAAAGACATGGAGGTTTTAAAATGTCTTATGCATGGATATTTAACTCCTGAGATGTTTCTCTTGTTGTAAAAGTCAGATATCAATTCCTTTATTCTGGTCCTGAGTTCGCCATATCAATAAGGATTCCCAAAAGCAGGATCCAGTGAGTATGATCAGCAAAAGGAGCCTCTTTTCAAACCAGTACTTTAAGGATGGTCCCATAGAAATAAGTGAGGTTTTTTTTTTTGTTGTTTGTTTCTTTAGTTTGTGCTGTTTCTGGGGCTTGAACTCAGAGCCTGCACCCTGTCCCTGAACAATTGTCTTTCCTGCCCACCTGCCCCAAAAGCTATTATACTACTTCTTGAGCCACAAGTCCACTTCCGGATTTTTGGTGTTTAATTAGAGATAAGAATTTGTCAGATTCTCCTGCCTAGGTTGGCTTTGAACTGAGATATTAAGAAAGCTAAGTGACATCAACTTTATGGACTTCTCTTTTGAACCAAGAAATATTAGATGAAGGTTATTATAATGGTAATATTGACCATTTTTAAAAGATGAGAATACATCCAGCAAAGAAGCCATAACTTAAATAATTCAGCAAAAGTAGGTGCACTGAATCATACTGGAAATTGTTTTCTGCTTAGGAAGATCTATTGACTTTGTACTTCCTTTTGGGGAAACTTAAACTTAATTTGACTATTTTTGTTGGTCGTGTGGCTTGAACTCTGATCCTGGGCACTGTTCCTCAGCTCTTGAGCTCAAATTGAATGCTCTACTAGTTTAGATACAGCACCACTTCCTGGTTTCTGATGGCTAATTGAAGATAATTGTCTCATGTACTTTCTGACCAGGCTAGCTTTGAACCACAATCCTCTGGTCTCAACCTCTTGAGTAACTAGAATGACAGTGTGAGCCACCAGCACCCGGCTCATATTTGTATTTATGTGTACTTAATGACATGTAAACAAATAATGGAAATTTGAATCAAATGATGACATTTCAGCTTTTCAGAAAATTTGAGGTAACAATAAATATGTCCTCCTTTTCCATGTTGTTACATTAGTGACTCATGAGCTATTGGACTCTTACTTTAGCATCTTCTGATGTCTGCGACGGTGGACTTAGTATAAATAATTGTCAGTAGAGAGATATAGAAAGACTGAGATTTTTAGAAAGCAATGGAGATCTGATAGAAAAGAACAACATAGAATGGCATAAAATTTATCACACAGAGATTAAGAACTAGCCTAAGTGGTATAGAATTCTAAAGGTAATGAGGAATAAGCTTGGTTCATAACTAGTTCTTCAATTATCAAATATGGTTCCCTAGAAGAGTTTCTGGTATCATTTAGATATTATTATTGTAAGGTCCGCTCCTGGATGGCTAGCAGACTCCACCCTCCTCTCAGCAAAGTCTCCATCCAGTACCTGTGTTACCTAGGCAACTAGGACACCTGGAAGAGGTCACATCTGCATCCGCTGAGGTCAATCTGAATTTGATGTGGCCACACTTTTCTGTGCCCATACCCTAGATAAGGCCTAGCCCAAGCCCAGACGCCCTGTCTCTGCTCTTTTCTAGCTATTTCTCAGGTCTTTCCTGCTCTTCTCTTTCCCAGCTCTCTTCTCTTTCCTAGCTCTCCCTTTCCCACCTCTTTCCCAGATGCTCTCTTTTCTAGCTCTTTTCTCTTTCCCAGCTCTCTCTTTCCCAGCTCTTTCTCTTTCCCAGATCTCCCAGCAATCTTTCCCAGGCCTTTCCCCACCACGTGGAGGACCAAGATGGCCTGGTGCCAGCAGGAACAAAGAATAAACCTACTCCTTACCTGAATACCACGTGCATGGTGCTGTTCTTACTCAGCTACCACTTTTAAAAAAAAACTAACAATTCTCATTTATTTCTTCCATCTGGATTTATTCCTTCACTTCTATCACAACTATTAATTTGCTGGTGCCTTTTTGGTGCCATACTGACCAAAAAGATTTCCAATTCTCACTTAGACGACCCTTCTCATTGTGATTAGCAGTAACCAGTCAAAAGCCTGGAATCTTTGAATTTCCAGGATTAATCTTCACCTGATATCTAAGCACATTCCTGACATTAATTGCCGTGACTTACTAACAAATTTTTTTTTCTCAACACAGCCTTCTAATATCGGTAAAGTACATGAATTAAGAATTATTGTTAAGTCATTATTGGAAGGAGCAATTATATATTCAAATATAGGTTATTTATTTGGCATTTACTAGCTAAAGAATGTTTTGCCATTCCTGGGGCTGAACTCAGGGCCAGGGAACTCTTCCTGAGATTTTTCTTTTTCGTTTTTTTTTTTTTTTTTTTTTTTTTTTTTTTTTTTGCTTAAGGTTTGCCCTCTACCACTTGAGGCACAGCACCATTTTATTTTCTGTTTATGTGGTACTGAGGAATTGAACCCAGGATTTCTTGCATTCTAAACAATCACTGTACCATGCAGCCACATTCCCAGAGCCCTAAATGACTTTCTTAATATGGCATTACTTTTTCATTCCATTACTATGTATTATAATTTAGGCTAGGTGGTAGAAAAGGAAGTGGAAAACAATACTAAGTCCAGAAAGGGTAACATTCCTATCACATCCCTAAAGAAGTACAGTGTTAAGACCTGCAGGACTCATAGGGATGTTGCATGTTACATTATTATATAAAAAACATAAAAAGTAATCTCCGACATCCATAACATTCTACTTCCACTTTCAAGTTCAAGAGCCAAAAATCTAAGCCTTTTTTTGATTGGGTGCATTTCCTAGGAAGGAAGAAGGAGAATGTATAAGGTGATGTTGGAAACATATGTATATTGGCTCCCTGTTCACATTTTGGCACTTTTAAAAAGTGCTACTGACGAATTCCACATCTACTGTAATATGCTGTCTGCACAAAATGCAGATAAATGAACAAATTTATTCTGGTGGATAGTCACATATATTAACAAAATCCAGTTCTGGAAAAAAAAGTTACCAGTTTAAAGTATTGTCTATAAAATGGTTTTATGTCATATATGTAGTATTGAAATGATTAGTCCAGATTTCTTTGAGATTTTATGCTGTCTCAGTATTAAGATGTTCTCTAATTCCAGTAACATGGAAGCATAAAAGACATGATTTGAAAATCTCAGTAGTTTGAGAAGCAAAGGTACATAATAGTTACCTTCCTGCAGAGACATGTGATGGCATGTATGACTGATTGTATTATAGTTCTATTCTTTTTCCTCTTTATCTCAAATATTGCATATCTTGCATATTAGTCTGTCCTGCATCAGCTTCCTGTAGGTGAGATTTACCTCTACACTGCAATGTCAAGATGAGTCATGTGACTTACTTCGGTTTACAAAAATGAACCAGAAGTGGTCAAAGGCTATTTCTAGGGGAAGATTTCTATCCCATTGAATGTGTCTAAGAGCGAACTTCTTTACCCTTACCGATAAAAATAGCATATTTCCAGAGGGAATCTTTTTTCAACTATATACTGGAAGAATATATCATCTAAAATTGAAGCAAAACTCAAACACAGCAAGAATTAAGTGAATATTAAAATGTGATATTAATATGTTAATTTCTTACCATTCTCGTATGACTACAGCACATCAGAATTTAAGAAATACTAAACAAGTACTAAGTAAATAGATAACACTTCCTGTATGATGCTATTACATTTTTTAAATAAATAAGCATTCTCTATGTGATCACTTGAGGGGTTAACTTTTTCTATAAATGTGCTTAATCACTCTAGAGCACTGTATCTAACATCCACATTCATTATCAAGAACTTGTGATTGAGATGAGAAAGAAATATCTAGATTTCTCGCTTCTCTTTTCCTCTTCTCCTTTTTCTAGTGAGAATTCTCATCCTTTCTCCAAATTCTCCTATTAATAAAGAAAGAATGACACATTGTGGATATCAAGCAAAAGGCTTCAAAGCCAGAATTTTATTCTTTCAGAAATATATGAAATAAATCAGAGTGGCTCAAGGAAGAAGAAAAGCATGATTTTTCCCTTTCTGGCTTCAACAATAGAGTCTGAACACGACTCTAAAGATCTATTCAACAATTTTCCTTGGCTAATTTTTTAAAAATATTGTTTTTTAATAAGTATTAATTTTAACAATTAAAAAATTTAAAATATATAGTAATCTGTTTTTTGCTTTTAGTAGGCATGAAATAAGACTGCATTAACATAGTGTGAGTTGAGAGGCTAAAATTTATCAGAATCCAAACAAAATGAAAATTATATGATGTAAAGAAAATAGTTTTTAGGTAAATTTTCAACATGACATACACACAGGGACATCTTTTTTTCTTCTTTTCATCCACACTTCAATAAGCAGTTCATGTAATTCAAATAGCTGTGTTTCTTTCAGAAATAGATTACACATAAACAAGTTAAAAGACGAGAAGGAGTATTGGTGGTGCATTCTTTAAAAATAGCAGTCAAATAACTATTAACCATAATTCCAAAATAATAACAATCAAATGCTCTTGAAAAGAGAAGATTGTAAGCAGAATATACAAAAAGTGATAGTGCCAGAACTACTCCAGGAGTTGCTGCCTGATATTTAAGATTTCTAATAAATGACAATTTTCAATCAGGATTAAATGCTTTCAGGAACCAAATTTTTTCTAGTTATATTTTATTGAAGAAATATGTTGTTCAAAATTAATGAAAGGGTAACAGGTTATAACCTGTAGAAAGAATGCTTACACACTCATTGTGGTAGGCAGTAAAATACCTTCCTAAAATATCTATAGTCCGGAAATATCTAATCAATCAAATGTAGATTTACATTTTATATATAAGTTGGTAAAATAATCACCTTTCATTACCCAAGGAACAAAAATTTGAATAATTATTATATGGGGAAAGTATACTCAAAAGTCCCAGCTGTAGTTCGAAAGGGACATCATTAGGTAAGAGTCATCAGAAAGATGTAAAGATGCTACATTAGAAGATTAAGGAAAAGACAAGAACAAACATACTGAAGTTTCTGGAAAGCTGAACAGGAAGTAAATGCCTTTTCCACTAGAATCACCTGAAAAATATTTTTGCTGTGTAGGAGGCTCTATTTTAATCTAGTGAGACTTATTTTAGATTTTTGTCCTTCAGAAAAGTAAATGATAAATACAGATTATTCAAGACAATAATCTTGTGGAAATATTTTACAGCAGATTTGGTGTAGTAAGCTAAATCAACTACAGCCTTTTCAAGATGCAACTACAAGGATACCACGTGTCCTAGTTTCTGAGAATAAGAAAAAGTTGCCACCAGCTTTATACACATGTATGATGTACATACTACTAAGGGCCTTGCATTAATGAAGTCGTGAATTCCTAAATAATATTTAAACAAGAAGCTCCCTGTCTTCATTTTCATATTTGGGGATTGCTAAGTACCAAAGTTATGTAGAAGGCTAGGACAAGAATATAGAAATGAAATCTGTCTCCTGTTATTATAAAGATAATTTGTGTTATTTTGATTTACATTTTCTAAGGTAATAAAAAATAAGGTAAAACTGAAACAGTGACCCAATATTCTCTCCTTCCTAATTTTCCAACATAAATTAGAGAATCCAGTAAAGATAAGCAATCCCAGGATGGTATAGGATGTTATAGGATCAACAGATGGTGAAAAAGTAGTTAACAAAAATGGGTCCTATGGAACAATGGTGAAAAAATCTACACGTACATATTGTGATATAGCTAGAAAATAGTTTGCATTATGCTAAGTCTTTGACATTTTAGTTACTTTCATCTCTTAGGAAATGACTTTATTAATACTCAAGGGTTTGCAGCTTATAACCCAGCAACAAATAATGCTTCTAAATGTAAACAAGCATGATACTAAGAGTAACCAAGGCTACTAGCAGAGAACTTCTCAAACATGCAAAAGTATAGGCCTATTCAGATACAAGAAGCTTTAGACCTCCAAATAGACCAGACCAGAATATGACATCCCACCATCACATTATAATCCACATAGAATCCACTCAGACCAAGGAAAAGAACCTTAAAGCTGTCAAGGAGAAAAGATTAATCACCTATAAAGGGAAACCAATTCGAATCACCTCAGATTTCTCAGCAGAGACAATCAAAGCAAGAAGAGCCTGGAATGATGTATGACATGCCCTAAAAACAAACGACTATCAAACAAGAATTCTGTACCAGCTAAACTCTCCTTCATAACTGAATGCCAAATAAAAACCTTCCAGAGACAAGAAAAATTGAAACAATATATCTCTCCCAAGCCAGGCCTACAAAAGATACTTAAAGATATCCTACACATAGAAAACCAGCAAGACCACAATAAAGGCCAAGAAACTGTGCCCAAACTGAGCATCCAAGAACCATAGGAAGAACACAGCTTTTCCAGCTCCTAAGAAGGTGGATATCATGGCAGGAACTCCCAAATACCTCACAGTCCTATCTCTTAACGTTAACGGACTTAACTCTGCAATTAAGCGACATACACTGTGTAGTCAGATTAAAAAACAAGACCCTTCTATCTGCTGTCTGCAGGAGTCACATCTTTCCCGTAAAAACAAACACATTTTCCTTCTTAAAGGCTGGAGCAAAATCTACCAAAAAAGCGGCCCACATAAACAGGCAGGCGTTGCAATCCTAATATTAGATAAAATAGACTTCAAATTAAAATTCGTGAGAAGAGATAAAGAAGGTCGCTACATACTAATTAAGGGATCTCTGCTTCAGAAGGATATTAAAATTCTAAATATCTATTTGCCAAACAATGGAGCACCAAAATTTATCCAAGAAACACTACTTTCCCTCAAATCTCATATAGATCCAAAGACATTAATTGTTGGGGATTTTAACACACCACTCTCCCCACTAGATAGATTAACTCGGCAAAATCTCAACAGAGAAACTACAGATCTAAACAGCTGCATAGATCAACTAGATTTCACAGACATCTACCGAACATTTCACCCAGCAGCATCAGAATACATGTTTTTCTCAGCAGCACATGGAACATTTTCTAAAATAGACCACATTTTAGGCCACAAAGCAAACTTGTCTAAATTCAGAAACATTGAAGTTATACCTTGCATTCTCTCTGACCACAAGGGAATAAAATTAGAACTCAACACCAAAAGCCACCAAAGAAAGTCCGGTATCATATGGAGGCTGAACAACACACTGCTGAATCACGAGTGGGTCATGGAAGAGATTAGAAAGGAAATTCAAATGTTCATGCTATTCAACAAAAATGAATACACAAATTACCAACTCCAATGGGAGACAGCAAAGGCAGTACTCAGAGGCAAGTTTATAGCTCTGAGCTCCTTCATTAACAAATTGGAGAGATCTGAAACCAACAATTTAATGACACATGTAAACCTCCTTGAAAAAAAGCAGCAAGATAAACCCCAATCTTAATTAAAATTAAATCAGAATTAAATGAAGTAGAATCCAAAAAAGCTATAGAAAGAATCAACAAAACAGAGTTGATTCTTCGAAAAAATTAACAAAATTGAGAGAACCTTAGCAAATCTTATCAGAAAAAGAAGAGTACAGAGCCAAATAAATAAACTCAGAGGTGAGAAGGGAAACATCACCACGGAAACAACCAAGATTCAAAACATTATAAGGGAATACTTCTCAAAACTTTATGTTAATAAGTTTGAGAACTTGACAGAAATGGACCTTTTCCTAGCAGATATTGACATGCCAAAATTAAACCAAGATGAGTTAAACCATATTAACAGGCCTATTTCAAGCATTGCAATAGAAACAGCAATAAGAGACCTCCCAGCTAAGAAAAGTCCAGGACCAAATGGTTTTACAGCAGAATTTACAAGGTCTTCAAAGCGGGCTCACACCAATACTCCTCCAACTCTTCAATGAAATTGAAAGAGAAAGTTCACTACTGAACTCATTCTATAAAGCCATCATTTCCCTCATCCCTAAACCAGGCAGGGACTCATCCTAGAAAGATAACTATAGACCCATTTCTTTGATGAACATTGATGCAAAACTTCTCAACAAAATTTTGGCCAATCGACTTCAACAATTCATTCAAAAAAATCATACACCACGATCAAATAGGATTCATTTCATTGAGTCAAAGCTGGTTCAATATACATAAATCAATTATTATTATTCAACACATTATCACGAGCAAGAATAAGAACCACATGGCTATCTCAATAGATGGAGAAAAAGCATTCGACAAGATCCAACACCCTTTTATGATGAAGGTTCTGGAAAAATTAGGAATCCATGGAACATTCCTCAATACCATAAAGGCTGTATATGACAAACCTACAACCAGCATTATACTTAATGGTGAAAAAATAAAGCCATTTCCTCTTAACTCAAGAAGAAGACAAGGATGTCCACTCGCTCCACTTCTCCTCAATCTCGTATTAGAATGCCTAGCTACAGCAATAAGACAGGATGTAGACGTAATGGGGATCCAAATAGGGAAAGAATAAATAAAATTGTCCCTTTTTGCAGATAACATGATCTTGAATTTAAAGCATCCCATAGACTCCACTCCCAAATTACTGAAGCTGATACAAAACTTTGGCAAAGTAGCAGGGTATAAAATTAACCCCCCAAAATCAATGGCTTTTCTCTTTGCCAACAATGAGAAAAGTGGGGCGGTAATTACGAAAGCAACACCATTTGTAATAGCCCCACAAAAAATAAAATACCTACGAATTAACTTAACCAAAGAAGTAAAGGACCTCTATGATGAAAACTTTTAAATCTTGAAAAAGGAAATCAAAACATAACTTAGAAAATGGCAAAAACTCCCGTGCTCCTGGATTGGAAAGTTTAACATCGTGAAAACGGCAATGCTTCCCAAGGCTATCTACAAATTCAACGCGATACCTATCAAAATACCAACGTCATTCTTCAAGGAAATAGAAGAGGAAAACCAAAAATTCATATGGAGCAATAAAAGACCCAGAATAGCAAAATACACTGCTCCACGGAAAGAACACTGCTGGAGAAATATCAACACCAAATTTCAAACTCTACTATAAAGCCATAGTAATCATAGGAGTTTGATATTGGCATAAGAACAGACCTCAAGACCAATGGAATAGAATTTAAAACCCAGAAATGAACCTACAGACCTATAACCATCTAATCTTCGATAATGGAGCTAAAACAATAGAATGGAAGAATGACAGCCTCTTCAGTAAATGGTGCTGACAAAATTGGTTAACTATTTGTAGAAAACTAAAGCTAGATCCTTATATACCACCCTGCACCAGAATTAACTCCAAATGGATTAAAGACCTTGGAGTCAAAGCAGACACTCAGAAACATTACAGGATGGAATACGATGGAATAGGAGAAACCCTAGGTCTCCTTGGTGCAGGCCGAAATTTTCTTAATAGAGACACGGAAACACAACAAATCCAAGAGAAGTTGGACAAATTGGATTGAATGAAGTTGCAGAGTTTCTGCATGGCAAAGGACATAGCTAGCAACATAAATTGTAAGCCCACGGATTGGGAGAAGATTTTCATTATCCATACAACAGACAAGGGTCTCATATCTAAAATATACTTGGAACCCAATAAATCAAATCCCCCAACAACTAATCCTCAATGAAACAACTGCCCAATAAAAAAGTGGGCTAAAGACTTAAAGAGACACTTCTCTGAAGGATGGCCAATAGACACATGAAGAAATGCTCAACATCCCTAGCCATAATAGAAATGCAAATCAAAACAACATTGAGATAACTCCTCACTCCGGTTAGAATGGCAATAATCAAGAACTCTAACAACAACAGATGCTGGAGGGGATGTGGACAGAAGGGAACCTTACATCATTGGTGTGGGAATGTACACTTGTTCAACCACTTTGGAAAGCAGTATGGAGGTTCCTCAAAGACTTCACATAGAGCTCCCCTATGTCCCAGGAATCCCACTTTTGGGCATTTACCCAAATGTTTACAAACAAGACCATACTAAAGCTACCAGCACAACTATGTTTATTTCAGTATTATTTACCATAGTTAAGATCTGGAACCAACCCAGATGCCCCTCAGTACATGAATGGATCATGAAAATGTGGTATATATACACAATGGAATTCTATGCCTCCATCAGAAAGAGTGATATTGACCCATTTGTTAGGAAATGGAAAAACTTGGAAAAAATTATATTAAGTGAAGTAAGCCAGGCCCAAAGAAACATAGGTCACATGGTTTCCCTTATTTGCAATATCTAGTATATGTATGAGTGAAGCGGAAAAGGTCAGATAATGTGATGTTAGGAAAATGAACCCTTAGATATGTATTTTAATGTTTTTTAATTTCATGCATTTGTTTCTAACCCATTTATTGGACTTTCTCTTTGTTACTGTGTATGTACCTCCACCACAGTATAACCTTTGCTTTCACTATATATAGTGATGTCAGTAATACTTGTGAGGAGATGGGAAAAACAAGTCGTTTAAGGATACAGGTGGACCTGTTGCAACAATGAGAAGTACAAGTTGTCATGTCGAAAACAAGCTTTACAACTTTGGTGCCGGGGGGGGGGGCACGGCGGGAGGAGTAGGTGAGGGGGGTTGGGGGGAGGCTGGGAAGAGTTGTGAAATGTAAACAAAGGAGGAGGCTGCAATGCCTGATAAGAAATGTACGCATTATCCTGCTCATGTAATTGTAACCCCTCTGTACAGTATGTTCACAAAAAAATAAAATAAAATTATATAAAAAAAAAAGAACTGAGAAGGAGCAAATATCTTCACCCTGCAGATCACAGACCAGAGATGACCCAGGAACCAACATTCTGGCAGTATGAGTAGAAGCCTGACATAGCACAGGAGGGAAGGCCACCCTTTCCCCACCCAACTACCAGAAATCTCCATCTTTGATACCGGCAAAGGCCCGGCTGAGCAGTTAGCGCCAACTCAGGCTTTGGGAGAAAACAAGATAGTCATTTAGTAGGTCACCGGAACCTGCCCAGACTTGCCAGGCTCAAGTCCACCCTGGAAAAAGTCACCCACCGCAGGCAGAGGAATATTCACCCTTTCTTCACTGGGTAAACAGAGCCAGAGGCTGCCCCTCCCTACAGCAGCCTATACAATCAATTGAACTTCTGTAAACATAAACCCTGAGAATGGCTCCAGGCTGGGCTCTGTGAGTGTCTCAAGCTAGCCCCTCAGGGAAAAGCTACTGTTTGCTGAAAGGCCTCAACTCTACCCAGAACTTAGCCTCAGCACAGCATCTCCAAGCTAGAATAAACAGCCATCTCCATCTTTTGTAATACTCAAAACAGATCTCCCTCCCACTGAACTAGCCTGGGAGGAGGATCACAAAATCCTGGGTAAAGCAGAACATATTTCTGCTTGCCCAAACTAAACTAAGTTACCAATCAAGCCACAGAAAAACTAAATACCACAAGCAGACCAGAGACTCCACCTAGAGACTGGTTACAAACACAAGGGAGATACAGAATCTTCCCATCCCCCGCTCTAAAAAATAAAAGAAAAATTTTTGTACCTTATTTTTAATTGTTTTAATTTGTAATTGTTTTTAAATTTTGTTTCTATTATTTTTTCTTTTCATCCTCATATAATTTTTATTTTAGGTGTATATGTGTGGGTGCTTTTTTATCTCTACTGATCTTTTGATCCTTTTTCTTTCTTCCTTTCTTTTCTCATTTTTTTCACTTCTTCTCTTTCATTCTTGTCTGCATGACTTAATTGCTGTTCTGCTCATCCTCAGATATACATGTCGTCAATTATTAGATCTTATCCCCCAACGTGTACACACTTAATCCAGAAATTTATTACTCAATTCAAATTCGTAGACTTAAAATCCTTAATAGCATCATTACCTCTTTATACCCATGTAATACTTAATTTTTTTTTATTTTTCTAGTTTTTCATGTCTCCTTTCTATCCCTCCCCTCCTCTTATCCCATCCACATTCTTCTCTGAATATTATTTCTTCAAACTTGCAGTTTTTAAGGGTTTCACTTTTTAATTTTAAATTTTAGGTTTTCCATTTTTTCTTGTCCCTCTTTTTTTTTTACTTCTTTTTTCTTTATTCTTTCTTTTCTTTTTCTTTTTTCTTTTTTTTCTCTCTTCTAACATTCTGTCCAATCCATTTCCTTCTTTGAAATCAGGACTTGGTTAAGTCCACTCTCCCTCACCTTCTCATATGCCTCTAATCCTTTTTCTCCCCACATTCTTGCTAAGCCTAATCATTTCGTGTTGCAAAATTCTGCTTTGCTGTTCTTAGGCAATTAAGACATAGTTGTTTGATGTTGAATAGATTGTATCTCTTGAAGTAGATTGTATCTGCAGACTTTTGACTGTGCAACTATGGATTTTGGTTGATGCTTACCTTACAACAGTGTTCTAGCATAAAACTGGTGTTACTTTCATGCCAAATTGGCAGAACAAACCGGAAAAACATAAGAAAAATGGCAAGTCTGGGGATGTCAACTCCCACTCATGACAATCAGGGGACAGAACAGATAATAAATAATGCAGAGGTGAGTTCCCAAAAAGCCTACAAACACTTCAGGTAAACAGGGTAAATGAAAAGAGTGAAAACATGCAAAAGTCTCAGTGTGAGCATGGCAAGGATAGAGGGAAGGCAAAAAAATATCAATACATGAGTGTCATGAGCGTGAGGAAGCTACTCAAAGATTGATACAGGAATTTCGTGAGCAGATTGAGAACACTAAAAAAGAAAAAAAAGGAATTGGGGGAGAAGGTTGAGATCTGTCAAAGAGATAGATAGGAATTGTGTGAGTTGGCTGAGAACAGATGAAGAGAAAGTCAGGAATGGCATGAGCAGGCTGAGAACACTCGAAGAGAACTACAAGAATTGCATGCACGTGAGGAAGCTAATCAAAGAGAAATATAGGAACTGAGAGATCGGGATGAGAATAGACTAAAATCAATAGATGCATTCAAGGTATCCATAAACAGAGAGCTGAAAGAACTCAGGGAGACCACAAAGGGAATGCTGAATGGAGCCCAACAGAAGGAATAGCAGTCCAAGGAAAGCATAACCAATCAACTAAGTGATTTGAGAATATACACTAAACACCAAATTAAGGAAGTAAAGAAGTTCATAGAAGATCTAAAAAAAAACTCCAACACAGAATTTGAAGCCATCAAAACCGACCAATTAGAAGGAAAAGAAATAAAAACAAAGTAGAAAGTCTTGACAATAGGTTAGACCATGCAGAAGATCAAATCTCAGGTATTGAAGACATACCAGGTATTAAAGAGAAAGAACATACAACCATCCAAGACAAATTCAAGAAATATGACAGATCTATTCAACATTTGGAAGACATCATCAGAAGGCCTAATTTGAGTATAATGGGTATAGAGGAACACATAGAGAGAGAAGTTAATGGTCTAGGAAATTTGTTTAACAGGATACTAACAGAGAACTTCCCAAAATGCAAAAAGATAGGCCTATTCTGATACAAGAAGCTTTTACAAGTCCAAGTAGGCCAGACCGAAACAGGACATCTCACAAACAAAATATAATCTGCAAAGGATCAATTCAGACCAAGGAAAAGATCCTTAAAGCTGTCAAGGAGAAAAGATCAATCACCTATAAAGGGAAACCAATTAGAATCACCTCAGATTTCTAAGCACCACTAAAGCAAGAAGAGCTTGGGATCATGTATGCCATGCCGTAAAGAGAAACAACTATCAACCAAGAATCCTGTACCCAGCTAAACTCTCCTTCATAACTGAAGGACAAATAAAAACCTTCCATAGCAAAGAAAAATTGAAACAATATATCTCTCCGAAGCCAGGCCTAAAAAGATACTTAAAGATATCCTACACATAGAAAACCAACAAGACCACAATAAAGGCCAAGAAACTGTGCCCAAACTGAGAATCCAAGAACCCAGTTTTCGCAGCTCCCAAGAAGGTGGATAAAATGGCAGGAACTCCCAAATCCCTCTCAGTCCTATCTTTCAACATTAATGGAATGAATGCTCCAATTCAGCAACATAGACTGTCTAGTTGTATTAAAAAGCAAGATCCTTCTATCTGATGCCTTCAGGAGTCACATCTTGCCCATAAAAACAAACTCATTTTCAATGTGAAAAGCTGGAACAAAATCTACCAAGCAAACGGCCCCCATAAACAGGCAGGTGTTGCAACCCTCCTATCAGATACAATAGACTTCAAATTAAAATCAATGAGAAGAGATAAGGAAGCTCGCTACATACAAATTAAGGGATCCATCCTTGAGGAGGATATTACAATTCTAAATATCTCTTCGCCAAACAATGGAGCACCCAAATTTACTCAAGAAAAACTACTCTCCCTCAAATCCCACATAGGTCCAAAGACATTAATGTTGGGGACTTTAACACATCACTCTCCCCACTAGATAAATCAACTTGGCAAAAACTCAACAGAGAAACCGCATACCTAAAAAACTGCATAGATCAACTAGATTTAACAGACATCTACCGAATATTTCACCTATCAGCATCAGAATACACGTTTTTCTCAGCAGCACATGGAACATTTCCCAAAATAGACCACATTTTAGGTCACAAAGCCAAATTGTCCAAATTCAGAAACACTGAAATTATACCTTGCATTCTCTCAGACCACAGGGGAAGAAAATTTGAACTCAACACCAAAATCCACCAAAGAAAGTCCTGTAACACATGGAGGCTGAACAACACTGTTGGACCACCAGTGGGTCATGAAAGTGATTAGACATGAAATTCAAGTATTCATGATATTCAACAAAAATGTACGCACAAATTACCTGCTCCTCTGCGACATAGCAAAGGCAGTACTCATAGGCAAAGTATAGGTCTGAGTTCCTACATCAACTAATTGGAGAGATCTTAAACCAACAATTTAATGAGACCTCTGAGCCTCCTTGAAAGAGAGCAGCAAGATAAACTTCAATCTAGGAGATGGAAAGAAATAATTGAATTAAATAATTAAATTAAATTAAATAAATAAATTAAATAAATAAATCAGAATATAAATTAACTAGAATACAAAAAGACCATAGAAAGAATCAACAAAACAAAGAGTTTGTTCTTGGAAAAAATTAACAAAATAAACAGAGCCTAAGCAAACCTTATCAGAAAAAGATGAGAACACACCCAAATAAATAAACTCAGAGATGAGAACGGAAACATTACCACAAAAACAACCAACACTCAGAACATTATATGGGAATACTTCTCAAACCTTTATGCTCATAAATTTGAGAACGTAGCAGAAATGGAACTTTATCTAGCAAATATCAATATGGAGAAACTAAACCAAGATGAGTTAAGCCATATTAAGAGGTCCATATCAAGCATTGAAATAGAAACAGTTATAAGCGGCCTCCCATCTAAGAAAAGGACCAGATGGTTTTACAAGAGAATTCAACAAGACCTTCCAATCAAAACTCACACCAATATTGCTTCAACTCTTCAATGAAATTGAAAGAGAAAGTTCACTACCGAATTAATTCTATAAAGCTATAATAACCCTCATCCCATAACCAGGCATGGATTCATCAAAGAAAAAGAACTACAGACCCATTTCTTTGATTAACATTGATGCAATATTTTTCAACAAAATTTTGGACAATCGACCTCAACAATTCATCCAAAAAATCATACACCACGATCAAACAGGTTTCATTTCAGGGATGCAAAGCTGGTTCAATATATGCAAATCAATTAACATAATTAATCACATCAACACTAGCAAGGATAAGAACCACATGGTTACCTCCATAGATGAAGAAAAAAATTGACAAGATCTAACACCCATTCAAGATTAATGTTCTGGAAAAATTAGGAATCTATGGAACCTTCCTCAATACAATAAAGGCTGTATATGAGAAACCTACATTAAGTATTATACTCAATAGTGAAAAAATAAAGCCATTTCCTCTAAAATCAGGAAAGAGACAAGGATATCCACTCTCCCCACTGTTCTTCAATCTAGTATTAGAATGCCAAGCTACAGCAATAAGACAATATGCAAACATAAAGGGGATTCAAATAGGGAAAGAAGAAGTAAAACTCTCCCTCTTTTCAGATGACATGAACTTGTATTTAAAGAATCCCATAGACTCCACTCCCAAATTACTCAAGGTGATCCAAAACTTTTGGCAAAATAGCAGCGTATAAAATTAACCCTCAAAAATCAATGGCTTTTCTGTATGTCAGCAGTGAGAATTGTGTGGCTGAAATTAGGAAAGCAACTCCATTTGTAATAGCCCGACACACAAAAAATAAAATACCATGGTTAACTTAACCAAATAAGTGAAAGGTCTTTATGATGAAAACTTTAAAAACCTGAAAAAGGAAATCAACATAGAACTTAGAAGGTGGCAAAAAATTCCCATGCTCCTGGATTGGAAATATCAATATCGAGAAAATGGCAATATTTCCCAAGGCTATCTGCCAATTCAATGCGATACCTATCAATATTCCTACCTCCTTCTTGAAGGAAATAGAAGAGGCAATCCAAAAATTCATATGGAACATAAAAAAACCCGAATAGCAAAAACAATCCTTAACAGAAACAACAGTGCTGGAGGCATATCAGTACCAAATTTCAAGCTCTACTACAAAGCCATAGTAATCAAAACAGCTTGGTACCGGCACATTGGACCTCAGGACAAATGGAATAGAATTGAAAACCCAGAAATGAACCTACAGACATATAGCCATCTAATCTTCGATAATGGAGCTAAAAATTAGAATGGAAGAAAGACAGCCTCTTCAGTAAATGGTTCGGGCAAAACTGGTTAACTACTTGTAGAAAAATAAATCTAGAACTTTATATTTCACCCTGCACCAGAATCAACTAAAAGAGGCTCAAAGACCACGGAGACAAAGTATACACCCTGAATACATTACAGGACCGAATAGAAGAAACCCTAGGTCACCTTGGCACAGGATGATATTTTGTTAACAGAGACCAAGAAACACAAAAAATCAAAGAAAGGTTGGACAAATGGTATTGCGGGAAATTGCAGAGCTTCTGCATGGCAAAGGACATAGCTAGCAAGATCAATAGAAAGCCCAGGGATTGGAAAAAGATCTTCACTAGCCATATAATGGACAAGGGTCTCATATCTAAAATATGCCTGGAAATCAAAAAATTAAATCCCTGAACAACAAATCTTCAAAGAAACAACTGGCCAATTAATAAGTAGGCTAAAAATTTAAAGAGAAACTCCTCTGAAGAGGAAAGAAAGATGGCCAATAGATACATGAAGAAATTCCCAACATCTTGCCATAAAAGAAATGCAAATCAAAACAACATTGAGATACCACCTCATCCCAGTTAGAATGGCGATAATCAAGAACTCTAATAACAACAGATATTGTAGAGTATGTGGACATTGTTGGTGGGTGCATAAGCTTGTTCAACCACTTTGGAAAGCAGTATGGAGGTTCCTCCAAAGACTCCACATAGAGCCCCCCTATGACTCAGCAATCCCACTTTGGGCATTTATCCAAATGATCACAAACAAGACCACGCTAAACCTACCAGCACAACTATGTTTATTGCAGCATTATTTACCATAGCTAAGATCTGGAACCAACCCAGATGCCCCACAGTAGATGAATGATCAAGAAAATGTCATATAGGTACACAATGAAATTTTGTGCCTCCATCAGAAAGAATGACATTGCCCCATTTGTTAGGAAATGGAAAGACTTGGAAAAATTATATTAAGTGAAGTAAGTGAGGCCTAAATAAACATAGGTCCCATGGCTTTTCTTATTTGCAACAACTAGTATATATCTGAGTCAAGCAGAAAAGGTCAGATAAGTTGCTGTTAAGGAAATGAACCCTAAGATATGTGTTCAAATGCTTTTTTTTTCTTTCATGAGATTGTTTCTAAAATGTTTAGAAGATTATTTATTGGTTCCTTTGTATGTCCATCCCTCATGATATAACCCCTGCTTTCACTGTATATGATGTTTGTGTAATTTGAGAAGGGAGAGGGGAAAAAACAAATCGTTAAATCAGGGATACAGGTGGACCCATTGCAACAATGAGATATACAAAACGTTATGTCGAAAAACAAACTTTACAACTTTGGTGTGGGGGGGGCAGGTGGATAAGGAGGATTCGCTGTGGGGGGGGACGTGGGCAGGATGGGAAGAGATGGGAAGGGGAAACAAATAGGAGGCTACAATGCTTGATAAGAAATGTACTCATTATCTTGCACATGTAATTTAACTCCTGTGTACTAGCACAAGACCAGACTCCAGGGCCAATGGAATAGAATTGAAAAGCCAGAAATGAACCTGAAGACATATAACCATCTAATTTTTGGTAAGCGAGCTAAAAAAATAGAATGGAAGAATGACAGCCTCCTCAGTAAATGGTGCTGGCAAAATTGGTTAACTACTTGTAGAAAACTATAGCTAGATCCTTATATATTACCCTTCACCAGAATCAACTCCCAATGCATCAAAGATCTCCGAGTCAAAGCAGACACTCTGAAAATATTACATGATGGAATAGGAGAAACCCTAGGTCTCCTTGGCACAAGCTGAAATTTTCTTAATGGAGACCCAGAAACACAACAAATCAGTGAACGTTTGGACAAATGGGATTGCATGAAATTGCAGAGTGTCTGCATGGCAAAGGACATAGCTAGCAACATCAATAGAAAGCCCACGGATTGGGAGAAGATCTTCACTAGCCATACAACAGACAAGGGTCTCATATCTAAAATATACCTGGAACTTAACCCCTCTGTACAGTATGTTCACAAATAAAATAAAATTAAATTAAAAAAAATTAAATTCCCCAACAACAAATCTTCAAAGAAACAACTGCCCAATTAATAAGTGGGCTAAAGACTTTTGGAGTGTGTTCTTTACTCATATAAAACTTCTCTGTAACCTTCTGATTGAGAGTATTACAAAAGGAAACAATATGCCATTTGAAGGCCAGCATAGAACAAAAGAAAATATTTGTTTTAAAAGTGGTCTGCTGCAAACAAACAAACACATGGATGTTTTAAAGTGTCTTATGCATGGATGTTTCACTCTTGATGTGATTTTCTTGTTGCAGGACTCAGTTATCAATTCCTTTAGTCTGGTCTGGAGTTTTCCATAGCAATAAGGATTCCAAAAAAGCAGGATCCAGTAAGTATGATCAGCAAAAGCAGCCTCTTCTCAGACCAGTACTCTTTTAAGGAGGCTCCCAAAGAAATATCTGCTGTTTGTTTTGTTCGTTTAGTTTGTGCTGGTTCTGGGGCTTGAACTCAGAGGCTGGACCCTGTCCCTGTACAGTGTCCTTGCCCACGTGCCCCCAAAGCTAGTAATCTACTGTTTAAGCCAAAAGTGCACTTCTGGATTTTTTGGTATTTAATTACAGATCAGAATTTGACACACTCTCCTGTCTGGTTTGGCTTTGAACTGAGACACTAAGAAAGCTAAGTGACATCAACTTTATGGACTTCCCTTTTGAACCAAGAAATACTAGATGAAGCTAATTATTAGGCTAATATTTGACAATTTGTAAAAGAAGAAAATATGTTCAGCAAAGGATCCATAACTTAAAAAACTCAGTACATATAGGTGCACTCAATCATTTTGGTATTATTTTCTCTGCTTGGCAGGATTATTATTGACTTCGTCATTCCTTTTGTGAAAACTTAAAGTAATATTTGCAATTTTTACTTGGTCGTGGGGCTTAAACTCTGATCCTGGGCACTGTCCCTCAGCTCTTCAGCTCAAGTTGAGTGCTCTACCACTTTAGCTACAACACCACTACCAGGTTTCTTGTGGTTAATTGAAGATAAGGGTTTCATGTACTTTCCTGACCAGGCTGGCTTTGAACCAAGATCCTCTGGTTTCAACCTCCTGAATAGCCAGGATTACAGGCATAATCCAGCAGCACCTGGCTCATATTTGCATTTAGTGCACTTAATGACACTAAGTATACAAAGAATGGAAATCTGAATCAAATGATGTGACATTGCAGCTTTTCAGAATAATTGAGGTAGCAATAAATATGTTTTCCTTTTCCATTTTGTTACATTAATGCCTCATGAGCTATAGGACCCTCAGATTACCATCTCTTCCCTCTGTGTAGGTGTATTTAATATTAGGAAATGTTCATAGAGAAATAAAGAAAGACAGGTTTTTAGAAAGCAAAGTTAATCAGGAGATATATTTATCACACAGAGATTAAGAACTATGCTAAGAGATTTAGAATGTTAAAGGCAATGAGGAATAAGCCTAGTTGATAACTTGATCTTCAATAACTAAAAATGGTTCCTTAGAACGGTTTCTGTTATACCTTATTGACTATCACTTATTCCTTTTATCTGGAGTTATTCCTTCTCTTCTGTCACAGCTGTTAATTAGCCTCTGTCTTTTTGGTGCCAGGACTGGCCCAAAGGTTTCTAAATCTCACTTAGATTACCCTTCTCATTGTGATTAGCAGTGACCACTCAAAAGCCTACAATCTTTGAATTTCCAGAATTAATCTTCCTGACATCTAAGCACATTCCTGGCATTAATTGCTGTGACCTAATGAACAAAACTTTTTTTTCCCAACACAGTATCCAAATATTGGTAAAGTACATTAATTAGGTACTATCTCCAGGTATCAATATGGATGGAGCAATTGTATATTCCAAGTATGGGTTTTTTTATTTTGCATTTACTAACTAAATATTTGTTGTTGTTGTTGTTGTTGTTTTGCCAGTCCTGGGGCTTAAACTCAGGGCTAAAGAATTATCCTTCAGCTTTTTTTTTTGCTCGAGTTAACCCTCTACCACTTGAGGCACAGCACCACTTCCAGTGTTTCTTATTCTATTTATGTGTACTGAGGAATTGAACACAGGGTTTCATGCATGCTAGGCAATCACGGTAGCATGAAGCCATATTCCCAGAGCCCTAAAAGACTTTTGTAAGATGGCTTTACATTTTCATTCTGTAACAATGTATCATAATTTTGGCCAGAAATTTTTGCTAGGAAAGGACATTGAACCCAATACTGAGTCCAATAATGCTAGATGGACAACGAATAACTGTCACAGTCTAGCCAGGGCACAGAGGGGCTTACCGCATGTAGCTGGTACAACAGACTGAGCGAGACAGCTCCTGAACCACAGCTCACCTCCAGAATGAGAGGGCCCCCTTGGTTCCAGCCACTTGGGGATGCTGGACCACCTCTCCAGCACCCATTCAAATAGTTCTTAAAAGAGAGAGAGTGAAAGAAAGATGGTCAGAATTACACTTAAGCCAGTTGCCAGTGGCTCAGGTCCACAATCCTAACTACACAGGAGGCTAAATCTGACGATCATGGTTCACAGTCAGCCTGGGCAGGAACATCTATGGGACTCTTATCTCCAAAGAACCACCAGAAAATCATAAGTGGCACTGTGACTCAAGTGGTAGAGCATTAGCCTTGAGCTGAAGAGCTCGGGGACAGTGCCCAGGCCCAGAGTTCAAGCCTCACGACTGACAAGCAGTGAATTTCCCACCACAAGAAGTGGACTGAATAGCACCCATTGTCCTAGGGAGCATGGCAGAAGAGTTATGAGTAGGTCACCCAGCTTCTCTGTTCCTCAATTTCCCCAGCTGCAAAACTGAACAAAGTGAAGGAACCCTTTCCTCATGGGGATAGAGTAATAATGAAAGAGCCATGTTTTGTTTCATATTCCTATACCTGTCGCACCTTTAATAACACACACCATCTGAGCTTTTTCCGGGTATCTTCCTGTCATATTCTCACAGAATTGCTGAGAACTGTATCTGACTGCCGCTCCCTCTGTGCCTGGCCCTGCTCCGGAGATCCCTCTGTAGTAATCCCTTGTTTCCTCACAACTGTCCCATGAGGAGACTGAGGTCTGATGGTCAAAGCCAAACTCAGAATTTCACCTGTGTCCAAGAATTGGCTGCCCTGGACTAAGATTGGAAAAATCCATCTAAATAAATTACTGAGTGTGACACTATGTGTCTACCATCCCAAATACAGAGGACTGGGCCTGGTGGTGCATGCCTGTCACAGATAGGAGGACCGCAATTCAGCCCAGCTTGAGTATATATTAAGCCTCAATCTCGGAAATGCCCAAAACAGAAAAGCTTGACTCGCATGGTAGAAGACCTGACTGGCAAGCCTAAGGCCTTGAGGTCAAACCATAATATACCAAAAAGAATCAGAGGTCCAGTGCCTCAAGCTCATGTCTATAATCCTATCTACTCAGGTGCCTTAGATCTGAAGATCACAGCTCAAGATTTAACATAGGGTTGGCCTCGCCCATCAGACGTCATGATGAGAAGACATGGAGTCTGACCTATGTTGCTCTGCTCCATACTAGCAGGGCTCATATGCTTACTAAGTGTTGGCCAAGCTCTCTGACCCCCTGGGAAGCCACCCAATGTGAGCTGCACTCCCAGGTTCTCCCAAACTCCCACTGCCACTAACCAGGCCCAAGGGAGTACACAGCTCCAGGGCACACAGATCTCTTGTTCTTTTAACAGTGCTGAGTCCCCTTCAAGCGTCCCTCCCTTCCAGGTCCCTAGAGCTCAGCTGTGAATCCCATGCACCCCCGAAAAGATAGCAGGTAGAAGTTGCCATACCAGTCTCCTTGTTACAATGCACATCTACACAGACACACACAGACACACAGACACACAGACACACAGACACACAGACACACAGACACACAGACACACAGACACACAGACACACACACACACACACACACACACACACACACACACACACACACACATCCAGACCTGTGACAGAAGACTTGTGAATGCAGCACCTGCATTTTGCCAAATGATCACTCACCTGAGTAAAGTCAGGCTGAACAAGGAGAAAGATGATCTCTCTCTCTGTGTGTCTCTCTTTCTGTCTCTCTCTGTGTCTCTCTCTGTATCTCTCTCTGTCTCTCTATATCTCTGTCTCTCCCCATCTCTGTCTCTCTCCATCACTGTCTCTGTCTCTCTGTCTCTGTCTCTGTCTGTCTCTGTGTCTGTCTCTCTCTCTCTCTCTTTCTCTCTCTCTCTCACACACACACAGACTCAGAGCAGTCCCTCTCCTGAGTTTGTGGGAGACCAGATGGACCAGGAGCACCAGCAGAAGTTGGCATAGCTGGGAAATGTGATCACCCTGTCAGAACTGTTGACAGCTGGTGCGGGGGGACAGCCGGGGTGCATGTGTGTGGGTGGGGTGTTCCTCCCAGATATTCACCTTCTGTTCTCACTCCCAACACACTCACCTCCATACTGGGCTTTTCTGGGAACCTCATCAAGTGAAAGGGTGACTGAGCATAGAAGACAAGGGCTCACACAGCAAGGGGGTCTATCTTCTGCATCCAACACCCTCCACCCGAGAAAAAAGGAAAAGTACCCAGAAGGCAAGTGTGGACATGCTGCTCCCCACCTCTGTACTAAAGCCACCAGGTTCCCACCAGGGAGAGGAAGAGTGCAGATGCGCCGCTGTGTGGCTCCAGGCCAACGGCTCTGTGGCGCCCACTCCTCACCCAACCCTGCACCTCCCCGTTTCCTGGGACACTGTAGGCTAGGGATGGGGGTAGGATCCTCAGGTCAACACCCACCCCCATCCCTGTGGCATTTGTGGCAGGGCCTGGGCCAGAATGTGGGGCATGGGGGAGGTGCAGGTCCTGGTCGGGAGGAGGGAGGAGGGGGGATTTATGGGTTTGTGGGGTGTGGTCCTGCGTGGGCAGCCACTCACATGTGCTGCTGGGAGAAGCTGTTGGCAGCTGTTCCGGGTGAGGCCAGCAGCAATGACAGAGGCATGGTAGACACTCAGGCCCAGAGCAGATGACAGGGGGGCCAGGACAAGGTCAGACCAGAAGCCTGCCAGTGGCGCACCATTGAACCATTGCCTGAGGACTCCAAGAGGCACCACAATCTGAACCAGCAACACCAGGTTTGAAATGCTACACAGCTGGGAAGGGGAGGAGGGGGCCAGCGCACAGGCTGGCACATGGTGTGGCTGAGCAAGGCCTCTCTTCCTAGGCCTCAAGTCTCTTGCTCACCACTCACCCACCTCTACCTTCCTCAACTACTGGTAGTGGTATCAACCACAGAGGTAATCCCGGTGCTACAGGGCAGCATAGAATGTGGGCATGGCCACCATTCTTGTATACCATTGGTCAGAAAGAACCATGAAAGAATGGGGGTGTGTCTCAAATACTGTGATGCAGGCAGAATGGGCATAGTCAAGATGACAGCAGCCCCTTTCCCAGGAAACTCTATCCAATCCAGTTGGGGACAAGAGGGTGACCTGCTTGAGCCAGATGGCTGCACAGATTGTTGTGTATGTCTGTTTGTTGCCAGTCCCAGACCTTGAACTCAGGATCTAGGCACAATCTGTGAACTGCTTTTGCTCAAGGCTAACCACTGGAGCCACAGAGCTCTACTTCTGGCTTTGTTGGCACTGAAGTTGGACAGAAGTCTCAAGGACTTTCCTGCCTAGGTTCACTTTGACCATGATCCTCCTATCACAGCCTTGTAAGTATCAAGGAAGACTTTTGAGAGCCACTGCTGCCTGCCTAATCATTGGTCTTGCTGATGTACTCAAACAGACCAGTGTTTTCTCTATCCTAAGGTCTACGTGCTGGGAGCTCAAGCCCACAGTTTGAATCCTGGTCCTGCCACCTCCAAATGGCAGGATATCCTAAGAAACTCACTCCTATTCATATGATTACCAATGGAATGTGATGTATTTCATGATTGAATGGGAAGTTCTTGAATGATTCTAGGATAAAATTATACATAATAATATTATAAGACACTGATAAATTGTAACTAACACTTTATGAAGCATTTAAACAATCACATTCATTAAATGGAGGCAGAATGAAATACCTAAGAATTGGGCTCACATACTATAAAGGTGCCATTTTTTCTGCCAGGACTGGGCTTTGAATGCATGGTCTGGCTAACACTGTTGCTCTCTGTGGGAAGGGGAAGCTTGCCTCCTTGAAGTAAAAAAAATCAAGTCCATTTCTTAGGCCTGAAATCGATACCCACCACTAGAAAACATCCTATTTGTGTACATTTTAAATATATGATTTATATTCATATGTGGACTCCATATTGTGTTCAGTGTAGTTACTCATTTTATTTTTTATTTTATTCATGTATTGACTGTTCATTTTATTGACTATTATCACACATATGGATTCCACTTCATACCTGACAACCAGGACTTTCACAGAAAAGAAAAACTTGTATCACTATCAGCTTATTATGCCACAATTCATTTTTTGGGGGTGCTGACATCTGAACTCATAGCCTACAAGACACAATTCATGAATGGGTGAGCGTCAGCACACCATCCTGGGGCAAATTGCGCTGACAGGCAGTTCCTAGGATCTGAAATTGGCAAATACAAACAAAAAAAATTATCTCCCTGGCTTGCAATTGGTGCCCTTTTATCTGCCAGGCTTTGGATTTGAACTGAGGGTCTGGGTAACTCTGCAGCACTGTTGACCAAGGGGAAGCTCACCATGCTTGAAGACAAGAAAGTCAGGCCTGGGCCCTAGGCCTGAATTCAAGCCCCAGCACTGGGAAACATACTATTTATATACATTGTAAAGATAGGATTTGTAATTACCTATAGATGTTCAGTCCATATCTTGTTTGTTGTGGTTATTTATTGTATTTCTGTTTTATTCATTTATTTACCATTTATTTTATTGACTATGATAACACACATTCCATTTATTATATTGATGACAACCTATCACATAGTATCTAGATTTGTAGACATGTTCTCCATCATGTCTGACACCCAGGACTCTCAGAGAAAGGGAAAACAGGTGTCACACTATGCTTCTTCCTACATGATCCAATTGTTAGCAGTGCTGGGATATGAACTCAGAGCCTAGCAAACCCAATTCATGAATGGGTGTGTCAACAAGACAAACTCTATCCCAGGAAGCTGCCAGGAAGTTCCCAGACCCTGAGATCAAGCCGTAGGGGTGGAAAAATAGCCATACATGGATAGGCAGGTGGTAGTATACCAATAAATATATATTTGTATGGAGTGCCAGAGACATCTACCTAGGATTCAATGACATAAACTATGTTTCTACCAAGTCTTAGGTAGTTATTACACCACCATTGAAGGAATAGGATTCTTTTCATGCTTAGTAAGATATTCATTAAGATCAATCAGCGTCCTAGGATCATTGTGTCTAATTTTAGACTAGACTAATGCACGCAGAAACTTTTCATTCAATCATGAGTTTGCTCACATTCCGTTGGTATTCCCATGCATAGGAAGAGTCTCTTGGGAAAACACCCCACTGGTAGGTGTCAGGACCAGGACAAGAATTCAGGGCCTACATGGCTGTATGGGCCTATGGAATAGCCCACTAGCCTTCCCCAATGCAAAGTGAGGTACCCTATTGTAGGTGTGTCATTGAGACCCAGGATGGTCACCATGAAAAGGAACAAAATACAAAATATCCATTTCACGGCTTTCTCTCTCTCTCTCTGTCTCTCTCTGTCTCTCTCTGTCTCTCTCTGTCTCTCTCTCTCTCTCTCTCTCTCACTCTCTCTCTCTCACTCTCTCTCTCTCACTCTCTCTCTCCCTCCCTCCCTCCCTCTCTCCCTCCCTCCCTCCCTCTCTCTATTTGTTGTTTTGTTTTGTTTTATTTCTGGCAAGACTTCAGGGCCTAGGATCCCAGGATTGGCTATGGACCCATGGCAGCCCGCCACCCTGAGGTAATTGAAGCTGTTGTAGATTTAACTCAGTTAGCGTTAAATCTATAGCACTGTAGGAGAAATTGAAGCTCCCCATCCTTGAAGACTGCAATATCAGTCTATGTTGCAGGGCCTGAATTGAAACCCTAGCACGGGCAAAAATAATATACTCACCTATTTTACACATAGGATCTCTATTTACATTCATGTGTGAAATGTGTCTTATGTTCAGTGTAGATATTCTTTTTATTGTGTCTTAGTCATGGATGAATTTTTTGTTTTATTTAGTACGATGACAGATATGACTGTGCTGACATGGATGACAACCTATTTCCATGGCAATAGAGTTGCCTATATAGCATTCTTGATCTTCCCTGAGACCTAGGACTTTCACAAGTCAGGGCAGGAAAACAGGTGGATCGATGGGCTTCTCACTTCAGGATTCATCTTTTGACATTATTGGGATTTGAACACAGAGTCTAGCAGATCAAATTGGGGAAAGGTATTAGGTGGGGATACAGGCCTGTGAGCAACTAAGGAGCTAGGCCATTCCCAGGACCTGACATTGAACCCCAGGGAGGGCCAGGATAGGAAGAGATTCATCCTTGAAACATAAGATCGATATTGACATACATGTGCGGACAGCCTCTTGCATTAGGTGCACTTCTACTTAATTTGTTTCTAATTCATGGAGATATTTTGTGTTTTACTGAGGCTGGTGGCAGGTATAGCTGTGCTGACATGGATGATAACCTGTTCCCATGGTTATAGGGTTGCTTATGCATTCATTCTCCATCCTAGCTGAGACCCAGGAATTTCACAGGAGAGGAAAACAGGTGCAATGACTGGCTTCTGACATCAGGATGAATCTTTTGTCAGTACTGGGATTTGAACACAGGTCTGGGTAACTGCTGCACTGTGGAGGGAGGGGAGGCTCACCATACTTGAAGACTAGAATATCAGGCCTAGACCAGGGCCTGATTTGAAGCCCCAACTCTGGACAAAATAAGAAGCCCACCTCTTTTAAACATAAGATCTCTATTTATTTACATACAGGTCTGGTATGCATCTTCCATTCAGTGTAGTTATTCTTTTTATTTTGTGTCTTTTTCAAGGAGGTATTGTGTATTCTGTTGATTATAGGATGACATATATAACTTTGCTGAGTTGGATGACACCCTATTCCCATGGGTGTGGAGTTGCCTATGCTTTCTTGATTCTTCATTCTTGCTGAGACCCAGCACTTGCACAGTACAGGAAAACAGGTGCAAGGATTGGCTTCTCACATCAGGATGAACCTTTTTGTAGTGCTGAGATTTAAACTAGGGGCCTAGCAGGCCCAACAGCTCAATGGGTCCACATGAGCCTACCATCTTCTGAGCTAGGCCATATCCAGGACCTGAGATAGAGCCCCTGGGTGGGGTGGGGCACAATATTCATCCATTCATAAGCTGAAGCTAGTATGCTAATAAATACCTATTTGGATAGAGTAGGAGATGTAATGAGCTGTGTTGGAATCCTATGTACCATGTGAGTACCGATTCTTGGATCTTTCCCAATGCCTCCAATTCTTGAATGTGATTCTTATTGTCATACTTCATGAACTCTTAATTTAAAATAATCATTGTGCCATACGTCTTGCCTATCATTTCCTATGAGAATCATGCATGAACTAAACTCTTCCCTAGGACTGAATTCAAGTACCTCATAACATTTATAAACATGTTAAATATATGATTTATACTTACTTCTATGTATTCAGTCTATATCGTGCTTGTTGGAGTGATTCATTATATTTTATTATTGATTTATTTATTTAGCATTTATTTTATGGACTGTGAGTACACCAATAACATTTATTACATTTCTTCCCATCTATTCCATAGCATGTAGTTTTGCAGACCTATTATGAAATTGCACAGAAAAGGAAAACAGGTGTCACACTTGAAATCTTACACCAGGAAGAAAATTTTGGCAATGATGGGGCCTGATCTGAAGGCCAGAGAGGCCCAATTCATGAATGGCTTGTGTCAGCACCGCTGCCTCTATCCCATTCAGCTGCCAAGTGGATCTCAGGACTTGGGATCAAGCCCCAGGTTTGGGCAAAATAGCTGTAACTTTCTATGACGATGGTGGTATCTAAATAAATATAAATTTAGATATTAGGTACTGCCAGAGGTATCTAATAATGACATATACTACGTTCCTACCAATTCTTCTGTATTTAGGGAGGACTCCATTTAATCAACAGTTCTTTTAATGCATAATAATCTGAATTAAAATCAATCTGTGCCCTGTGATTATTGGGTCTAATTTTATGCTAGACACATTGACGGACTACTCATACAACCATGACATTGATTATATTCCGCTGGTGTTCCTATGGACAAGCAATATTTTCTGAGGCTCTCCAGCCCTTTTTACATGGCATGACCAGGATTCGAACTCAGGGTCTAGTGTCAGGTTGGCCTATGGCTTCACTGACAGCCAGCCAGCCTTCAGCAATGACAGGTGACCTACAGGTTGCAGCCATGTCATTCAGAAAGAGGATGGTCAACATGCAAGGAAGGAAAACAAACTGCTGAATATCCGTGGCTTGTGGCATTTTTCGGTGTTGTTTTCATTTTGTTTGGATGTATTCTTATAGGAGAAGCTCCAGAGTTGATCTGATGAATGGCATCAACCTATGAAATTTGTATTCAATTCAATGAGTTCATAACACAGAGACTGTTTTCATGAAATTGCACGTTGCAGGGCTCCCTTCACTGCTCCCAGTGTAGCCTAAGGGTTTCTCTGCATCCCAGGCCAGAAGTCTCTCTCACTGTCTGGACAGGCAGACAAAAGGCCTCACTCCTGTAAAGCTGTGTAACAGGCAACTCGATCTGGGCCAATTACTGAGGAGGAGTGTGGGTGGGCTCTGAAGGCCAGGAGAAAAAGGCTGCTTTTTACCCCAAACTATCTCTCTTCCCAGTGCTTTGATTTGACAGGAAGCATTCATTTGTGCAACCTCCCATGGCAGCCCAAGTTCTGTGCACTTATACTGTCTTTGTGAGACTATATTCTGGTGTTCAGATAGAGTGCTCAATGTAATTCAGGAGTCCTTCTGGCAGACAACTAGGGCACTGAACTTAAAGAAATGTTTGTTTCATTGAGGCTGATGATGGGCCTATGATGTCTCTCCTAGGTTTCCAGAAGCTTGGGAAATCTAAGCACATGTCAGATATCACAAACATTCCTGTAATCTAATTCTGGTGAAGTTCATCAGATTTTGAAACCTTTGACCTCTACCAGTTGGGCCCTGGGTGGCTAGATTTGGTGGTTGAACACAGGGTCTCAGGGCTGACCATGAGCTCAGAGAAGTCTAGTGCTTTACCATTTTGTGTCACAGCTTCATATTGCTTTCTGTGTGTGTGTGTGTGTGTGTGTGTGTGAGAGAGAGAGAGAGAGAGAGAGAGAGAGAGAGAGAGAGAGAGTGAGAGAGACAAAGAGAGAGAGACAGAGAGAGAGAGAGCGAGAGCGAGAGAGAGAGACATAGAGAGAGAGAGAGAGAGAGAGAGAGAGAGAGAGAGAGAGAGAGAGAGAGAGAGAGAGAGAGAGAGTGTATTCAGTAATCCTGGAGCTTGTACTCAGGACATGATCACTGTGCCTAGTGTCTCTTGTACAAGGATTGCCCTATCCTACTTGAACCATAGAGCCACTACAGGTATTTTCCTAGTGATGTGGTCCTGATGAATGAAGCCCAAGGTTTCACAGATGCAAAGCACTCTACCCCTAAGGCACATTCCCTGCCCTGTACTTCAGGTTTGTTAGTTTGTTTCAGTTTTTTTGTTGTTGTTGTCAGTTGTAGGAGTTGAAATCTTGGCCTGGTTGCTATCCCTGAGCAATTGAAATCAAATCTTGTGCTATAACCACTTGAGCCACAGAGCCACTTTCTGATGGTTAATTGAAGCTAAGTGTCTCAAGGACTTTCCTGTTCAGGCTAGCTTTAAACCATGATCCTCAGATCTCATCCTCATGAGTAGCTAAGATGACAGGCATGAGCCACAAGCACCCAGCTTCCACTTCAGGTTTCTTAGTGATGAATTGGAGATAATAGGGTCATGGGACCTTTTGTTTCTGGCATAGTTTGGAACCTAGATACTCAGATCTCAGCTTCCTGGGAAGGCAGGATGACAGACCTTAACTATAGAACCCTAGGCCGTGGCACTCTGCTGCAAGGAGGTCCTTGGCTCCACATGGTAGAGTGGTAGCCATGTGCCCAAGAGGTAAATGTCCGTGCTTAGGCCCTGAGTTCAAGGTTCATGACTGAGAAAAAAACAAAACAAAACAATTGTCTGCCATAGACAACCCACTAGTCTTCACTAATACATAATTTTGTCCCTGCCATGGAGATATATCGGAGCCTCAATATTCTTGTCTGCATAATCATCTCAGTTGTGTAGCTCTTACAAGGAAAAGATGAAAGAATGCACCTTTTGAAGGACAAAACACACAACACTCTTTATTTTTTTCGGTCATGGGGCTTGTACTCTGGGACTGAGCTCTGTCCCTCAGGTCTTCAGCTCAAGGCTAGCACTCTACCACTTGATCTACAGTGCCACTTCTGGTTTTATGGTGTTTTATTGAGATAAGTGTTTCATGGCCTTTCCTGCCAGTGTGGATTTGAACCACGATCCTCAGATCTCAGACCCTGAGTACCTAGGATTACTGGCTTGAGCCACCAACTCCTGGCTCCACATAACACTCTTTACAGGCCTCAGCACACAGCATCCTATGAAAGGCTCAGCACCCAGCACCCAATGCAGCACTCAGCACACTGCACCCCGTGAAGGACCCAGCACACAGCATCCTGTGCAGGAATCAGCACACAGAACTCCAAGAGGGACCCAGCACCCCAGGAAGGACTCATCAAATAGCTGTATTCCACAAGCTGTCATTAGTATTAGGGTGCTTTCATCAGTATCACCATTCTTTCAGAAACACATCACAAACTGCACAAAGTTCACATCTAATGATTCAGAGGATTTTTTTGGGGGGCAGGGGAGAGTCAGCCACAGGATTGCACTAAAATGTAGGAGGTACTGTCTTAAGATCTTTTGCTCAAATTTAGAGCTCCACCACTTTGAGCCACAGTTCAGAGTTTCACAGCATTGCTGCCAGGCCTGGGTTTTAAACCCACCAGTGTCAGATCTCAGCCCCTGAGTACCTTTGATGACAGAGGTGAGCGAGCGAGCAGCATCTGGTTCCGTGGACCTGGGTTGCAGTGGTATACCTCTGGCTAAATCAGGTTAGATGGCAGCTGTCTGCACCAGACTCCTGGCTTGCTCTGTAATGAGGTATTTGAAGTCCTATCCTTATAGATTTGCAGTCACAATATTAAATCTTTTTTGGTGTCCATCCTGGGTCTTGATTAAGGGTCTAGACACAGTCCCTAAATATTTATGCTCAAAGCTAGTGCTCGATGCTTCAGTGACATCACAAATTCCGGATTTTTATGTGCATGTGAAAGTAAGGAATCAAATCCAGGGCTTTGTATGTACTAGCCATCACTATACCAGTGAGCCTCAGGAGAGAAATGTGTATAAACAGATAAAAGTGTAGATTGGCATATGTATACATATGTATGTATAAAACAAGAGAAAGATGTTTGTATATTATGAAATTACATATATTATATTACTACCAATATCTGACAATTAAATTATTCCCTCCATTTTTAAGTTTCATTGTTGAATACATAATTAAGTATTAATTGAAAATTAGTCAATGTAGTATAATTGTTGTGTATAATTTTATAGTATACTCATTCACTAATTACTAATTTAATTGTTACATTTATAACATTCCATTTGTATGTATGTATATTGGAATGCATTTCTTAGAATCTGCTGCCAATCATTAGTGGCAGTCCCAGATTCAACCTCCAGGCCTAAGTTGAGGTTTCGGCTATGGTTTCCCTAATAGTCATCCAAATATCAGCATGCAAACTCATGTACATTTTCTGGGCCTCGTCATTTAGACCAAGAATGGTCACAGTGCAAAGAGAAAAAAATGTAACACTACCTTCTTGAACATCTCTGTTTTATCCTTCTCCTTTTTATTTTTATTTTTTGTCAACCCTGAGATTTGAACTTGGGTCCTAGTATCCCAGGGTCAGCTGTGGTACAGATGCCAAGACCTGACTTCAAGCCCATTGCTTGGCCAAAAAAAAAAAGGCCCTGGCTTGGAATTTGCACCATTTTTCTGGCAGGCCTATGATTTGAACTCAGGGTCTGGGTAACTCTGTGGCACTGTGAATGAAGGGGAAGCTCACTGTCCTTGAAGACAAGAAATTCAGACGAGTTCCCAGAGCCTGAATTAAATCCCCAGCACTGAAAGAATAATATTCATATATGATATATATTTACATACATGGGTTTAGTGAGTATGATGTTTATTACCCTTATTTATTTAGTATTATTACACATATAATATTTCATTTATCACATCTTGTCACATAGAATATATTTGATATGGATTATACATCATAATGAGACCCAGGAGTTTTTTTTTTCAGGAAAAAATGTGTCAGAATTGGTCTCTTACTCCATTAATAATTTTTGACCATGCTGAGATTTCAACTCACAGCCTAGAATGCCCAATCCGTAAATGGGGTCACAGTCTTAGCACACCAGCCTCTGGCAAATTGAGCTGCCAGGAAGTTCTAAGGACCTGTGATGAAGCCACAGTAGTTCCCAATAGATAGATAGATAGATAGATAGATAGATAGATAGATAGATAGATAGATAGATAGATAGATAGATAGATAGATAGATAGATAGATAGATAGATAGATAGATAGATATAGATAGATAGATAGATAGATAGATGTGTAGATTGCTGTATATATATATATGTATATACTTAGAGAATATGAGGATATCATTAAATTATATATATAGTTACCAATTATTAGTTATTAAGTTATGTCTCCATTTAATGAAGTATCATGGCTGAATACTTATAAAAAATATTAATTAAAAATTAGTCAATATCCTTCCATTATGGAATCATACCATGGTGCTAGAATGGAAGATATAAATCCTATAATTTTTGTGTGGCATTCTAAAATACAATCATGAATTAACTGAAAATTTAATGATTACGTTTATTACATTCCATCAGTATTCACATAAATAGGAATGAGTTTGTCAGGATCTCCTTCCATTTGTAGTGACAGTCCTGGCATTCGAACTCCAGGCCTGGGTAGTTTACTTCGAATGCAAACCATTGGAATGACACTGTAAAGATTTCAGACTGTCACGATTTAAAAAAGAACAAGAAGAACAAAAGAAAGCCAGGTGTCAGTGGATCCTGTCTGTAATCCTAGCTCCTCAGGAGGCTGAGATTTAGAGAATGCCAATTTGAATCCAGCCAAGTCTGCGACCATCTTATTTCTAAGAGATCACAGGAAAATATCCCCATGGGTTAGGGCTGTGGCTCAAGGGCAGGGAGCTATGCTTGAGCAAAAGGAGATCAGGGATAGGGCTCATATTTCAACGTCGCACCTGCCAAATAAAAAAAAAGAAGGCAGTAACACCATGTTTCTGTGTATGGATGGATGATGTATGGATGGTGAGCATTCATCATGTGGCCCATGCCCAGCCCCCAACCTGGACAAGCTTGGACATACCCTCAAAGAGTACTAAGTCTGAGCTGGCAGCTTAAACAAAACATCCTTCTCTGAAATTTAGTAAATGAAACCCGAAGGCTTCCCTGGGTTGGTGTATGTAGTGGGTGCATTATGTTCTGGCTGAGAGGCCCCATTGGGATATCTAGCAGTCAGCCACTGCCTCAAGAGAGACCACAGTTCCTAGGATGTAGGAGTTGTGAAAGGTTCTGGTTCCATATTTCATATCCCTCTGTAAGATGTAAGCCTCGATCTCTGGGGCCTCGTGGCTATCATTCATTCATCATTTCTCATTGCCTAGTCTCAGGCTGGTCCCAAATCCTGGCAAAGATATGAAATGGCCAGTGATTTCTTTGTTGAAAAAGGTACACAAATAAATCCCACCCTCATAGCTCCTGTTAGAAGTAAGCCTTAGCTGCAAATGTGGCTTAGTTGTAGAGTGCTTACCTAGCAAGCATGATGCCCTGTGTTCGAATCCTCAGTAGCACACAAACAGAAAAAGAGAAAAGTGGCACTGTGTCTTAAGTGGTAGAATGTAGCCTTGAGCAAAAGCAGCTCAAGAACATACCCACACTCTGAGTTCAAGCCACAACACTGGCAAAACAAAAAAAGTGATCTTGGTGAGACATATTCTTCTGGGACCCAGGAGAACCGAGGTTATAGGTAAGACATAGAGGGCAGGTACTGGTGGCTCATCCCTGTAATCTCAGCTACTCAGGAGGCTGAGACCTGAGGTTCATAATTGCAAGCCAGTGCAGACAGGAAAGACTATATGAGACTCTTTCCTCCAATTAAGCACCCAAAAGGCCAGAGCTGTGGTTCAAGTAGTAGAATGCTAGCGTTGAGCATAAAAATTCAGGGATACCGTCCAGGCCTTGAATTCAAACCCCAGAAATGGCACACACACACACACACACACACACACACACACACACACACACACACACACACACACACACACACACACACACACACCAATATAGAGCATTAGCCATCAGCCTGCACAAGTTCCATCTCTAGCAACTCAATATAAAAAAAGAGGGAGAAGGGAAGGAAAGACTTGCTCCAGGAGGTGATATAACCAGTGCCAAAATTCCACAGGAGTACCGAGATGTGGTAAAAGGACAGAGAGCCTCAGGCATAAGGTACAGCATGGGCAAAGGTCCTGAGGTGTGGTGTAGAGCAGGTGGTATGAGTGGAATGAAGTTTCGGTGGCTTCAGAAAAGTCTGGTAGATCCCTCAAGGCTGGGTCAAGGTTTATACTTGAGTCACAGGTAGGGCAGAGCATGGGGTCCCTGTATGGGACTCAGGAGAAAGATTAGTTTGGCTTTTTACCATGGACCCCAGCCATTTCCTGTGGCTGGAAGCCTATTTTTCCCAGCTCCTGACCCTCAATCTTTATTTTCATTGAGGAGTTAGGGCAAATGCAGGGAAGAACTCTTGCTTATGAAAATCTTCTAACCCAATGCCACCAGTGGCTCAACCCCTGTAAATTCTAGCTACTCAGGAGTCTGAGATCAGAGATCGTGGGTCAAAGCCAGCTCAGGGGTGGAAAGTTAATGAGACTCTTCTTGCCAATGAACTACCAAAAACCAGAAGTGGAGCTGTGGCTCCACTTGAGAGAAAATGTTAAGAAACCAGAGCCCAGACCCTGAGTTCAAACCCCGGTACTGACACAGAAAAAATAAAGAAAACCTTTCAGGAGCTCCCAGCCACTGTGGAGAAAGGCTATTATTTGCTGGGCACAGTTGGTTCATTCCTGTCATCCTAGCTACTCAAGGCTGAAACCTGAGAATCAATCAAGATTTAAAGTTAGCCTGGGCAGACTCTTATCTCCAATGAATCATCAAAGAAGTGGGAAGCAGAACTACTGTAGTTCAAGTGGTACAGCACCAACTTTGTGCAAACAAGCTAAAGGATAGCATCTACGTCTACACTTTGAGTTGAAGTCCCAGTACACATACACACACACACACACACACACACACACACACACACACACACACACACACACACACACACACACACACACACACACACTAACATCCTTAGCAGGTGCTAGTGGCTTATACCAGCAATCCTAGCTACTCAAGAGGCTGAGATCTTAGGAATGGCAGCTTGAAGCCAGCGAGGCAAGAAAGCCATGAAACTATTATCTCCACTATACTAGTAAAAAAGATGAAAGGTGAGCTGTGGTTCAAATGATAGAAAGTTAGCTTTGAGCAAAGGAAGCTCAGGGACAGTGACTAGGCCCTGAGATCCAGAACTAAGATTTTTTTAAAGACATCCTTTGCCACTCCCACAGGCCATAAATCCAGATTTTGGTCATCCTAAATCTCACTTCCCCTCTTGCCACTTCCACAGTACTCACACAAGTGGCTGGTGTGTGGCCAACACTGGGTTAAGAAGTGAATGTACAAAATGGGGGACATAGCCAGGTCAAGACTAATGCCCCAGAACATTCAGGTATTGGCCATACCAGTTCCCTGGCCCTGGAATCTAAAGTCTGTGCCTCTGTATTCTTGGCATCCAGGCTTGTCTAGAAGGACCTGAGAGGCCCAGCTGGGGCTGGAAGTTACACACAGAGACACACACACACACACACACACACAAACACACACACACACACACACACACACACACACACACACACACACACACACACGGACATTCCAAGGCCTCAGCAGTTCCTGAAAACAATGAACTCTCTCCATTAGGATCACATCCGATTCGTGAGAAGATGGCACTATCATACTCAGACCAACTGTAGACACAAAATTGAGCTTCTCACATATCTGGAATATCTCATCACCCAGCATACAATTTCCTACCGTACACACGTCTATGTGGAAAAATAAGGCCACTTCTTTATTTATTCTTGGTCATGGGATTTGAACTCTGGGCCAGAGCACTGTCCCTCAGCTCTTCAGCTGAAGATGAGCACTCTCCCACTTGAGCCACAGAGCCACTTCCTGTTTTCTGGTGGTTCATTGGATATCAAGTAACACATACTTTTCTGCCCAAGCTGTCTTGGAACCATGGTCTTCATATCTCATGCTTCTGAGTAGCTAGGATGAGAGTTGTGAGCCACCGGCAGCAGCCAGTTTCAGCCACCTTCAAATACCCAGAGGAAAACCAATTCATTAGGCCACAAACTTCTTGCAACCCTTGACTTCAGACTTTGACACCAGCATCCTAATCCATCCTTCAATGGACAGAATGCAGACACAACAACCCCACCCCAGCACACATTCGCCCACTCCCTGCCTGACACAGGCCTCATCCTCTTGAGTTCTTGGTAAGGTACCACCTATCCTACTGTGGCTTCAAATGGGGGCAAAATTGGGGAGTTCTTAGAAATGTCTGTACAGTGAGGCCAGCACCTGGTCTCTCAAACACAGCACCCACACACAACTCCACATCTCTACAGGCAAAAATGTTTTACTTTTCACTTGTGGGGCTTGAACTCTGGGCCTGGATGCTGTCCCTGAGCTCTTCAACTCAAGGTGAGCACTCTACTACTTGAGACACAGCACCACTTCCGGTGTTCTGGTGGGTTTTGGAGATAAGAGTCTTAGGGTCTTTCTTGCCCAGGCTGGCATTGAAGTGTGATCCTCAGATCTCAGCTCTTGAGTACCTAGGATGACAGCCATGAGCTACTGAAATCTTCCATAAAGGAGCCGTGAAACTGTGAACGAAAAAACAAAAGTTGTGACTGGGCTCGTACTTGGTATTGATAAAAAAAAAAAAAAACAATAACAACAAATATACACACAGAGAGAGAAATAAAATGCTTTTGCTGTTTTTAGACATGGTGACTTAAATATATTTTCATTGCTCTCATCTTCATGCTCTTTCAAGACACACACACACACACACACACACACATACACACACACACACACACACACATCCAGAATGGTGACAGAAGCCTCTTCCATGCAGCACCTGCATTTTGCTAACTGATCACTTACCTGAGCACAGTCAGGCAGGCTGTACAAGGAGAAAGATTCTCTCTCTGTCTCTCTGTCTCTCTGTCTCTGTCTCTGTCTCTCTCTGTCTCTGTCTCTGTCTCTCTGTCTCTCTCTCTCTCTCTCTCTCTCTCTCTCTCACACACACACACACACACACACACACACACACACGCACACACATACACACACGCACACACAAAATCAGAGTAGTGCCTCTCCTAAGTTTATTGGTTCCTCATCTGGGACAATGTACAATCTGGAGCACGCAGGTTCCCATTCCCCATTCCCTTGTCAGAACCAAGATCTCCCACCCAAGGGGAGCACCACTCTAATGACACAGCACCACCCCGCCTCTCTCCTTCTCCAGGGCGAGACACTTCCCCTTTGGAACAACCAGCCTTAACTCCCCATTCACCAAAACCCTAAGACAGGACGCTGGGTGAAAAATCCCCAGACAGGTGACTCCTCAGAGCCAGGACTGAAAATAAGCAGAGGGTCATGGGGTACCCAGGGGGTGTCTGTCCCGGGGTGGGGGTGGTGTTTAGGAAATGGATGGGGTTCTAAAGGCTACATACATGAACAGATTCCCTACTTCCAGCCTAGATGCTTCTGGGTGACTGGTTGGATTCTTGGGGAGGACAAGGACACCAGATGTACCAGGAGCACAAGCAGATGCTGGCAGAGCTGGGAAATGTGATCACCCTGTGAGTACTGTTGACAGGTGGGGTGGTGGCGGACAGGCCATGTGTATGTGTGTCAGAGGGAGTGTGTCACTTCCAGATATTCACCTTCCATCTGACCCCCAGTGCTCTCACCTCCCTAGTGGGCTTTTCTGGGACCCTCCTTAGGTTAGAGGGTGACTGAGAACAGAGGACAAGGACTCACACAGCAAGAGGGCCCTATCTTCTGCATCCAATACCCCCCAACCTCAGAAAAAAGGAAAAGACCCAATAAGGCAGGTGTGGAGTTGCTCCCCTCCTCAGAATAAAGCCCCCAGTTTCCCATCTTGGAGAAGAAGGTTGAACATGTGGCGCTGTATGGTTCTCACTGCTCCGGGCCAGGGGCTCAGTGATGCCGCCTTCGCAACTCCCCATTTCCTGGGACACTGACACTAAGGATGGTAGTAGGATACCTGGGTCCACACCCACTCGTCCATCTCCCACTCCTGGGACGCATTTGTGACAGAGCCAGGGCTGGCACCCGGTGCTGGTGAGGCAATGTTGGGATACGCGAAGGGAGGCAGGAGTCGTGCGTCTGGGTTGGGGAGAAGGGGGATTGGGAGAGGTCACAAGGTGTGGGCCCACGGGATGTCCACTCATATGTGCTTCTGGGAGAAGCTGTAGGCTGGAGTTCTAGGTGCAGAGGACAGCAATGGCAGCATCATGGCAGATGCTCAGGCCCAGAGTAGAGGACGGGGCGGGGGAGGCACGACATGGTCAGGCCCACAATCTGGCCTGGGCACACCATCGCTGGATGACTCTGAGAGGCACTGCGGGTCTGAGCCAACAGAAACATGTTTGAAACATGATGTCGCAGAGAGGGCAGGAGAGGGGCCAGGACAGGGGCAAGCAGGTGGCAGGGCTAAGCGTGCCCCAGCCCCAGCTGAACTCCTGGCACAGGGACCTTGGACTCAGGTCCTACTTGGCCTCTGAGCCTCCCTGGGACTGTGGTAGGGATGTGCCTGCTGTGCTGGATTTGTGCTCTGTGCTCCTGGGCCAGACCTGTGCTCCTACAGCAGCAGAGGCCAGCCATTGTCGCAGTCTCCCCTGGTGCATATGGCTGCTCAACTCTCTGCTCTCTTTCTCTGCCACCACTTCTCTCGAGGGTTGCCCTGCCCCACAGCGCAAGCCTGTCAGCCTCTGGCTGCACCAGCTATGTGCCCCCTCTGCTATTCCCTGTCCTCCTCTTGTTCATGCCCCTCCCCCCTCCGCCATGTCCCCCACCTCTTAGCCTTGTGCTGCCCTGATTCTGCAATAAGGCTACCAGGCCATGGCAGAAGCAGCCTCACCTCATCTCAGGGCGTACTCCAACCCTAGCAGCTGCCGAGGTTGATTGAATCTCCCCTCAGTCCAACCGCTGTGGGAGAATCTTCTCCATCCACCCTACACACTAAGCAGGTGCAAGATGACCCTCCGTGTTTGTGTGTGTGTGTGTGTGTGTGTGTGTGTGTGTGTGTGTGTGTGTGTGTGTTTGTGATTGTCGGAGATACCTACCTTTCAAGGACTCAGAACATAGCACCCTTTGGGATGACAGCACACAGAAAACTTTAAAAAAATAGCACCAAGAAACCTATATAATAGCAGCAGCACAATATGGCTTTTTAAAGACTCACCACATAGCAACCTTTGGGATCCTCATGGTAATCTAATGACCAATAAGATTAGACATGCCATTTTGACATCACTAAACTTAAATATCATAGTATTATGACATCATATATCATAGTGGCACTATAGATATATTGCGAATGCCTATTCTGTTATTTCATTCTATTTCAAGGAAGCACTATTGGTGGATATCAGAAATCTATTGTGAACTCAAAGCCACTGTGACATGAAAATTCCCTTTGTGACATCACAGTGCCATTGTGATATCATTAAGCTGTTTTGACATCACAAACCTGTCCTGTCCATTGTGACCTGACTATCAATGTGACATCACAAAGCCATTGTGATATCACATTGCTGTTGTGACATTACCATCACCTTGAGACCTCCAAAACCCATTATGACATCTTTAGCACTTTTGAAAAAAAAAACACATGGCCTTTGTGACATCACAGTCTCTTTGTGTATCCATATCTTCATTGTGAAATGTCAGTTGAGATCAGATATGCCATTGTAATATCACAGAGCATTTATAATATAATCATCAGCACATTGTCATTATGACAACATCAGCTCATTGTGAAATCACAAATCTGTAATGACATCTTACCACTATTACATTACATTGTCATTGTGACATCATATATACATTATTAATGCCTATTATGTGATTTCATTATATTTCAAATGTTGCATGTGGTTACATATCAAAAACATATTTTTACTTGATAACCATTGTGATATCACAATCCCTTTGTGACATAACATTGCCATTGTAATATCTCTAAATAACTGACAACTCAAACATGTCCTGTCATCATAAGGTTTATGACATGTTGCCACTCTGTAATGTTAGGTCCATTGAGAGCTCAACCTCTTTTCTACTTCATTATTGCAGATATGACATGAAATATTAGAAATCTACTGTGACATCATGAATATTGTGACATCACACTGCTAGACATCACAGTGTCATATTGTCACATCACAAATCTGTTCTGTTGTCACATCACAAATCTATTCTGAATTCATCACATTTGTGCCAACAAATACCTTCGGAATCCTCACAATCCCATTCTGAACTCATATACCCATTGTGAGTTAATGACAATTGAGGTCTAGAATGACATTGTCACATCACCAATCTACTGCGACATCACAAAACTATTTTGAACTCATCGCTATTATGGCATCAGCAACTAATTGTGACATAACAACACTCTTATGACATTATAATTTGACATCATATTGCAATTGTGATATTACTGTACCCTTATGCTTTCACAAACCTATTATAACCTCATCACATCTTAGAAAATTCATGGCCTTTGGGAGATCAAACTCTTTCTGTGAACTTGTATCATTGTGAACTTGTAGCAATTGAAATTTGAAATAAGATGTGATATTACAAACTAGTTTTTACATCACTAAACCATTTTTATATCATTAATGAAGTACCCCATTTTCGGATACCCCCTCTTAGACCACCAGAGACCACGATCAATGCAAACAGCAGAGTTGTTTATTGCAAGCTAGAACTTGGTCGTCCACGCACTCAGTAACCGGTGACTCTAAGAGGTCCTGAGCACAAAATTAGCACAGCTTTTATACTATCAAACAAGTTTACAAGTTCAGGGGGTTCCCACACAAGCAAGTTTATGGGTTTTCCACACAAGCAAGTTCACAAGTTCAGGGGATTTAAGTCCACCTTGACTGCACTTCCCTTTTTCTGAGGGAACACCTTGGCAGCTGTTCTGTTCCTTAAGGGTGGGCAGCGTTGGTGGCAACCTGCGGTTTTCCTGAAAGCTATTAATTTTCTTTGGCAGCACAGCTCTCTTTGGGGGTTACTCTAGGGCAGCACAGCTCAGGGGGCTTGATTTCAAAATGAGTTACTTTAGCTCTTCAATTAACACTTTACAACCGAAACCTGTTAGGAACTTTAGCACTTTTGACAAAAAATCATGGCCTTTGTGTCATCACAGTTCATTTGTATATGTCATGACTTCATTATCTTATCCGCACTATAACCTAATGGCAATTAAGATTGGACATGATATTGTGACATCATAAACCCTTTGTGACATCATCACCAGTGTGACATCAGACTGTCATTATGATACCATCAGCTCATTGTGATAGCACCAGAATACAGTGACATCATAGCATCATTACATCGCATTGCCATTTTGCTGTCATAGGGGTTGGGAAGGTAGCTCAGTGGTAGAGCACTTGCCTTGCATGCATGAGGCCCTGGGTTTGATTCCTCAGCACCACATAAGCAAAAAGAAAAAAGACAGAAGTGGCACTGTGGCTCAAGTGGTAGAGTACTAGCTTTGAGCTGAAGAGCTGAGGGACAGTGCCCAGGCCCAGAGTTCAGGCCCCATGACTGGAACCCTCCCCCCAAAAAAAAGAAAGCTGTCACAGACACATTGTGATTGTATATCCTGTGATTTCATTCTATTTCAAATGTGGCATATCTCTTGCTATCAGAAACACATTGTGACCTAATAACCATTGTAACATTATAAACTCTGTGTGACGTCATAACCAGTATGACATCACATTATTGTTATGACATTTTTAACTTATGGTGACATCACAAAATAACAATGACATTATAGCATTTGCCATTAGGGCATTGTGATAACATAGACACATTATGAATGCCTAATCTGTGATTTCATTGTATTTGAAATGTGGCATGTGGGTTGATAACAGAGACTCATTTTGATATCATAACCATTTTCACATCAAAATCCCTTTGTTACATCAATTGTGCAATATGACATCACAATGGCAATGTGATGCTAATAAGGCATCGTGATATCACAATGGTCACAAACTCACAATGGGTTTCAGATATCATTGACAGTAGTAGAATCAAATAACATAATAGGCAAACACAACGTGTCTATGACATCAGAATGACAATATGATGTTACAATGCTATGATGGCATTGTAGTTTTACATGTCAAATTGAGCTGGTGTTGTAATGGCAACATGATGTCACAATTATAATGATGTCAGAAAGGATTTTTTATATTTCAATGGCATGTCTGATGTCAGTTGTCATTAGTTCTCCATGAGGATATGAATACAAAAAAGTTCTGTGATGTCAGAGAGGCCATGTGTGTTTATAAAGTGGTAAGAGGTCAAAATAGGCTTGGGATGGCACAATGTGATCTGTAATGTCACAATGGAAATAAGATGTCCCATTGGGTTTTTAATGTCACAGTGGTGATGAGGTCACAATGGTTTTGTGATGTCACAGTTTGTAATTTCAGAATGATATATCTAATTTCAACTATTAATAATTCAATATGAGGATACCAGGTGATAGAAGAAGCTTCACAGTATGAGGTCATACTATGCGAAAACCCAATGGAACAGTGATTTCACAATGACATTGTGATGTCTCAACATCATGTTATAATAATGTTTTGATGTCACAATTGGTGACGCCATACTGATGAGGAGGTTGCAATAGATTTGAGATGTCCCAAGGGGTTGGTGATGTCACAATGGCATGTGGGATCTCAATTGTCATTAACTCAGCATGAGTATATGAGTTTGGGAAGGGATTCTGATGTCCCCAAATATATGTAGTCAAAAAGTTGAAGAACTAACAGGTCTGAGATGTCATAAAGTGACACAGTGGTTATGATGTCCAGTGGTGTGATATCATGATGTTACAATGGATTTTAGATATCTCATGTCATATCTGAAATATGAGGTCAAACGTAGATTTTCAACTCACAAAAGGCCTAAGATATCACAATGACATGTCACAAAAGTTATGAGGTCAGGAGAGGTATTTGATGTCACAGTGGGTTAGTGATGTAACAAAGGCAATGTGCTGTGACAAAGAGATTTTGATGTGACAAAGGTTATGAGTTCACAATGGTTTCCTGATATCAACCAACATGGCACATTTGAAATAGAATGAAATCCAAGAATAGGAATGCACAACATTACCATGCGTATGTAACTGTAATTCCTCTGTACACTATACTTACAATAAAAAATGCACAGATGAAAAAAAAATGGTATGGTGTCATTGGGATTTGGTGATGTCACAATGATATGATGGTGTCATGATGACAATGTGATTTCACAGTCACAATTTTTGCTCAAAGTATTTGTGATGATACAGTGCTATGTGTGATCACAATTTTCATTAGTTCACTATGAAGATATGGGTAAACAAAAGGTCTGTGATGCCACAGAGGTCATGGGTCTTTTAAATGGTGCTGAGTTAACAGTAGCTTTGTGATGTCACAATGTGATTGTGAAGGCACAACAGCAATGTGATGTCACAATGGGTTTGTGATGTCACAGTAGTTATTAGGTCACAAAGAGTTGTGATGTCACTATTGTCACTATGAGTTTGTAATATTACTAGGACATGTCCAATTTCAATTTCTACAAGTTCACAATGAGGATACAATTTCAAAGAAAGAATCAAGCTCCAAAGAGCATGAGTTTTTAGTCATAACTTGTGTGATATGCTTCCATTAGGATATTTTAGGACTTTAATAAGCTTAGAATCTGTTTTCAATGTCATAATATTTCAGGTATGACATATCATATAAGAAATTGACTCTGACATCATGACCATTGTGATATCACATTGATAAACATCAAGACCATGGTGTCACATTGTGAACTCACAAATCTGTTAGGACTTCATCACATTTGTGCCAACACAGGTGTTTGGAGACAACACAGTCCCTTTGTGAACTCATATCTTCATTGTGAATTAATTACAATTGAGATTCGGCATGCCATTGTGGCATTTCCAGCCAATTGTGACAGCACAAACCTACTATAGTAAGAACACATTGTGATCTAATAGCCATTGTGGTAGCACAATCCCTTTGTGACTCCACATTTCCATAGTGCTATCACTAAACAACTGTGAAATGATAATCCTCTCATACTCAATTCAGGTATGAAATGTGATACCCGAATCCAGTGTGACATCTATGTCATGGTGACATCACACTGATAGATATGAGCATTTTTTCACATTCTGACAACTCACACCTGTTAGGACTTCACTTTTGTGACAACGCATGCCTTTGGAGACATCACAGTCCCTTTGTGACCTCATATACTCATTGTGAGTTAATGACGGTTGAGATCACATGTCATATTTTGATATCACCAACTCATTGTAACATCATACACCTCTTGTAAACTCGTCACTAGTGTGGCATTACCAATTGTGATATCAAAACATTATTAAGTCATCATATTGCAACATCACATTGCCATTGTTATGTCACTGTTCCATTGTGTTTTCAAAAACCTAGTATGTCTTCATAGCATTTTAGAAAATTCATGGCCTTTTTTGCTTGTCTTCTTCTGTGAACTCTTATCCTCATAGTGATATAATTAATATCAACTAAAATTGGTCATGTGATTATGAAATGTGATTTCACAAAACAATTTGATTTCATCACCAATGTGACATCACAAACCCATTGTGAGCTTTTACTGCCATTTGACATCACTATCACATTGCAACATCCCAAACCTATTAGGACCTCAGCAACTTTGAAAATACACATGGCCTTTGTGATACCACAGCCCCTTTGTGTAACTATACCCTCATTATGAACTGGAAATTGATATCAAACATGCCATTTGTGACATCACCAATGTGACATAACATTGTCATTATGACAGCATCAACTACTTTTGACATCACAAAACTACAATGACAAGATAACATTATGAGATCACATCGTGATGTTATAGACAGATTGTGAATGCTTGTTTTTAATCTTTTTTTGTCTAACATGGGGTTTGAACTCTGGGCTTGGGTGCCGTCCGTGCTCTTCAGCTCTAAATGAGCTCTCTATCACTTGAGCCACAGTGCCACTTCTGGTTTTCTAGTGGTTTTTTTGGATATAAATCTCATGGACTTTCCTGCTTGAGCTGTATTTGAACTGCTATCCTCAGATCTGAGGCCCCTGAGTATCTACGATTACAGTCATGAGTCACCCATGCCCGGCTTTTTCATTATATTTCAATTTTGACCTGTGTGTTGATATCAGAAACATAATGTGACCCCATAACAATTGTAACACCATAAATCAGCAGTGACATCAAATTGTCATTATGACACCATTAGCTCATTTGTGATATCACCAAATGACAATGGCATCATAACATTATAAATCACAGTGACATTGTTACATCATAGACATAAGAGTGTTATGGCCTATTCTGAATATTCATTCTATTTCAGAAACCCATTTTGACCATATAACCATTGTGATATCACAATCCTTTGTGACATCACATTGCCATCGTTATGTCATTAACCTGTTGTGCCATCACAAACCAGTCCTGTTCTTATATGTTTTGTGACATGCTGCCATTTTCATATGTTAAGTCATTTGTGAGCCCATAATCTGTTTTCAATCTCATATTTCTGGCATGACAGGTGATATCATAAATCCCCTGTGACATTAGTCTGCCAGATATGATCATTATGTCACATAGTGACATCACAAAACTGTTTGAATGGCATCACATTTGTGACAACACATACCTTTGTAGACATTACAGTCCCTTTTTAAACTCATTTATTCATTGCCCATTAATGACAATTGAGATCTGCCATGCCACACTGACATCATGAACCCATTGTGACATCACAAACTTTTGTGACCTCATCACGAGAATGGTATCAACAACTAATTGTGGTATCAAAGCTTTATTTTGACATGATATTGTGGTATTGCCATTGTGATATCACTGTCCCATTGTGTTTTTACAAACCTCTTATGGCCACATCACATCTTAAAAAATACATGGCCTTTGAGACTTCAAGCTTTTTCTGTGAACTCGTGTTCTTATGACCTCAACGCCAAGGATACAAACAATAGAGTCACATTTAATATAATAAACCAATTTACACTAGAAAGGGGACTTTGATTACCTTATCCTGGACTGGATACCCAGGTCCAAGAGCAGCCTTAACCACCAAACCTCAGGCCTCCAATGGGCAGCCCTACTGGTCTGCAAAGAAACAACCAAAAAATTATGATCTCCAAAGCTTCAAACCTCCATGGGCAAGGCTTTTTACTTTTCAATTCCTCCCTCCTACACTACAGACCTGTCCTTCATTCCTGGTCTTTCCCTTTTTCCCTTCCACCCTTTCCTTCTTCTCTTTAGGCATCTCCATTCTCCACAGGCCTGCCCTACTCTGCCCCAGTGACCAAATGCCAACCTTCTGCTCTCCCTCAACTTCCTCTCTTCTCAGGTTTTTCCCTTCCTGCTGTCTCACCACTTTCTTCCATCCGGATAGCTCCCATTTTTATCTCCCCTTCCAATGCTCTGAAAATGCAACATATATATACGTTATACACCTCCTCACTCCAACGGGCATCCTGCCTAACAGTTTTCAACCATCACTTCCCAAACTGCCCAATGCTCAATCACTTCCTGACAGCTCACTATGTGAGGCTTGACACCTCCACCTTTGGCGGCATTCCCAACTCTCTCTGGTGGGCCAGGCCAAGAATTTACAATGATTATCGGCTCCCACAGATAATTCTGGCACCACTGGTTATTACAGTATCCTCATAGTTAATTAGAAGAAATTGAAATTGTATACATCATTGTTATATTACAAACTTGATGAGACATCACTAACCCATTGTGACTTCATCACTCTGGTGACATCACAAATCGATTGTGATATCACATTGCACTTGTGCCACCATAAACACATTGTGACATCCCAAACTTATTATGACTTCTGAAGATTTGAAAGAAAGCATGGACTTTGTGACATCACAGGTCCTTTGTGTACCCATATCCTCATTTTGAGCTAATGACAATTGAGATCAGACATGCCATTTTAACATCGCAAAACCTTTGTGACCTCATCACCTGTGTAAAATCACCTTGTCATTATGACAACATCAGCCCACAGTGACATCATAAAACAAAAATGATGTCATAAATATCATGACATCACATTGTCATTGTGATGTCACAGATACATTGTAATGCCTATTCTTTGATTTTTTTCTATTTCAAATGTGGCAGGTGGGTTGATATCAGAAATACATTGTGACCACATAACCATTATGACATCACAAAACCTTGATGATACCTATTGCCATTATGATATCACTAACCCACTGTGACATCACAAAACTGTCCTATTCTCATAATTTTTTGACATGCTGCCAGTGTGATCCCTTTAGCCTCTCTGAGTTCATACATTGTTTAAATCATATTACTTCAGGATTAACGTGATATCAGAAATCCACTGGGACATCATCACCACTGTGACATCACACTGCCAGATGTCATGAAAACTGAGACACATTGTGACATCACAAACCTGTTAAGACTCATTACACTTGTGCAAACATATGCCTTTGGATACATCATTATCCCTGTGAACTTATATAATTGTCAATTAGAGATCTGGCATGAGATTGTAACATCACCATCCCATTGTGAAATCACAAACCTATGTGACCTCATCACCTGTATGGCATCAGCAACTATTTGTGACTTCAAAACAATACTATCTCATGTAATGGTAACATTACATTGCCAATGGGATATCTTTGTCCCATTGCATTTTCACCAACCTATTATGTCCTCATAATATTTTACAAAATTCATGGCCTTTCTCACTTCTAGCTCCTTATGTGAACTCGTATCTTCATTGTGATCTAGTAGAATAAAATTGGACATGTAATGGTGATATTACAAATTCATTTTGATACCACTATCTAAGTGTGACCTTGTCACTACTGTGACATCACAACGCCATTGAGACATCACATTGCCACAGTGATATCACAATCACCTTGTGACATCCCAAACCTGTTGTGACCTCTTAGCACCTTTGAAAAAGCACATGGTGTTTGTGACATCACAGTAACTTTGGATAATTATATCCTCATTGTGAACAAAGAACAACTGAAATCAGGCATGCCATTGTACCATTACAAACACTTTGACATCATCTCCAGAGTGAGATCACATTGTTTTGATACCAACAGCCCATTGTGACATCCCAAAATGACAATGACATCATAGCATTATGACATCACATTTTCATTGTGAGGTCATAGAGACAATGTGATTGCCTATTCTATGATTTCATTCTATCTCAAATGTGGCATATAAGTTGATTTTAGAAACCCATTGTGACCACATCACCATTATGACGTTACAATCTCTTTGTGACCTCATATTTACATTGTGAAATCATTAATGGAATGTAACATCATAAACCTGTCTTGTCATCTTAAATTTTGTAACAGGCGACTACCTTGACCTGGGCTGGATGCCCAGAGCTAAATGCAGCCTCAACCATGGACCCTCAGAACTTCAAAGAGCAGCCCAGCCATTTGTTAACTGGTCTGCAAACAACCAAACTCCAAAATAATGATCTCCACAGCTCCACATTTCAAAGGACAAAGCTTTTTCCTTTCTCTTCATCCTCCTTCTCTAAAGACCTGTCCTACCTTTCAGGTCTTTTCATTTTTTCCTTCCACCATTCCCTTCTTCTCTTCAGGCTGCTCTACTCTTGAAAGGCTTGTCCTGCCCTGACGAGGTGGCCAGTTGCCGTCCTTCACCTCCTTCTCTCTCTCAATTTCCTCTCCTCCCAGGTCTTTACCCTCTTTCAGTCTCGTTACTTATTTCCTTCCAGGCCTTTCCCCTTTTTCTCTCCTCTTCTGTTGCTCTGAACATGCAGCCATTATATAGGCTGTACCCTTCTCCCACTGTGCAATATGTTTCTTGCATAACAGTTTTAAATCATCACTTTCCTAATGTCCATGCCCAATTATTTCTTGGCAGCTCACCATGTGGGGCTTGACATTTTATCTCTTTCAGCAGCATGTCCTCCCCCCTCCAGTGGCATGCACCCCCCTCTCTGTTGGTCCAGACTAGGAGTTCATGTTGACTATCTGTTCCCGTGGATTATAGGGGTACCGCTGGTTATTACAGTGACCTCATGGTGAACTAGGAGCAATTGAAATTGGACAAATAATTGTGATATTACAAACTCATGACATAACTAACCCATTGTGACCTCATCACCACTGTGACATCACAAACCCATTGTGACATTGCTGTTTTGACACGAGGATCACTTTGTGACATCCCAAATCTATTATGACTCCTTATAACCTTTGAAAAAATACATAGATTTGTGACATTACAATCCCTTTGTGTACTCAAATCTCCATTGTGAATTATTGACAATTGAGAATCAGACATGACATTTTGACATCAGAAACATTTTTGAGATCATCACAATTGTGACATCACATTGTCATTGTGACACTATCTGATGATTGTGAAATCACAAAACTAAAATGATATGAAAGAATTAGAACTTCACATTGTCATCGTGACATCATAGATATGAATACCTTTTATTGTGATTTCATTCTATTTCAAATATGGCCTATACTTTGATATCATAAACAAACTGTGAATCATAACCATTGTGACATTACAATCCCTTTGTATATCACATTGCCATTGTGATATCACTAACCCACCGTGACATTACAAACCTATCTTGTCATCATAACTTTTGTGACATGCTGCAATTCTGTTACCTTTTAGGTCTTTTTGTCCTCATGATCTGTTGTCGACCTCATTAGATTTCACATATGACATTTGATATCACAAATTCCCAGTGACATCATGACAATGGTGACATCACACTGCTAGATGTCATAACCATTGTATCAAATTCTGACATCACAAACCTTTTAGGATTTCAATATATTTGTGACAACATACTTTTAGAGAAACCACAGTCCCTTTGTGAACTCATATACTCATTATAAGTTAAAGACCATCGAGAACAATTATGTCATTGTGACATGCCCAACACATTGTGACATCACAGTGCCATGGTGATATACTAACACACTGTGACATCACAAGCCTGCCCTGTACTCATGTCTTGTGATGTGCTGTAATTGTGAAGTCTTAGGCTATTTATGAGCTCATAATCTGTTTTCAAACTTATATTTCAGTTATGATATGTGATATCAGAAATCCACTGTGACATCATGACCATTGTGACATCATACTGACAGACATCATGAACATTGTATCACACTGTGACATCACAATCCTCCTAGGACTTCATCACATTTGTGACAACACATGCCTTTGGAGAAACCACAGTCCATTTGTGAACTCATATTCTCTGTGATTTCATGACAAATGAGATCCTTTATGCAATTTTAATATCACCAACCAATTGTGACATCATAGACCTACTGTGACCCCTTACCTGTATGGCATCACTAACTAATTGTGAGATCAAAACCTTTTGTGATGTCACAATGTGACACTATGATCATGGCATCTGTCATTGTGATGTCACAATGGTCATGATGTCACAGTGGATTCCTGGTATCTCATGTCATACATGAAATATGAGGTTGAAAACAAATTATGAGGGCAAAAAGGTCTAAGATATCACAATGTAAACATGTCACAAAAGTTATGAGGACAGGAGAGGTTTGTGATGTCACATTGTATTAGTGATATCACAATGGCACTGTGATGGTACAAAGTGATTATGATGTCAATTTTTTTTGTCGGTTGTGGGGCTTGAACTCTGGGCTTGGGCACTGTCCCTCAGCTCTTCAGCTCAAGGCTAGCACTCTACCACTTGAGCTACAGCGCCACTTCCGTTTTTCGAGTGGTTTATTGGAGATAAGAGTTTCTCTGACTTTCTTGCCCAGGCTGGCTTTGAACTGTGATCCCCAGATCTCAGCCTCCTGAGTAGCTAGGATTACAGGCATGAGCCATAACGCCCAGCTCAAAATTGTTATGTAGGCACAAAAATTTGTTTCTGATAGCAATTCCCATGCCATATTTTGAATACAATGAAATCACAGAATAAGCATTCACAATTTGTCTATAATGTCACAATGAGAATTGTCATAATGCGATTATGTCTTTGAGTTTGGTGATGTCACAATGAGCTGATGCTCTCATATAGAAAAAGTGATGTCACACTGTTGAGGATGTCACAAACACTTTTTGATGTTATAATGGCATGTCTGATCTCAATTGTCATTAGTTAACAACAAGGATGTGGATACACAAAGCGACTGTGATGTTGAAAAGGGCATGTGATTTTCCAAAGGAGCTAAGAGGTCATAATAGATTTGAGATGTCACAATGGAATCATGATGTCACAATGACAATCTTATCGCAATGAGTTTGTGATGTCGTGGTGGTGATGATGTCAAAATGGGTTTGTGATGTCACAATGAGTTTGTAATATCACAATCAAATTTCCAATTTCAATTGTTATTAGATCACAAGGATGATACTGTAATAATCAGCACAGTCCTGATAATCTATAGGGTCTGATAATCAGCGTGGCCCCATCTCTTGGCCAGCTGGAGAGGACAAAGTATGCCACCAAAGAAGATGGAGCATTCTGTGAGAGGGCCTGGGGCAGTAATCACCAAGTGTTGAGCTGTTAAGAAGTGATTGGGCTGTGGGCAGTTTGGGATGTGACAGTTGAAAACTGTTAAGAGATGGTGTACAGAAGGGTTACAGACTTTATATAGGCTGCTTATTCAGAGCAATAGAAGAGAAGAGAAAAAGGGAAAAGTCTTTGAAGGTGGGAAGTTGTGTGATAGCAGAAGGGGAAAGACCTGAGAGGAGAGGAAGTTGAGGTAGAGCAGGAGGCAACTGACCCAGGCAAAGCAGATCAGGCCTGTGGAGAGTGAAGAGGCCCGAAGAGAAGAAAGAACTGGTAGAAAGGAAAAAGGGAAAGACCTTGAAGGAAGTATAGGTCTGCAGTGAAGGCTAGACAAAGGGACAGGGGATAAAATGCTTGCCCTTTGTGTCTCGATGGATTCTCCTGAACAATAGAGTTTCTAATATTTGGAGACCCCCATTGATATAAACTATTTGGATGGCATCAGGCCTTCGCCCCAGGGAAAAATCCCCATAGGTGAGGTGAGAGTGTCAGCCTTCAGGGTTACGAGTCTACCTCAAGAGTTTGTCTCCAGAGGACCAACATGGACAAATGTCATTTAGGTACTTCTAGGGGTATGTCTGGGCAAGTTTGCCAGCCTGTTTTGGGGACTCCATCTGGAGGTCATCTGTGGCTTCCTTGTGAAGCCATCTGGGAACTCCGTGATAGGTCATGTAGGGCTTCCTTGGGAAGCCACCTGGAACCTCCTTGAGAGGTCATGTAGGGCTTCCTTGGGAAGCTATCTGGAACCTCATCATGAGTACATCTGGAACTTCCTTGAGAAGCCATCTGAGACCTACCCTGGAGGTCATCTGGGGCTTTCAGGGGCCATCTTGGACTTTCTCCAGAGGTCATCTGGGGCTTATTCAGGAGGCTACCTGAGAACTCTTGAAAAGTTTCCTTAAGAGGCAATCTAGGACCACTTATGAGGTCATCTTTGGGATGGACATCTCGGGTTACCTTGATGAGAAAAATAGGACCGTCTTGGACATCATCTGGGACTTCCTTGAGAAACCATATATGACCTTCTCTGGCGGTTATCTGTGGCTTTCTCAACAGGGTTATCTGGAACCTCCTCTGGAGTTCATATGTGGCCTCCTTGAGTGGCCATCTGAGATACTTGAGAGGTAACCTCACCCTCATTGAGAGGACATCTGGGACCTCCTTTGGAGGTCATCTGACACTCCTTGGGAAGCAATTTGGAACCTCCATGAGAGGTCATCTAAGGCCTCCTAGGGAGGACATATGTGATGTCCTCCAGAGGTCATTTGTGACCTCCTAAAGAGGCAATCTTGGATGTTCCGTCTCTCATCTTGGACCTTCTGTAGAGTTCAACATTGAAAGGTGTGGGACATGTGGGTTAAGTGTCTGTGGCTATTGGTCTCTGTGTGTATGCTGATGTTTCTATCAGTGTCCTGTATTTACTTCTGTTTAGTCTTTTTCTCAGGATGGGAGAACAAGGCCTAAAGTTGTCATATCCAAAAAATTCTCCCCCAGGGTTATAGCGTCCCTAAGAGGAAGATGCACTGATGTACTCTCTCTCTCCTATTCTTTGCCATCAGCACCTCTAATGTTAAGTCCTCCCATACCAAAAGTGGTTGCTTTTACCAGCCTGAGGTGGCACAATGTGGTATGTTAGCCTTATTACCCTTGAGACAGGAATATGGAGGAGATGGTGAGCAGTCCCCCTTTCTAATATATGTTCCCTTTACCACTAGTGACCTGAATAACTGGAAACAGAAAAATCCATCCTTTTCAGAAAAAAAAAAAACAAAAACAAAAACCAGGGGCTCATTACCTCATTAGCGACAGCAATTTTCACAAAGAAGCACATCTGGGATAAGTGTCAGCACATTTTACAGGTGCTTTTCACCTGGTAGTAAAGGGAGTGAATCCTGCTCGGTGACTAGAAGGTGGTCCTTGGACCAGACAGTAGGCCCACTATTGAACCAGACCAATTGGAGCAAGTCTTTCCCCAGACTTACCCAAGCTGAGACTAACAGTGATCGAGGTATGGAAATGCTTACCAATTATTGCCAAGTTCCATTAGCAGGAATACCTCAGTGGCTAGAAAGCCAAGTCATCAATCTAAAGTGAGTGAGATGATACAGTTCCCCAGTGAGTACCATAATGCTTTTCTGGAACTTTTCCCAGAAGCCTATAAGACCTATAAGCCTATAAATCTTGAAGCCCTGGACAATCAAAGAACCCTAAATATGGCTTTGTTACCCAGTCACCCCCAGATATTAGAAGAAACCTTTAAAAGTTAGAAGGTTTTGAGGGAAAGGTGTATTTTAAGTTGGAAGTGGTTGCTCAGTGGGTGTTTAATAACAGAGATACCCTGGAAAAAAAGAGTTTAAGAAGGGGGTTTGAGTTTTGGTAGGAGCTCCAGAATAGGGATGAAGAAATCCTTGGCAAAGACAGTACAATTCTGTTGCAACTGGCAGTAGGGAACCTCTAGGACTAGATCAGTGTGCTCATTGCAAGCAAAATGGACATTGGGAAAATGAATTTCCAAGGAGGAGAAAGATAGAAAATGACAGGTTAAGTAATCACATTAACTATCTGGAAAATGTGTCCATATCTCTGAGAAATATGCAAAGAAGCATGGGGCTCTGAATTCCAACTGTGTTCAATTTATAAAGCAGCCTTCTGAACTTAAGAAGAAATGTGACAAAGAAAATATTCACACACTTCTATCTCAAAAAACAGGTTTATAAAAGACTGAATCACCAATATGTGCCGGTCAAAACCCACCAAGAGATTAAAAGCACATAGAAGAGCACACTGGAGAAAACAGAGAGAATTATTTGATGTGAAGAAAAGATTTGAAGATATAAATTAGGACTTTGTGAGAGTCAAAAATGAGAAGAAAATCCTCAAAAGGAACCTAGATAACACTCAAAATCAAATGAAATTCAAGTACAATAGCCTCGGTGAGCATGAGGCAAATTAGGGGACCACAGATCAGCGGCTGACAGAAGCACAGGACACCAATGCTGCCATCTTGCTAACCACAAATGAGGCCAAGAAGAGATTCTGATGCTGCATTAAGAAACCATGGCCATGAAAAAGGAGCTGGACCTGATATAATAATGTATTAGGCTGAAGTACATGTTGATTATAAGCTTTGAAGAGTGTCACCAGAAATTCAAAGCATTAGAGAAAGAAGGAATGAGTAGTTAGCAGAGAAGACGGGGAAGTGCTGTGTCATAGAAGATGAGGCCAAGAAAAGTAAACAGGAAAATATCAGGCTCAAGAAAGAGATTGTTACTCTTCAGAAACAGTTAAAAGACCACATGCTCTGATAGGGAATGCTGGGGAAAGAGAAAGAGCATTAGGAAGAAAAACATAAGAGCTAAAGGAACAGTTGAAAGATCTGTGACAAAAATACACTGAAGTTGAAAACTAGAAAGAGAAACTACTAGAGTAAAAGCCCCAAAAGACTGCTGAGATCTTCACCATAAATGTAATGCAATAGCATCGTGTCCCAATGGAACAGGTGGAGGTGGGAAAAAATACCTTGCAATAGTACCTTTGTGAACTTAAGGGAGGAGCTGAAGAGCAAGCAAAGGTGTTGTGAGAAGGAGCAGCAGTTGTCCAGTCAAAGGAACTCTCCTGTAACCCTGCCAAAAGAGTTAGAGATTAAGGAGCACATTGAGAACAGTGCGATCTTGAAAGCAAGTTTGAGAGAAAAGGAGGAGAATAAAATGGAAGAAGTCTCCAAGGTTCAGAGTACTGTACAGGAATTAAAGAAAATAGAGACCCTAAGATACAGGGAAACATCTGAACTGATCAGGTGGATTGGGAGATCACTCTATAAAACCAGTGGAGTCTCTAGAACTACTAGTCGTTAAAATTAAGGGAAGAAGAAAAAACAGTTGTAACAAGTGTGCAAATGTTGACACTGAACTTGTGAAAAATGCATACAGGCTTAAGCTTTCTCTCAGTTCACATGTAGATATGTGCACCCTGGTAAATTTCCCGAGGCCACTACCTAGAATTGTTCTGAAAACCAGTTGGGCCTTAGCCTGACAATACTTTGTAAGGTGTGTAGGTAATTTCCAATAGGTAAATTCTGAAAAGCTGGAACCTATGGAAAGAATTCATATGTGAGGAACCTCAGATGGTGAATTTCAGAAAGTGGACTTCACAGAGGTAAATCCTGGAAAGTATGGGTATTCGTATCTGTTGGTAATAGTGGACAGTTTTTCAGGCTAAGGTGAAGCATGTAATAATTCCTTGATTTGGCTTACCATTAGCTGTGGGGTCCAAAGTGTCCCTGCACTCATGGCCCAAGTTCTCAATTATTAACTAACACTCTAGGAATAAATTGGAAGTTACAATCCATTTATAGAACTGAGAGTTTAAAGCATTAGAAAGAATGAATATGCCCTCAAAGGAAACTAAATTAAATACAGAGACTGTCCATGCCTAGGTGAGCCTCCTCCACTTTGCTCACATTCGAGCAAGATGTAGCCCTTATGTTAAACGATTTAATCCCTTTGAAATACTTTAAGGTGGACCACCCCCTTCGTTTCCTAAATTTGGGAAGGCTATATTAACAGAAATATCTAGCTACAATCTGGAGGCTTTACAACATATTCTTTTACGGACCTATCCTTTGGTAACCAAGGCTCACCTGCCACCTAAGAAAAACTCCACCTAAAGGGGAGGGGCTAAAATGGCGATGGAACAGCAGGGAAACTCCACAGCTCTCCCCAACAAAATACAGAGTTTGGATTTCAATGCTCCATTTCTGCAAGTGAACCACAAAAAAAGGCGATTACTCAGAGAGATACAGAAAGTGAAAAAAGAAAAGGGAAAAACCTACACAGACAATAAAGTGTGAAGACCCTTCCTCCAGCCCTTGATGGTGATGGGGCTTCTCCCTGAGCAGCTTAAGTGGTGGAGCTTTGTGCCAGCTTGCTTAAGTGGCCTGGCTCTGGACCCTCTGAGGACCCCACACCCACAAACATCCCAAGACTCACAGAAGACTCCCCAGGTCCAGTGCCAACCCATAGAATACAAACCGAAATCTCAGAAGAGCCGGCATGAAGATTCCCCTCACCCTCCCTGGCATGGCGCCTCTGCCTGGCTGGTGCAAGCACCCCAACCGTCAGGATCAGCAGCAGCTGTCAGCAGTGGCGAACGACCCTAGACTTGCCGTGTGGCACCTCTGTCCTGCTGGTGTAAACAGCCTAGCCTAACCTGGAGCAGCAGCAGCAGCTGGCAGTAGTGGCAAAACACCCAGACTCTGGGCACAATGCCTCTTGACACTAGACCACAGGAACAAGCCAAACCAGCCCGGGGCGGCAGTGATAACTGGGATGGGGACAGCTGCAGTGAACAACTCCAGACCTATGGCGGTTTGTGCCTCTCCATACTGGCCCATATAAGCAGCCCAGTCCAGCCTGAGGCAACAGCACTGGTTAATACCTCACTCCTGCTGGTGGGGAGGGCCTCTCCATACTGGCTTGCATGAGCAGCCCAGCCCATCTCATGGTGGCAAGGGTGGTGAACAACCCCAGACCTGACCCAGGGTATGGTATTGAACAACCCCAGAAAAGCCTCATGAACTTTCCTGTCTGGTCTGGCTTTGAACCTGAATACACAGATCTGAGCCTCCTGAGTAGCTACAATTACAGGCATATACACCAGCAGAGTCTAACTCTTGCCAACACCTTCACTTTTTCTACAATAGATCATTTCTTAGTTCATACAAGGAATTTAAGCAAATACAAGATGATCGACATAATACCTTGTATTCTATCTGATTATAGTGAAATCAAACTGGTTCTCAATAACAAGGCATAAAGTACAAAAAAATTGAACAAATGGAAATTAAACTGAACTAAGTTGAACAATACATGGGTCACAGAAGAATTTAAAGAAGAAATTAAAAAGTTCCTACAATTCAGTGAAAATCAAGAAACAACACAAAGAAACCTATGGGACGCAGCGAAAGCAGTCCTGAGGGGCATATGTATTACTCTCAGTGCACATATCAAGAAAACAGAGACTAAGTAAACAATCTTATGATACAACTAAAACTGCTAGAGAAATAAGAAAAAAAATTGAACCTAAAGTTGCTAGACAGAAAGAGATAACCGAAATAAGAGCTGAAATTAATGAGATAGAGACAGAAAATTATAAATAAAATTAATAAAACAAAAAACTGTTTTTAAGAAAAAAATCAATAAGACTGATGGACCACTGGCAAGGGAAATTAACAAAATAAGAGAGGAGACCCAAACCAATATTATCAGACATACCACAGGAAAAATTACAACAAGCATCCAAGACTTCCAAACAATCATAAAGAAATAATTCCAGACTCTACTTACAAAGGAAGGAAAACCTAGCAGACATGGATGAATTTCTACAAAAATACAAATTGCTATCTCTCCTTTCCTTTTTGGACCTGCTTCTCCACCATGTATGGTTGGGGCAGCAGTTGGTTAAATAAACTTCTTTTCCTGCCTTAATAGTGTGTAGTATTCTCTTCATAGGCTACCGAATGAAACTTACCTATTTAATGTTCCTTACATATGATTCTGTAACTCAGATGGTGTTTTTGAGTTGGAAATGTTAGAATATCCTAACCACTCCTTTTCTGTGAACTAAACTGCTTTGAGACGCCATGCGAGACTTTTCACCAATACCATTGCTGGCCTTCACATCCATGTCCACACCACTTCTCTTCTCTGGTGAGTGAAACTACTCTCTACGGCTCTCTGTTGCTCTATCTCTGTTCAGATGTGGCACCATGCTAGAGAGTTCCTATAACCTTAATCGGAAAGGCTGGTCACCTCCGAACCCGAGGTTGCTTGGTTATGCGATCTTGGCCATTTCTCTCTAGACTGCTCTAGGGGAAGTAGGGACATCGCTTCTGCCTGGTCAGCTCCCCTTATCTCACCAGACTGACTGGCCTACTCATTTAACGGGGTGCTACAAGTCATGCCCGAGCCATGAAACCCCTCTGAAATGCTTCCTGTTCTCCCTGGATAGCCAGAGCTCCTAATATTTTTATGCTGTTCTCAGATTTAGACAATTTTTGCCTCTGCAATGGTAAATGGTCAGAAGACTATTCACTTTCAGGATCTCTTTACTCTCTGCTAATCATGTCCAACTTTCTATATCTCTCCATTCCTTTTCTACAACTATTTATATTGTGCCATGAAGTGTGTGACATGGGCTGGGTCCAGGGGACTCATTCTAGGTTCCCTCTAAAAGGCTAGCCAAATTAAGCTTGATTTTTTGTTCAGGCTTTCTTTGCATTTTTTAAAAAATTTGCCATCTTGAGTTTGCCATTTTGGCCAAATGGTAGGTGAAGGATTTGGCCCCTTCCAATCCTTACCCTGCCACCAAGCTTTCTTCTCTTCCATCCATCTATTCAAATGTGCCTTGCTAACAAGTTGCTCTTTTCACAGACTCTGGTAACTGAGGCCCAACCATCTGATGTGCTTTGTTAGCAAAGATGTCTGAACATTGTTGTCTAAAATTTTAGGATTTGTTTTGCCTTTTTTGTTTTGTGTTGTTTAGGCTAGTACTGACTGTGATTCTAAAATATTGGGCATAACTGTGCCCATTGTGTCATTGCAGAATATTTGTTCAATTCTTGATAAGGACCAGGTAGGCTCTACTTATTCTATTTGATCTCCTTGTTGCTTTAATTGGAAATAACAAAGGATTTTCGTGACAAAAGTTGCAATTCAAATCCAGCCTGGGCTGAAAAATCCCTAAGACTCCATCTCCCAACTAACCTGCAAAAAGCCAGGCTGGAAGCTTGGACTGACCTCTTATCTCCAACCAGAAAACACTGCAAGAGTTTCTATAACTCAAAGTGGTAGAGTGCTAGCCTTGAGCAGAAGTGCTCAGGGATAGTGCCCAGTAATAAAGTTCAAACCTCCTTTAATATCAACTGGCAAAAAACTTCCTACCAATGACACTTAGACTCAGCCAGTCTGCAGAACAAAGGAACATGGAAACGAGTAAGAGGACATGATACCACATCAGCCACTTTGTGGCTGCAATTTCAAAAGTAACCAGAGCAGGGAGGTTAAGAGAAGTAAGAAGACTTCCCATCTAATGACCATACCTGTCTACCTTTCTTTGGACAGGAATTTATATTCTTGCCTTTGTCACTTGATTTCTTCTCTACCTATTCGCCAGATGTCAGAAGTAGCTAGGGATATTTCTACCAACATTTTCAGCCCCAAGTCCTTCCTCTTGCCCTTTATTTGCTCTACAGTATTTTTTCAGTCCCTCAATGCCTCGTGAGACTTCTCCATACTTCGTCCAACAGACTTGCTTCTTCCAGACTTCATCAAAGGACTCATTGCCCAAGTGACAGCTGTTGCCTGCTGCTTTCTCTCAGAGGGGATCTCATTTTAACCTTTTACCCCTACTGTTGATACCCCTTGCAAGCAGGAAATAGCCAGAGAGAATCTTCACCTTTTTTTTTTAATAATTATCAGAAGGCTGGAATGTAAGGTCTGAACAGGAGCACCTCCCTCTTTCTTGGCTAAGTTTCCACCCAATATCTGTTACATAGGTAACTAGCAGACTGGAAGCAGTCACCTTCTCCTCCTGCTAGATCACATCCTGGGCCACCTCTGGTCACAAACCTCCCATCTGACCTTAGGAGGGTCCCAGACCCTGAGGTCACATCGAGATCCAGTGTGTCCACCCTTTTCCCCACCTGGCCAACTTCTTCCTTTCCCTAGCCTAGATAAGTTCTGGCGCAGAGGTGGGTCGCCCCCTTCCTTTTAAGCCATGCTTCTCCACCATACATGGTGTGGGCAGCAGTTCAGTTAATCAACTTTTTTTCTCCCTGAAAAATAAGAAATACAAATTACCCAAACAGAACCAAGAAGAAAGAAATCAATTAAACATGTTAATTTCCCTACGGTGAGATAGTAGAAGTAACCGGAAATCTTCCAACAAGAAAAGCCCAGGACCTGATGGATTCACTACAGAATTCTATAAGACCTCAAGCTCTTCAGAGAAATAGAAACAGAGGGAGTAATCCCAATCTCATTCTATGAAGCCGATATCACATTCATCTTCAAACCAGGCAAAGACCCAACAAAAAAAGAACTACACACCAATCTGTTTGATTAAGACAGATACAAAGCTCCTCAATAAAATTGCAACCATCAGAATCCAGAAACGTTTCAAAAAAATGATACATTATGACCAAGTGGGTTTCATTCCAAAGATGTAGGGATGGTTTAACATATGTAAGTCAATAAATCTAGTCCATCACATCAACAGATCCAAGGTCAAAAGCCACATGATTATCTCCATTGATGCAGAAAAGACTTTTGAGGAAATTCAGCACTCATTTATGTTAAACGCTATGGAAATAATAGGAATAGAAGGAAAATTTCATAATATAATAAAAGCCTTACATGGCACATCGAAGGCCAATATTATACTTAATAGGGAAAAAATACAACCAGTTACCCTAAAAACAGGAACAAGGCAAGGATGCCCACTCTATCCACACTTCTTCAATAAAGTTCTGGAATTAATAGACAGAGCAATAAGGCAAGAGAAAGACATTAAATGGATCCACATAGGAGAGGAAGATAAACTATCTCTTTTTGCAGCTGTCATTATTTTATAAATAACAGATCCCTAAAGCTCCATCCCCAAACTCTTAGAGCTTATAAGCCAATTTGGTAAAGTAGCTGGATACAAAATTAACCCACAGAAACCAATCGCCTTTCTGTATAGTAACAATGTACAAATAGAAAGGGAAATCAAATAACAGCCCAATTTACAATAACCTCAAAATAAAAAGTGTCTAGGAGTTAACCTAACTAAAGATATAGAAGGTCTGTTTCGTGAAAACTATAAAAGCCTAAAAAAAAGAATCATAGAGATTACCAGGAAATGGGAAGAAATGGGAAAAAATATTTACCAGCAATATAACAGACAAGTGTCTAATATCCATTATATTATAATATCCATTATATTATATATGGTGAAGTCAAGAAACTAACCCTTCACAAACCTAAAAAACCAATCTTGAAATGGTCAAGTAAGCTAAAGAGAGACTTATTAGAAGAAGAGATAAAAACGGCAAAGAAATACATGAGTAAATGTTCATCATCCCTGGTTGTAAGGGAAATGCAAATAAAAACAACTCTGAGATACCACCTTACCCCAATCAGAATGGCCCACATCCTAAATTCAGCCAATGACAAATGCTGGAAGGGATACAAAGAAAGAAACATTACTACATTGCTAGTGGGAATGTATACTAATAACACCACTTTGGAAAGCAGTCTGGAGGTACTTACAAAACCTAAATATTGACCTGTTCAATGAACTGGTCATACCACTCCTAAGCATCTACTCTGAACAACAGGATCCAGTGTACATAGACATACACACCTCTATGATTGCTGCAGCACTGTTTACAATAGCCAAGATTTGGAAAAAACACAGAAAAGCCACAATTGATTAGTGGATCCAAAAAAATGTGGAACCTATATACAATGGAAAATCATGTATCCTTTAGAAAGGACAATATGAAGGTACTTGCAGGGAAATGGATGGAAGTAGACAAAATTATTTGAGTGAGATAAGCCAAGAACAATGAGACAAACGGCATAGGGTCTACCTTGTACGTGGATGCTAAAGCCAAAATGCAAGAAGGTATGACAAAGTAAACAGGCCTCGAGAAACAATGGACAGCCACTCATTTTGTTGTATCACCATTAATGTCTCCATGTTCTTGACTATGCAGTCAGCAGAAATATTCACGCAATGGAGGGAAGCCAGGAGGAGGAACACAATAAGTGGAAAATGGAACAAAATACAACAAAGGGGCCCATCAGCTGTACTGGACATAGAAGAAAAATAACTAAGCAACCCAAACACAGTGATGGAAAGAGATGAACGAGAGGGGGAGAGGGCAAGAGGGAATAGCCTACATTAAGCAAAAGGGAAAAAATGTAAATATCACCTGAGGTGGGAAAAATAATTTGGAATGTAAAAGCTCATAGAATTAACAAACTTTGGAATATGATAACAATAATTTGCCTTGTCAAGGTTAAAATGTGTTTGTGACTTTAACTAAGTATCACAATTCCACAATACTGTGAAATATGTGAAATATATGTAATCACCTATCTCAAATTTACAAAAAATGTGAGAATGGGAAGGGTTAGGAGGAATGGGTGACAATGTTTTCAGACACCTTGTATTTGTGTACTCTTTTGTAGAATGGTAACTTTTTGTACAACTATTTAAATATAATAATAATAAAAAGTGTTTAAAAATAAACAGGATGAAAATAAAAGTTACGAATATAAAAAAGGAATTAAATCCAGTGGGAAGGAAATTTTCTTTGAGGATAGTAGTTTAGTTTATTCTATAGCAAGTCTCATTTCACAAATAAATTAAAAAACTAGACCCCAGATAAGTGAAATAAACTAAGAAATGGAGTTGAAAAAAAATAAGAAACTCCACCCACTCTTTCTTGCCTGGACAGCTAGTGTGGGTAAAAATTCATCATGCTCCTGAATTGGAACTGAAGTGGCAAAGACCTTATTTGGTGGTGCTAACTTCACTGTCGACTACTGAATTAGCACGAAAACAGCATTGGATCCATCAGTCTCAAGTGGAATAGGTAGTGGACCAATATACAGAGAAGGCTGCAAGATAGACTGTTAAGGATAAGACAGAGTTAATTAGTGCTAACTAGTCTGTTTCTATAATTTACCTTTTTTTCTATTAAATTTACCTTTTAAGCCTGTTCATTGGGTGGAGAGAAGGGAATTCTTAGGATTTGGTTAGAAGGAATCAAGGATTTGACTGGACATGAAAAACATTGGGGGATATATGAAGGAGCATGGTCCTAATAATGAGCAGGGCACACTAATCAATGTTACCCCATGACCTGGCCACTGGAGTGCATGTGGCATGCCACACAAGTGAGAAGGGCATGCTGCTGGAGGGGATAGGATGTCATCCACACATAACGTACTGTGAAGAATTGATTGGGGAATAGGCAGTTTGTGAAGTAATGGTGGAAAATTGTTAGGTAGGAAACCCACTGGAGTGATGGAGGGGTTCAACCTATATATAGGCTGCATGGTCAGAGCAATTGAATTGGAGAAAATCAAGGAATGACCTGCAAGGAAGGAAGTGGTGAGACAGCAGGAGGGGAAAGACGTGGGAGAAGAGGAATTTGAGGGAAAGCAGGAGGGGAAGGAAGACAATTGGCCACCAGTCCAGAGAAGTGTAATGGAGAGTCCTAAAGAGAAGAAGGAAGTGATGGAAGGGAAAAAGGGAAATGAAGGAAAACTCTATAAAGAAGAAGGGAATAAGGGAAAAGTAAAAAGTCTTACCTATTGAAGTTTGGAGCGTGGAGATGATAATTTGGGGGGTTGGTGTTTTGCAAACCAATTAACTATGCCTATGATGTTTGGTGGTTGGGGTTAGGCTGTCACTAAGTGTACAGTCCAGGACAAGGTAAATGGAGGCCCATTTCTAGTGTAAATAAAGTTATCTTCAATGTGCCTCATTGGATTGTCTTGTCTTTTATGCATCATAAGTGTGCAAGTTCACAAGTTAATAGGCTCAAAGGCCACGAGTTTTGTAAAATGTAATGAGGTGATAATTGGTTTGAAAACCCAATGGAACAGTGATATCACAATGGCAATATGATGTCACCATATCGAGTTATAATAATATTTTGATTTTATACTTAGTTGGTGATGCTATAATGGTGATGAGGTCACAATAGGTTTACCATGTAACAATAGGTCACAATAGATTTTAATTTTTAATTGTGAAAATACTGTACAGGGGGTTACAATTACAGGGGCAAGATAATGAGTACATTACTTATCAAGCATTGTAGCCTTTTCATTTGTTTCCCCTTTCCATCCCTTCCCATACTTACCTGGCAGGGGAAATACCACGATCACACAATAGGTTTATGAGGACAGTTATGATGTCAGTTATGATGTCAGTTCCACTCAGGAGAAAGTCATTCAACCCAGGCAGAAAAACTCCACCCACAGAGTAGTGACTTTCTTCACCAGGTAATCATAGCCAGAGACTGCCTCTCCCTACAACAGCCTAGACAAACAATTGAAATTCAGTAAACATAAACCCCGAGAAAAGCTCAAAGCTGGGCTCTGTGAGTGTGTCAGGAATTAGCCCCTCAGGGAAAACTACTGGTTGCTGAAAGACCTCAACCCTACCCAGAACCAAGCCTCATCACAGCATCTCCAAACTAGAGGAAACAGCCATCTTCCCCTTTTGTGTTACTCCAAGCAGATCTCCCTCCCACTGAACTAGCCTGGGAGGAGGATCAAAAAACATGCCTAACACATAGCAGATTCTTCCTGCCCAAAGAGACAAGAAACCAATCAAGCAATTGGAAAACCAAACACCAAAAGCAGACCAGAGACTCTACCAAGAGACTCGTTAGGGACACAGGGTGATACAGGGTCTTCCCATTCACCCTCCAAAAAAAACAAAAAAAATCAAGGAACTCTTTTTTGAAACTTTTCTTAAATTTTTAATTTTTTTAAAGTGTTTTCGGTTAACCTATTTTTCTCATAATTTTTAATTTTGGAGTGAGTGTGTGTGTGTGTGTGTGTGTGTGTGTGTGTGTGTGTGTGTGTGTGTGTGTGTGTGTGTGTGTGTTTAATCTCTTTTGAGCTTTTGGTCCTTTTTTATTCTTTTAACTTTTTTCTCTCTTTTTTTTTGCATGACTTAATTGCTGTTGTGCTCATCCCAAGATATATACCTGTCATCAATTATTAGAGCTTATTCTCTATTGTGTACATACTTAAACCAGAAATTTATTACTAAATTCACATCCTCTTAGGCTTAACTTCTTTAAAAGAAGTATCATCACTTTTTACCTACATAATTACCATGTAATTAATTTTAATGTTTTATTTTTTTGCTTTCATGTTTCTTTCTATCCCTCCCCTCCTCTCATGCTATAATTTTTTTTCTCGGTATCATTTCTTTAAACCTACATAATTTTTAAGTGTTTCACTTCTTAAATTTAGCTTTTGTTGTTCCAATTTTCTTTTTTTTATTTCTTTTTTTTAATTTTAATTTTTATTTTTTGTGAACATACTGTACAGAGGGGGTACAATTACATGGGCAATATAATGAGTACATTTCTTATCAAGCATTGCAGCCTCCTTTGTTTACCATTCACATCCCTACCCAGCCTCCGCCCAATGCCCCCAGACAATCTTCCCACCCCCCCCACCCCGAACCAAAGTTGAAAAGTTCGTTTTCGACCTAACAACTTGTACTTCTCATTGTTGCAACAGGTCCACCTGTACCCTTAAACGACTTTTTTTTTTCCCCATCTCATCCACAAATTATACCGACATCAAATATACTGAAAGCAGGGGTTAAACTGTCATGGAGGGACACACAAAGCAACAAAGAAATAATCTTATAAATACGATAAAAACAAATTCATTAAAGAAAAACAACATTAAAATACATATCTAAGGGTTCATTTTCCTAACATCACATTATTTGACATTTTCTGCTTGACTCATACATATACTAGATATTGTAAATAAGGGAAACGATGGAACCTATGTTTCTTTGGGCCTGGCTTACTTCACTTAATAGAATTAATTCCAAGTCTTTCCATTTCCTAACAAATGAGTCAAAGTCATTCTTTCTGATGAAGGTATAGAATTCCATTGTGTATATATACCACATTTTCTTGGTCAATTCCTCTGCAGAGGGGCATCTGGGTTGGATCCATATCTTAGCTATGGTAAATAAGGCTGCAATTAACATAGTTGTGGTGGTAGCTTTAGTGTGGTCTTGTTTGTAAACACTTGGGTAAATGCCCAAAAGTGGGATAGCTGGGTCGTAAGGGAGCTCTAAGTGAAGTTTTTTGAGGAACCTCCATACTGCTTTCCAAAGTGGTTGAACAAGTTTACACTCCCACCAACAAAGAAGTAAGGTTCTCTTCTGTCCACATTCCTTCCAGCATTTGTTGTTGTTAGAGTTCTTGAATTTTGCCATTATAACTGGAGTGAGGTGGTATCTCAATGTTGTTTTGATTTGCATATTTTCATGGCTAGTGAGGTTGAGCATTTCTTCATGTGTCTATCGGCCATCCTTCTTTCCTCTTCAGAGAAGTTTCTCTTTAAGTCTTTAGCCCACTTATTTAATGTGCAGTTGTTTCTTTGAGGATTTGTTGTTGGGGGATTTAATTTTTTGAGTTCCAAGTATATTTTAGATATGAGACTCTTGTCTGTTGTATGGTTAGTGAAGATCTTCTCCCAAATCGTGGGCTTTCTATTGATCTTGCTAGCTATGTCTTTTGCCATGCAGAAGCTCTGCAACTTCATGCAATCCCATTTGTCCAACCTTTTTTTGATTTGTTGTGTTTCCGGGTCTCTATTAAGAAAATTTCAGCCTGAGCCAAGGAGGCCTAGGGTTTCTCCTATTCCATCTGTAATGTTTTCAGAGTGTCTGCTTTGACTCTGAGTTCTTTGATCCATTTGGATTTGATTCTGGTGCAGGCTGATAGATAAGGATCTAGCTTAAGTTTTCTACAAGTAGTTAACCAATTTTGCCAGCACCATTTACTGAAGAGGCTGTCTTTCTTCCATTCTATTTTTTTAGCTTCCTTATCGAAGGTTAGATGGTTATAGGTCTGTAGGTTCATTTCTGGGTTTTCAATTCTATTCCATTGTCCTGAGCTCTGTTCTTATGCCAGTACCAAGCAGTTTTGATTATTATGGTTTTATAGTAGAGTTTGAAATTTGGTATTGATATTTCTCCAGCAGTGTTCCTTCCATTGAGCAGCGTTTTTGCTATTCGAGTTCTTTTCTTGTTCCATAATAATTTTTGGATTGCCTGCTCTATTTCTTGAAGAATGAGGTTGGAATTTTGATAGGTATCACATTGAATTTGTAGATAGCCTTGGGAAGTATGGCCATTTCACGATGTAAAACTTTAGAATCCAGGAGCATGGAAGGTTTTGCCATTTTCTAAGGTCTGTTTTGATTTCTTTTTTCAAGATTTTAAAGTTTTCATCATAGAGTTCCTTCACTTCTTTGGTGAAGTTAATTCCTAGGTATTTTATTTTTTGTGGGGCTATTACAAATGGAGTTGCTTTCCTAATTTCAGCCACACTTTTCTGAATGTTGGCATACAGAAAAGCCATTGATTTTGGGGGGTTAATTTTATACCCTGCTATTTTGCCAAAGTGTTGAATCAGCTTGAGTAATTTGGGACTGGAGCCTATGGGATTCTTTAAATACAAGATCATGTCATCTGCAAAGAGGGAGAGTTTTATTCTTCTTTCCCTATTTGGATCCCCTTTAGGTTTGCATCTTGCCTTATTGCTGTAGCTAGGCATTCTATTACTAGATTGAAGAGTAGTGGAGAGAGTGGACATCCATGTTTTTTCCTGAGTTAAGAGGAAATGTCTTTAGTTTTTCACCATTAATTATAATGCTGGCTGAAGGTTTGTCATATACAGCCTTTATTGTATTGAAGAATGTCCCATGGATTCCTAGTTTTTCCAAAACCTTCATCATAAAGGGGTGTTGGATCTCGTTGAATGCTTTTTCTGCACCTATTGAGATAACCATGTTGTTCTTATTCTTGCTTCTGATGATGTGCTGAATAAAATTAATTGATTTGAGTATATTGAACCAGGTTTGCCTCCCAGAAATGAATCTTGTTTGATCGTGGTGTATGATTTTTTGGATGAATTGTTGAAGTCGATTGGCCAAAATTTTGTTGAGAAGTTTTGCATCAATGTTCATCAAAGAAATGGGTCTATAGTTATCTTTCTTTGATGGGTCCCTGCCTGGTTTTGGGATGAGGGTTATGATGGCTTCATAGAATGTGGTCAGTATTGTACTTTCTCTTTCAATTTCATTGAAGACTTGAAGAAGTATTGCTGTGAGCTCTGTTTGAAGTCCTTGTAAAATTCTGCTGTAAAACAATCTGGTCCTGGACTTTTCTTAGCTGGGAGGTCTCTTATTGTTGTTTCTATTTCATTGCTTGATATGGGCCAGTTAAGATGGTTTAACTCATCTTGGTTTAGTTTTGGCATGTCAATATCTGCTAGGAAAAGGTCAATTTCTGTCAAGTTCTCAAACTTATTAGCATAAAGTTTTGAGAAGTAATCCGTTGTAATGTTCTGAATCTTGATTGTTTCAGTGGTGATGTTTCCATTCTCATCTGTGAGTTTATTTATTTGGGTGTGTTCTCTTCTTTTTCTGATAAGATTTGCTAAGGGTCTGTCAATTTTGTTAATTTTTTCGAAGAACCAACTCTTTGTTTTGTTGATTCTTTCTATACTTTTTGGATTCTAATTCATTTAAATCTGATTTAATTTTTATAATTTTTTTCAGTCTATTGGATTGGGGTTTATCCAGCCGCTCTTTTTCAAGGAGGTTTAGATGTGTTGTTAAATTGTTGGTTTCATATCTCTCCAATTTGTTGATGTAGGAGCTCAGAGCTATAAACTTGACTCTGAGTACTGCCTTTGCTGTTTCCCAGAGGAGCAGGTAATTTGTGTGTTCATTTTTGTTGAATAGCATGAACATCTGAATTTCCTTTCTAATCTCATCCATGACCCACTCGTGAATCAGCAGTGTGTTGTTCAGCCTCTATGTGTTACCAGACTTTTTGGTGGCTTTTGGTGTTGTTTTAATTTTATTTCCTTGTGGTCAGGGAGAATGCAAGGTATAACTTCAATGTTTGTGAATTTGTGGCCTAAAATGTGGTATATTTTAGAAAATGTTCTATGTGCTGCTGAGAAAAACGTGTATTCTGATGCTGCTGGGTGAAATGTTTGGTAGATGTCTGTTAAATCTAGTTGATCTATGCAGCTGTTTAGATCTGCGGTTTCTCTGTTGAGTTTTTGCCGTTTTGATATATCTAGTGGGTAGAGTGATGTGTTAAAATCCCCAACAATTAATGTCTTTGGATCTATGTGGGATTTGCGGGAAAGTAGTGATTCTTGGATAAATTTGGGTGCTCCGATGTTTGGCGAATTAATATTTAGAATTGTAAGATCCTTCTGAAGGCGACATACCTTAATTAGTATGTAGCGTCCTTCTTTATCTCTTCTCACGAATTTTAATTTGAAGTCTATTTTGTCTGATATTAGGATTGCAACTCCCGCCTGTTTATGTGAGCCGTTTTTTTTTGGTAGATTTTTTTCCAGCCTTTAACATTGAAAATGTGTTTGTTTTTAAGGGCAAGATGTGACTCCTGAAGGCAGCAGATAGTAGGATCTTGTTTTTTAATCCAACTAGACAGTCTATGTCCCTTAATTGGAGAGAGAGTTAAATCCACTAATGTTGATAGATCTGACTGAGAGGGATTTGGGAATTCCTGCCATGTTATCCACCTTCTTGGGGGCTGCAAAAACTGGGTTCTTCCTATGTTTCTTGGATTCTCAATTTGGGCACAGTTTCTTGGCCTTTATTGTGGTCTTGTTTGTTTTCTATGTGTAGGAAATCCTTAAGAATGTTTTGTAGGGCTGGTTTGGTGGAGATGTATTGTTTCAATTTTTCTTTGCTATGGAATTTTTTTATTTGGCCTTCAGTTATGAAGGAGATTTTGGCTGGGTACAATATTCTTGGTTGATAGTTGTTTGATTTTAGGGCATGGCATACATCATTTCAGAGTCTTCTTGCTTTGATTGGCTCAGCTGAGGAATCTGAGGTGATTCGAATTGGTTTCCCTTTATAGGTGATTAATCTTTTCTCCTTGACAGCTTTAAGGATCTTTTCCTTGGTCTGAGTTGATCCTGTATGGATTATAATGTGACAGTGTGATGTACTATTCTTTTCTGGTTTATTTGGAGTTCTATAAGCTTCTTGTATCTGAATAGGTCTATCTTTTTGCATGTTTGGTAGTTCGCTGCTAGGATCCTGTTACACAAATTTCCTAGACCATTAACCTCTGTTTCTAGGTGTTCCTCTACAACCAATATCCTTAGATTAGGCCTTCTGATTGTGTCTTCCAAGTGTTGGATAGATCTATCATTTTTCGTAGAGTTGTCTTGGCTGGTTGTATGTTCTTTCTCTATAATATCTAGGCTGTCTTCAATTCCCGAGATTCGATCATCTGTATGGTCTAACCTGCTGTCCAGACTTTCTACATTGTTTTTATTTTTTTTCCTTCTAATTGGTCAGCTTTCATGGCTTCAAATTCTTTGTTGAAGCTTTATTTTAAATCTTGTATGAACTTCTTTACTTCCTTAATTTGTTGTTTAGTGTTTATTTTCAAAGGATTTAGTGGATTGGTTATGGTTTCCTTGGACTCCCATTCCTTTTGTTGGGTTCCATTCAGCATTCCCTTTGTGGTCTCCCTGACTTCCTTTGCTCTTTGTTGATGGATCCCATGAATTCCTTTAATGATCTTTGTGTATTCTCATCCTCCTCTCTCAATTCCTCTCTTACTGTTTGCTTAGCTTCCTCCTCCTCCCGCACATGCCATTCCTGTAGTTCTCCTTGAGTATTCTCAGCCTTTTCACGCCATTCCTGCCTTCTCTTTGAGTATTCTCAAGCTGCTCACACAAATCCTGTATCAGGTTTTTTTAGTAGCTTCCTCACGCTCATGATATTCCTGTATAAACCTTTGGATTGCCTCCTCTCTCTCCCTATCACACTCATACAGGGTCCTTTGTATGCTTTCAATCTTTTTATTTATCATGTTTGCCAGCAGTTTTTGTAGAGCTATTTGGGAACTCTCCTCTGGATTATTCATTATCTGTTCTGTCCCCTGATTATCAAGAGTGGGAGTTGAGATTCCCGGACTTGCCATTTTCTTGTGTTTTTCTGGCTTACTCTGCCCATTTGAGATGAAAATAGCACCAGTTTTGTGGTAGAACACTTTCTTAAGGCAAGCATCAACCAAAGTCTGAATTTGCACAGTCAATAGTCTACAGATACAATGTAGTTCAACAGATACATCTATTCAACATCAAACAACTGTATATTAATTGGCTATGAACTGGAAAGGAGAATTTGGAAAACCAGAAATTATTAGGGTTAGGGAGAGATGTGGGTTAAATATAGGAATAGACTGATGTGGGAAGGCACTGGGAGAGTTAACTAATTCCTAATCTCAAAGCAGGAAATTGGTTGGATAGGATGAAAGTAGAGAGAGAAAAAAAAAGAAGAAAGAGAAAGGGAAAAGTGACCAGAAAAAATAGTCAAGTAAAAATTAATAATATTGTGCAGAAACAAAAAATCTATTTAGCGAAGAACGTGAATATAATGAGAGAGGGAGAGTGATATAAAGGAGATGTGAAAAACTTAAAAGTAAAAATGCTTAAAATATTATATAGGAATAAAGAGGTAGTACTGCTATTAAGGAATTTAAGTCTCAGTGATTTTGAATTGAGTAATAAATTTGTAGATTAAGTGTGTACACAATGGGGGATATGGTCTAATTGTCAACTACGGGTTTATCTGAGGATGTGCAGGACAACAATTAAGTCACATAAAGAAGAACAAAAGAGAAGAAAAGGTGAAAAGGATAAGAAATGAAGAAAAAATGATCAGAAGTTCAGTAGAGCTAAATAAAAAACAAAAAGATAATTCAAAAAAAGATGAAAGAAAACAAAAAGAAGGAAGAAAATGCACACACACATGTGTCCCTAAAATAAAAATTATGAGAAAAAAATTACTCGATAACCATTTTTTTCAAAAATGTAAAATTTTTTAGAAAACAAACAAAAAATTTTAAATAAAAGGTACCAAAAAGAAGAAGAAGAAGAAGTATTAAAAAAATTCTTTGAGTTTTTGGGTGCGGTGGGAAAAATCCTGTGTCTATCTTCTGTCAGGAACCAGCCTCTTGTTGTAGTCTCTGGACTGCTTGTGGTCCTGTGGCTTGGTTGGTTTCTTAAGTCAGTTTGTTTGAACAGGCAGAAAAATGCTCGCTTTCACCCAGGATTTTGCAATCCTCCTCCCAGGATAGTTCAATAGGAGGCAGATCTGCTTTGAGTATCACAAAAGAGGGAGATGCTGTGATGAGGCTAGGTTCTGTGTAGAGTTGAGGCCTTTCAGCAAACAATAGCTTTTCCCTTAGGGACTAGTTTGTGAGACACTCACAGAGCCCAACCTGGAGCCATTCTCAGGGTTTCTGTTTATGGAATTTCAATTGATTGTCGAGGCTGCTAAAGGGAGGGGCAGCCTCTGTGTCTGATTACCCAGTGAAGAAAGTCACTCCTAGGGCTGGCACCGAAGCTGGGTGACTTTTCCCTGGGTGGAGCTGAGTCTGGCAGGTCACACGGTTAATTTCTTGGGGCCTGCTAAATGACTCTAGTTTAATTCCAAGGCCTGAGTTGGAGCTAGCAGCTCCGCCAAGCTTTGTCCATATCCAAGATGGAGACCTCCAGTACAGGGGGGAGGGGTGGCCTTCTCTCCTCTGCTCCCTGCGAAGTAGTGAGGACGTCAGGCTTCTACTCACGCCGAGTCTTGGTTCCTGGGTCATCTCTGGTCTTCGAACTGCAGGATGATGTATGCTCCTTGTGGGTTGTTTTTTTGTGTTGAGTAGAATCCGCTCACCAGCTGCATCTGGATCCTTCCTACCGGACTCTCTGTGATTCAGGTATAGCGTCTGCAGCTGCCACCGCTGCCGCGGTGGCGGTGGCAGATGCTGGCAAGAGCTCAAAGCTGTCTCCTAGCCTGAGTTGTCCCTTTCTGGCCTAACTCTCTGACCTGTGTTGGCACACTTGGTGTGATTTTCTGGCTTAGGACTGTTCACTGGAACTCTAAAACTACTTTCTATGGCAGAGCTTGTTTAGCCTCCAGCTTCTCCTCCACCGTCTTCTACCGTCACCCCTCTTTTTTTTTATATTTCTCTTCTGTCATTCTGTCCAATCAATTTTCTTCTCTGAGATTAGGAATTGGTTAAATTTACTCTCCTTTTACCCCTCCACAACCCTCTAGTCGTATTTGTCCCCACATTTCTCCCTAAAACTAATAATTTCTGGTTTGCCAAATCCTTTTTTGTTGTTTGTAGCACAATAATACATAGTTGTTTGATGTGGAATAGATTGTATCTGTTGAATTAGACTGTATCTGCAGCCATTTTCATTGTGCAACTACAGGACTCTGGCTGATGCTTGCCTTAAAATAGTGTTCTAGCACAAAATTGGTGTTACCCTCATACCAAATGGGCAGAACAAGCTGAAAAGCACAATAAAAATGGCAAGTCCAAGAATCTCAACTCCCACTCATGTTAATCAGGTGACAGAATTCTTAATGAATAATCCAGAGAAGCTCCATAAAAACATATACATATACTACTAGTAAACATTGTGAATGAAATGATTGAACTTGCAAAGGACTCAGTGTGAGCTTGATAGGGAGCGAGAGTAGGCAAACCAAAGATTAATACAGGAATTTTGTAAGCATTAGGAAGCTACTTAAAGATTAATGCAGGAATTACAGGTGGAGAAAAGTCAAAGATAAATACAGGAAATGCATGAGCAGGTGGAGCACAGCAATAGAGAATTAATGGAATTGCGTGAACGTGACAAAACTAATCAAAGAGTAATACAGGAATTATGAGAGCAAGATGAGACTAGACAAAGATCAATAGAGGCATTCATGGAATCCATAAACAGAATGCTGAAGAAAGTCAGGGAGACCACAAATGGAATGCTGAATGGAGCCCTACAGAAAGAATGGGTGTCCAGGGAAAGCATAACCAATCAACTAAGTGATTTGAGAAACTGAACACAAAATTAAGAAGTAAAGAAGTTCATACAAGATCTAAAACAAAGCTCCAACGAAAATTTTGAAGCCATCAAAGCCGACCAATTAGAAGAAAAAGAAATAGGAAAACAAAGTAGAAAGTCGTGACCGTAGGTTAGAAAATGCAGAAGATTGAATCTCGGGGATTGAAGACAGCCTATATATTATAGAGATAAAACATAAAACTATGCAAGACAAATCCAAAAAATATGATAGATCTATTCAACATTTGGAAGACACCATCAGAAGGCCTAATCTGAGGATCTGTAGAGGAGCACCTAGAAAAAGAAGTTAATGGTCCAGAAAATTTATTTAACAGAAACCTAGCAGAGAATTTCCCATACATACAAGAAGATAGGCCTATTCAGATATAAGAAACTTATAGAACCCCAAATAGACCAGAGAGAACAAGATATCCCACTGTCACATTATAATCTGCACAGGATCAATTCAGACGAAGGAAAGGAGCCTTAAAGATCTCAAGGAGAAAAGAACAATCACCTATAAACAGAAACCAATTAGAATCATCCCAGATTTCTTAGCAGAGCAGATTAAAGCAAGAAGAGCCTGGAATGGTGTATGCCATGCGATAATGCAAACAACTACAAACCAAGAATACTGTACCCAGCTAAACTATCCTTCATAACCGAAGGTCGAATAAAAAGTGTCCATAGCAAAGAAACATTGAAACAATGTATCTACACCAAACCAGCCTTACAAAAGACAGAAGTATCCTACACATAGAAAACCAACAAACCACAGTAAGAGCCAAGAAACAGTATCCAAGAGAATAAAATTAGAACTCAACACCCTTTGTGATAAAAGCTCTGTAAAAACTATGAATCCAGTCAACATTCCTCAATACAATAAAGGCTGTATATGACAAACATACAGCCAGCATTGTACTTAATGGTGAAAAAGTAAAGCCATTTCTTCTTAACTCAGGAATGAGACAAGGAGGTCCACTCTCTCCATTTCTCTTCAATTTAGTATTAGAATGCCTAGCTACAGCAAAAGACAAGATGCAAACCTAAAAAGGATCCAAATATGGAAAGATGATGTAACACTCTCCCTATATGCAGATAACATGATGTTGTATTTAAATAATCCCACCGACTCCACTCCAAAATTATTCATGCTGATTCAAAATGTTGGCAAAGTAACAAGGGAAAAAGTAACTCTCAAAATCAATGGATATTTGTATGCCAACAATGAGAAAAGCATGGCTGAAATCAGGAAAGCAACTTCATTCATAATAGCCCATAAAAAATAAAATACCTTGGTATTAACTTAATCAAATAGGTGAGGGATCTTTATGATGCAAACTCAAAAGCTGAAAAAGGAAATAAAAACGGAACTTAGAAAGTAGAAAAACATCTCATTCTTGTGGATTTGAGGAGTCAAATCATGATAATGGCAAAACTTCCCTAGGATAGCTACAAATTCAATGTGATGCTTATCAATATTACAAACTCATTCCTCAAGAAAATAGAAGAGGAATTCGAAAAATTCGTATGGAACAATAAAAGACTCCGAAGAGCAAAAGTGTTCAACAGAAAGAAAGGTGTGCTAGAGGAATATCAATACCAAATTTCAAACTCTACTACAAAGCCATAGTAATCAAAACAGTTTGCTACTGGCACAAGAACATACCTCAGGACCAATGGAATAGAATTGAAAACCCAGAAATGAACCCACAGACCTATAGCCACCTAATCTTCGATAAGGGAGCTAAGAAATAGAATGGAAGTATGACCTTCTACTGTAAATGGTGCTGACAAAATTGGTTAATCACTTATAGAAAATTAAAGCTAGATCCATACATATCACCCTGAAGGGGAAACAAAGGAGGAGCCTACAATGCTTGATAAGAAATTAACTCATTATATTGCCCATTTAATTGAAACCACTCTGTACAGTATTTTCACAATAAAATCAATAAAAATTAAAAAATGGAATCCACCCCAAATGAAAGAAAGACCTCAGAGTCAAAGCAGACACCCTGAAAATATTTCAGGACAAATAAGGAGATAACCTATGTGTCCTTGGCACAGGCTGAAATTTTCTTGATAGAGACCCAGAAACATAACAGATCAAAGAAAGGTTGGACAAATGGAATTGCATGAAATTGCAGAGCTTCTTCATGGCAAAGCACATAGCTAACTAGATCAATAGAAAGCCTAAGGATTTGGAGAAGATCTTCACTAGCCATACAACAGACAAGGGTCTCATATCTAAAATATACCTGGAAATGGAAAAATTAAATCCCCCAACAACAAATCCTCAAAGAAGCTACTGCCCAATAAATAAGTGGCTAAAGACTAAAGAGAAACTTCTCTGAAGAGGAAAGAAGGGTAGCCAATGGATACTTGAAGAAATGCTCATTCTTCCTAGCTACACTGAGATACTACCTAACCCCAGTTAGAATGGCTATAATGTAGAACTGTAATGACAAGACAAGCTGGACAAGATGTCGGTGGGACTGTAATCTTGTTAAACCATGTTGGAAAGTAGTATGGAGGTTCATCAAAAGACTCCATATAGAGCTCCCCTATGACACAGAAATCCCACTTTGGGACATTTACCCAAATGATCAAAAACAAACCCATACTATCTCTACCAGCACCACTATGTTTATTGCAGTATTATTTGCCATACCTAAGATATGGAACCAACCCAGATGCCCCTCAGAAGATGAATGGATCGATAAAATGTGGCAACAACACTTGATAAAAAAATGTACTTGTATTCTTGTCCATGTAATTTTAACTCCTCTGTACGGTATTCTTACAATAAAAAAATGTGGTATATATACACAATGGAATTCTATGCTTCCATCAGAAAAAAAATGACATTGCCCCATTTGTTAGGAAATGGAAAGAGTTGGAAAAAATTATATTTTAGTAATCCAGGCCAAAAGAAACATAGCTTCCATGGTTTCCCTTATTTGCAATAACTAGTATATGTTTGAGATAAACACAAACTGTCAGACAATTTGATTTTAGGTGAAATGAATATCAAGATAAGGACTCAAATGGTATTTCTTTCTTGCTGTTTTTTCTACCATATTTACAAGATGATTTCTTTGTTGTTTTTATGTCCCTCCACCAAGAAATGACCTCTATTTTCACAGTATTTAATGTTGAAATAATTTGGGGAGGGGAAGGAAAAAACATATTGGGATTCATGTGAACCCACTGCAACAATTACATATACAAGACGTTATGTCAAAAATCGAACTTTACAATTTTGGCGCAGGGGGACGGGGGGGGGGGCAGAAAGGGAGATGGGAAGGGATGGGACGGAGATACAAGGGAGGAGGCAACAATGCTTGATAAGAAATGTGCTCATTACTTTGTTCATGCAATTGTAAACCCTCGGTACGTATTTTCACATTAAAAAATCATGAAATAATAAAGTAAAAATCCATGCCAACTTTTTTTGCATGTTGTGGCGCTTGAACATTGGGCCTGGGCACTGTCCCTGTGCTATTCAGCGCAAGAATAACACTGTACCACTTGAGACACAGTGCGGTTTCTACTTTGCAAGAGATATATTGGCGCTAAGAGTCTCACAGACTTTTATGCCCAGGCTGGCTTTGAACCACTATCCTCAGATCTCAGACTTTTGGGTAGCTAGGATTTCAGCATGAGCCACCAAAGCCTAGATTCAAGACAAGTTTAAAAAAGGAAGCTTATTGAACCTTCTGGCTTTTTCTAATAAACAATGTTATTTTTCAGCATTAATTTATAACTGTGAGTAATTTTTAGGTGTAACTTGGAATTTTTTAATAGAATCAAACATAACTGTTACTATTACTCAGTATCTCACAAAACCATTGTGATTGACTTTCCCCAAAGGCAATTATTACATACTATATGACTCATTATTATTATTACACTCTATATTGCATGTAGTGTGAAGTGAAAATAGTTTGGACAATTTCGTATAAATTAGTAGATGCTACTTTAGCATTATAAATTCAGAACTGTGATTTTAAATGAAGGAAAGAGGATTTCCGAGTTAAAGTGAAATATAAATATGTAATGTGTCCCAACTGAATCAAAAATTCTGAGTTCATACAGACAAAAATATTTTCTTTCCACTAAAGTCTTTGAAGTAATACCATTGGAAATAATGAGACAAGAGGAGGAAGAATTAAAATCATGTCAAACAATGTCTGTTTTTCTGCTATCCCTCCACTATGAAGACCTGCCCATTCCCAGTTGTCACAAAATTTCAAGTGTCTCTCTTACAATCTATTTGGAAATTTCTAAATCACTGACTATTTTTGTAATTTCTGTTATATGAAACAAAACATTGACACAAAACAACTGAAATAAAATAAACACATATGTTGAAGTCACCACAACTGGAAAAACAACCAACAAAGTAGAACTCCGCCAGGAACAAAAACATGTTTTGCCCAGTTTTTTAAAGCACAAAAACCTCAAATACATGTTAACTTGGAGTAGAGCCATAAAGAAACTGTCTCAGAAATATGGTTGCATTAATTTGTAATTAAATTCATCTAGATGTACCTAATGTAGCAAACCCCTTGAACTGATCAAATTGTTTAAAACAAATGTGACTGTATTCAGAGTGAATCTGCACATATTTAAAAGAATAAAATAACAAAATCAAGGCATACTTAAAAAATTCAGAAAAGCAATGAATAAGTGCAATATTATCCATATTGAGAACTAATTCCTACTGATTTAACAACAAAAAATATGCAACTAATAGAATCTGAGCAGTATACAAGAGTGTATATATTTTAAACTATTCCAAATTACACTTTGTAGAAGATTGAATGTGGGTAATCTAAAGGAGAACATCAACACATGATATAAATGAAGTTAAAAATCTCATGAAAAGAGAGAAGTAGTTTCTGGAAAATAATAGCTAACAAATGGTGGTAAAAATTTTTCTAGTACTGACAAAATTGCATACCTATTTATTTAGATCCAAAAAAAGACCCCAGTTACTCAAGGTGATTTGAAACTTTGGCAAAGTAGCAGGATACATCTGTAACATTATTATGGATGTTGACTCAGGCATGAAATTCATTTCTTCTTTGATCTGACAAATGAATATATGAAAGAATATATCTTCTCCAACTAAATATCAAGACTTAACTAAAGATATCACGAGAGAAGTCATTATGTAATCTGTATTGCAACTGTAATAAGAAAAAAATCAGTCATAGTGATTCTGAATTTATTGTAAATGTTGATTTTTTCATAAATTATTACCTTTAGTTTGTATTTTCAAAATATTGTGTTACATGATGTACATTTTGGTAACTAATTTTGAATGCCTCCTTAAATTTTGTTCTGTGTATAATGTCTCTCTTCTGTTCCTAACCTAGGAAATGATTTTGATTCCAAAAACATTCTAATAACCACTGTTTATAATTCACAAAATCTCATAAGCATGACACCAGTAAACATTGATTAACATTTTGATACCAGGGTCTCATGACTTATAAGGCCTATCTGCATGAGTTACATTGTATCTAGATTCCTCAGTCTAAATTTAGCCACTGTTAAAAAATGTTTATATCTTTATTTGTCACCCATCAGAGATTAAACCTGAGTATAATGCCTAAGGAAAACGATAAAGTAAACAAATGCAGCATAGAGTAACTCACTCGTTTAAAGTCAACCTATCTCACCAAAACATTCTAAGCATTACCTTACAATGTGTATTAATCTCATGAAGGGAATGGGGAATATGAGAAGAGGACTAACCAAGCACTGTCTTCAAAATATCTATAACTTGGATTTATCTCTATATTTTACTATAAACATTTCTGATTAAAAACTGTTTGAATAATTGATTTATAATATATCCTAGTTTCATATACCAAATTACATTCAGAAAATGGGATATAAAAATTAACTAAAGAAAGTCCTGGCAGAAAAAATGGCACCTCTATACTATGTGACACACAATTCTGTGGTATTTCATTATGCCTCCATTTAATGAATGTGATTGTTTAAATGTTTCATAAAGTAATAATTATAATTGATCAGTGTATTATAATCTAATTATTTACAATTTTATCCTAGAATCATTTAAGAACTTCCCATTCAATAATGACATACATCACATTCCATTGGTATTCTATGGATAGGAATGAGTTTCTTAGGCTCTCCTGCCATTTGGAGGTGGCAGGATCAGGATTCGAACTTTGGGCTCCAGATCTCACCCGAGGATAGAGAACTCACTGGTGTGTTCAAGAATAACAACAAGACCAATGATTAGGCACAAGTGGCTCTCAAAAGTCCTCCTTGGTACTTATAGGGATGTGATAGGAGGATCAAGGTCAAAGTCACCCTAGGCAGAAAAGTCCTTGAGAGCCCTGACCAACTTCAGGGCCAACAAAGCCAGACGTATAGCCATATGACTCCAGTGTTGTAGGGCTAGCCTTAAGTAAAGCAGCTCCTGAGTTCAACGTCCAGGAGTGGCAACAAACAGACATACACAACAATCTGTGCAGCCAATTGCCTAAAGCAGGTCACCCTCAGCAGCCTTTATTTACATTTTATTATGAGGCCAATGCAGGAACAGGCACAAACCAAGCATGGGAAGAGAAAATCAGGTTTCTTAGAAGTCACCAGTATTCAGAAAATTAAAATTGGGGACATAAAATGGTAGCATAATTATGTAAAAACAACCATTAAGAAAAAGTTGAGGGTTCTGGGAATGTGGATTAGTGAGAGAGTGCCTGTCTAGCATGCAAGAAGCCCTGGGTTTGATTCCTCAGTAGCACATTCAAGAAAAAGCCAGACTTGGACTTGGATGTCAGGAGGAAAGAAGGGAACACTTCCCAGTCATGAAGTCTTAGGTAGTGTGTCAGGACACCAACATGGTCTTCACACAACAACAGAACAGGAAGACTGTATCTTTCCCACTTCTCAGGGAGCCGAGGGCCCCAGAGTCAAGATGGCAGAGCCAGTTTCTAACTCAGGTGCTTGGAGCCAGAAGAGAAAGGGCTCTGACTCTCCTTGGACTGGGAATTTGCCTTAATGATGTGGAGAATGAAGGAAGGAGAATGGACTGGCAAAGGTAGAAGTGCCTTCAAATCTGACAGATGGATAGTCAAAAAACCCACTCCTGATCTTACTTATGGTAAATAATGCTGCAATAAACATAGTTGTGCTGGTAGGTTTAGTGTGGTCTTGTTTGTAAACATTTTGATAGATGCCCAAAAGTGAGACTGCTGGGTCATAGGGGAGCTCTATGTGGAGTCATTTGAGGAAACTCCATACTACTTTCCAAAGTGGTTGAACAAGTTTACATTCCCACCAACAATGAAGTAAGGTTCCCTTCTGTCCACATCCACTCCAGCATCTGTTGTTATTAGAGTTCTTGATTTTTGCCCTTCTAACTCGGGTGAGGTGGTATGTCAATGTTGTTTTGATTTGCATTTCTTTTATGGCTAGGGAGGTTGAGCATTTCTTTATGTGTCTATTGGCCATCCTTCTTTGTTCTTCAGAGAAGTTTCTCTTTAAGTCATTAGCCCACTTATTTAATGGGCAGTTGTTTCTTTGAGGATTTGTTGTTGGGGGATTTGATTTTTTGAGTTCCAAGAATATTTTAGATATGAGACCCTTGTCCGTTGTATGGCTAGTGAAGATATTCTCCCTATCTGTGGGCTTTATATTGATCTTGCGAGCTATGTCCTTTGCCATGCAGAAGCTCTGCAACTTCATACAATCCCATTTGTCCAACCTTTCTTTGGTTTGTTGTGTTTCCGGGTCACTATTAAGAAAATTTCGGCCTGCAGCATGGAGACCTAGGGTTTCTCCTATTCCATCCTATTCCATCATGTAATGTTTCTGAGTGTCTGCTTTGACTCCAAGGTCTTTGATCCATTTGGAGTTAATTCTTGTACAGGGTGATATATAAGGATCTAGCTTTAATTTTCTACAAGTTGTTAAACAATTTTGCCAGCACCATTTACTGAAGAGGCTGTCATTCTTCCATTCTATTTTTTTAGCTCCCTTATCAAGGTTAGATGCCTATAGGTCTATAGGTTCATTTCTAGGTTTTCAATTCTATTCCATTGGTCCTGAGGTCTGTTCTTGTGCCAGTAACAAGCTGTTTTGATCTAATCAAGGAGCATCGGAGTTTTTCCCATTATCTAAGCTCAGTTTTGATTTCCTTTTTCAAGATTTTAAAGTTTACATCATAGAGGTTTTTCACTTCTTTAATTAATTCCTAGGTATTTTATTTCTTGTGGGGCTATTAGAAATGTAGTTGCTTCCGTAATTTCAACCCTACTTTTCTCATTGTTGGCATACAGAAAAGCCATTTATTATGGGGGGTTAATTTTATGCCCTGCTACTTTGCCAAAGTTTTGAATCAGCTTGAATATATTGGGAGTGGAGACTATGGGATTCTTTAAATACAAAATCATGTCATCTGAAAAGAGGGAGAGTTTTATTTCTTCTTTCCCTATTTGTATCCCCTTTATGTCAGCATATAGCAGCATTATTTATCATAGCTAAGATCTGGAACCAACCCAGATGCCCTTCAGTAAATGAATGGATCAAGAAAATGGGGAATATATTCACAATGGAATTCTATGTCTCCAGCAGAAAGAATGATATTGCCCCATTTGTTAGGAAATGGAAAGACTTGGAAAAAATTATATTAAGTGAAGTTAGCCAGGCCCAAAAAACATAGGTCCCAGGATTTCCCTTATTTACAATATCTAGTATATGTATGAGTCAAGCAGAAAAGGTCAGATAAGGTGATGTTAGGAAAGTGAACCCTAAGATATGTATTTTAAATGTTGGTTTTCCTTCATATATTTGCTTCTAATGCAATTATAAGATTATTTCTTTGTTGCTTTGTATGTCCCTCCCCCACAGTGTAACCCCTGCTTTCACTGTATTTGATGTCAGTATAATTTGTGGAGAGGAAGGGGAAAAACAAGTCGTTTAAATAAGGATACTGGTGGACCTGTTGCAACAATGAGAAGTACACGTTGTCACATTGAAAACGAACTTTTCAACTTGGGGGGGGGATTGGGTTGGGGGGAGGGAGGATGGGAAGTGTAAACAAAGAAGGAAGCTGCAATGCTTGATAAGAAATGTACTCACTATCTTGCCCATGTAGCTGTAACTCCTCTGTACAGTATTTTCACAAAAAAAAACCCCACTCCCTAAGACCAAAGAGCAATGCTCTCTATTGTTAACCTAAAGGTAGCCTGGGGTTCCCTTCACCTGAGGGAGGAAGTATAATTAGTCATTGTTTGAAGAGGCAGATAAAAGCCTGATCCTTGCGTAACTCTGACAAATGTTTTAGGTTACCCCTCATTGGTGGCCGTGTCTGGAATGAATGAAGTGGTTTTGCAGCTCACTTACCTGTTGAGTGTGTAAATTCTGCCTCCTAATCCTGTAGGCCTAGGTCTCTTCACGTAGTCTGGCTTTTGAAACTGTTTTCTGCCTTCAAATATTGTTACACTGGAGTTCTTCCTGCTAAAAGGGCTATGGCTTAGAAGCTGAGAATTTCATATGAACCCAGGATTGTTCAATGATGTTTCTTGCCTGCTTTTATAATTCAAGAACGCTAAGAACATTTAGAGTGCAAGTAACTTCTCATTACTAAGGGAAACACAGGAAGCTGTTGAACATCTGACCTATCAGCAATAGAAGTCAGTGCCATAGACGTTCCAGCCCTGACTGGCTTCATCCTGTGATCCTCAGACTTCAGCCTCCTGAGCTAGGGTGATGGGCATGAGCTACTGGTGCTCTGCTAGGTTCAGAACTGTAATAACATTGGCATTACAAGTCAACTGCTTATCACAAAGGTCTTGGGCAGCATATTAGGCCTTTCAACATTGGACCTTTCAGACACAAGTTTATAATACTAGAGTCTGAGAGGCTATGGGTATGGATGGGCTACACTTCAAATTTGAGCTCTAACTCCAATTCTGGTGTACATGAACATTCATTTTTTCCAGAGAATGTTCTACTAATTTACAAATAGGAATAGTAATTTGCTTAACCCTCACTTTTTTCCAGTTTTGTGTCTCAAACTCAAGCCTGGGCACTGTCGCTGATCCATTCATCTCAAGGCGAACACTCTACCACTCGACCCACAGCACCTCATGTGGTCTTTTTGTGATTCATTGGAGATAAGAGTCTAACAGGTTTTCCTTGCCTAGGCTGTCTTTGAACTGTGATCTTCAGATCTCAGCCTCCTGAGAAGCTAAGGTTCCTGTTGTGAGCCACAGGCAATGGCCTGCAGTTTTTGCCAGACCTGTGGCTTGAACTAAGGGCCTAGGTACTGTCTCTGAGCTCCTTTTTCTCAAGCCTAGCGCTGTACCACTTGAGCCATTCCACAGCTTCTGGCTTTTTCTGAGTATGTGGCAATGAGGATTCAAACCTTACCATTCATGCATGCTGAGCCAGCTCTCTATCACTAAGCCACATTTCTAGCCCCACCCTTACAATTTTATCCATCAACTTGCCTATCCCCAAGAAAAGGCTTCTGAGTAATAATCATCTAAAGAAATTCATATAGGAAGGTTCTAAAGATAAAGAAGACAAAGTTCCTACTTGGGAGAAAACCCTAAACATGTGAAGACTGTGACAAATGCTTCCATTTAATTATGTATCATGTTTCAACACTTAATAAAATATTAATGAAAAAAACAGTCAATGTCCTAAATTATTGTGTATAAATTTTAATGTTACATGTAAAACATGTACTAAATATTATGTGTATAAAATACTAAATACAGTAAACAATAAATAAATGAAAAGTAAAAAATCAAATAAATGCAAAATCAATAATAAAAATTATAATATATAATAAACATACATATGTAAATATATATCATATATTACACATATATAGAAATATTTTTCCATTGCAGGGACTTCATTCTGAAGCTGGCAACTCTAGCCTGAATTTCTTATCCTCAAGGACAGTGAGCTTTGCCTTCACCCATGATGCAAAAGAGTTACCTTGATGGTGAGATCAAATCCCAGCAATGATGGAAATACTGGCCCCAGTTCCAAGACAGTGACTTAATTTTTTTAATGGAAGTAGTTTTGTTTATTCAGTTACGTATTGAATATTAAAAAAAGCAGTGTAGAATTTTGCACAGCTTTCAGACACTTTCTCTTAACCCCAAAATACTTGTCTGACCACTACTTTTTTTCATTTGTTATTGTAAAAATGTTGTACAGAAGGGTTACATTTAAATGAGCATGGTAATGAGTACATTTCCTATTGAGCTTTGTTGCTTCCTGCTTTGTTTTCCCCCTACCATTCCTTCCCTCCCATCTCCACAACTACTCTCCCTGCCGAGTTCAGTGACTTAATTTTTATTTTTGAATTTGCATGGGGTTTGAACTCAAGTAGTGGCAAATATGCACTTTCCCTCACATTGGTACATATTTACCAAGACTTTGAGTTCAAATCGCAGGATAGGAAAGAAAACTGGTAGAAATTCAAAACAAGGGAGTTTTATTTCTTTTTTAATTTAGTTAAATAATTAATTAATATTTTTATTTATTCTGTATTTTGCCAACATGGGGCTTGAACTCAGGTCATGGCAACTCTGCCTCAGCTTCAATCGCCCTAGGGTGGGGCATCCTCGGACCCATAGGCAATCTAGGGATCCTTGGCCCAGAGGGCTTTCAGGAAGAAAAAAAAAACATAGCATAGCACAAAAAGTGGCAAGCTGCAGAGGGCTGAGGATTTTCCATTTTTTTCTTTGCACAGTAGCCATCCTGGGTCTGAATAATATGGCTGCAAAGTGGACTTGACCTGCCATATCTGAAGGCCGGCATGCTATCAGGGAATCCATAGGACAACCTGTGAACATAGGCCCTGGGTTCAAATCCCAGTCCTGACACCAATGGCAGGAGATCACAAGAGACTCATTCCTATGCATAGGAATACCAATTGAAAGAGTAGTTCATGTTTCGGTCTAGTATAAAATGGATGCAATAATCCTAGGACGCTGATTGATCTTAATAAGTTATTATGCATGAAAAGAATAATATTCCTTCAAGGGCGGTATAATACATGCCTAAGAGTTGGTAGAAATGTCTTAGGTGTCATGCAATCATAGATAGATGGCTCTGGCACTCCTTACCAATATATGTTTATTTGTATACCACCCTCTGCCTATCCATGTATCACTGTTTTGGCCAAACCTGGAGCTCGATCTCAGCACCGGGAAACACCTGACAGCTTCATTGGCTAGAGGCTGCCATGCTCACACTCATCCATTCATGAGTTGGGCTTGCTAAACCCTGAGTTCACGTCCCAGCACTGCCAAAAATTAATGTTGGAGTAAGAAGCCAAGTGTGACACATGTTTTATTTTTCTGTGAGAATCCTGGGTGTCAGGCATGATGGAGAACTTATTTACAAATCTGGATGCTGTGGTAGGATATAAACAATGTAATAAATGGTAGAAGGGTCATCAGAGTCAATGAAATAAATGGTAAATAAATGAATAAAACAAGAAATAATATGAATAACCCCATCCTACAAAATATGGTCTGACTAGCTGTATGGAAGTATAAATCCTATCTTTAAAATGGATATAAGGAGTATGTTTTCCAGCCCTGAGGCTTGAATTCAGACTTAGGGAACAGGCCTGACTTTTGTCTTCAAGCATGTTCAGATTCCCTTCCGTCACAGTGTTGCATATTTACCCAGACCTTGAATTCAAATCCCAGGCCTGGCAGAAAAAAATGTCATGAATTGCAAACCAGGGAGCTAAATATTTTTTTAATTGAGGGCTATTGGAGAAGCCATAGTCCAGCACAGCAACATAGGCCTACAGTTCGAATACAGTCATGCCACTTCCAGATTGTGCGAGATCCTAAGAAATTCATTCCCATCCACAGGAATAATGATGATATATTATCACTGTCACAGTTGAATGACATGCTCATGAATGATACTTGTACACAATTAAACTTTATGATTTCAGTCGGCTGATTGATTTTATTTAATATCTTATGAAACATTAAAAGAATATTATTTCTCAGGGACACAATAATTTCAGGACACTGATTTACTTAATACTTTATTAAAGATAAAAATAATAACATTTATTTATTTATTTTTGTGGATCCTGGGGCCAGAACTCTGGGCCGGGTATTCTTCAGCTCAAGGCTAGTGCCCTATCCTATGGTTTCCCTTATTTGCATTACCTAGTATATGTCTATGTAAAGCAGAAAAGATCAGATAAGGTGATATTAGGGAAATGAACCCTAAGATATGTACTCAAATGTTGTTCTTTTCTTTCATGCGATTGTTTCTAACACATTTATAAGATTGTTTCTTTGTTGCTTTGTATGTCCCTCCCCCACATATAACCCCTGCTTTCACTGTATTTGATGTCAATATAATTTGTGGAGGGCAAGGAGAAAAACAAATCGTTTAAATAGGAATACAGGTGGACCCATTGCAACAAAGAGATGTACAAGTAGTGATGTCAAAAACGAACTTTACAACTTTGGTGTGGGGGTGGGGTGAGGGAGCAGGGAGGATTGGGTGGGGGGGCAGAGGGGAGAATGGGAAGGGATGGGAATTGGAAACAAAGGAAGAGGCTACAATGCTTGATAAAAAAAATGTATTCATTATCTTGCCCATGTAATTGTAACCCTCTGAACATTATTTTCACAATAAAAAATTAAAAAATAATATTATTTACATGAAGGCATAATAAATACCCAAGAATTGGTAAGAATTTAGTATATATAAGTGAACAATGGATAGACATCTCTGGCACTCTGTGAAGATATATGTATTTATTAGTGTACTACAATCTGTGTGTCAGTCTGTTTTTATTTTGTCAACCACTGGTGCTCAATCTCAGATCCTGGGAACTGCCTATCAGCTCAATTTGTTCCAGGATGGCATGCTGACACACACACATTCATGAATTTGGCCCTTTAGGCCTTGAGTTCAGATGCCATCATGCCCAAACAATGAATCATGGAGTAAGAAACTGATGGTGGCACATGTTTTCCTTTTCTGGGAAATTCCTGGGTGTCAGGTATAAGTGGAATACATATGTACATATGTATATCCTATTTAATCAATGTAACCAATGTTCTATGTGCCATATTAGTCAATAAAATAAACAGTCAATACATGTTGGGTTTTTGTTTGCCCCTGAAAGATGGATGGGGCCCAAGGAAAGGTAAGTGCGCCACTCGCCATTCCCCAGTCTCCCTTAGCCCAGGAGACATTCAGACACAGTAGGGAGTCAAGTCAAGCAAGAACTCGTTTATTACCACATAGCAAGCACCATTTAAAGGGAAAAATTGCGAGGCATGGAAGGGGAGGGAAAGGAACCAACCAATCACTGTAAACGTCACACCCTATCAGGCACCTAAGCTATATCCAATCAGTTTTTAAGGTAAACAATTGGCCTGTGCCCACTCAACTTCCTTTCAGCACCATCATTGCTGCCCATGTGCCCCACAAACACATGAATAAAACAAAAATAAAATTAATAACTCCCCTGAATGCAATCTGGAGTCAACCTATGTATGTAAATATAAATCATATATTTAAAATGTACACAAATAGGATGTATTCTAGTACAGGGGTTAGATTTCAGATGTAAGAAACAGACATGAATTTCTTGGCTTCAAGAAGGCTAGCTTCCCCTTTCAAAACAGTGCAACAGAGTTACCCAGACCATGAGTTCCAATCCCACTCCTAGCAGAAAAAATGGCACCTTTATATTATGTGACACCCAATTCTAATGTATTCCATTATGCCTCCATTTAATGAACATGATTGTTTAAATGCTTCATAAAGTATTGATTAAAATCGATCAGGGTCCTATAATATAATTGTGTATAATTTTATCGTAGAATTATTTAAGAACTTCCCATTCAATCATAACATACATCATGTTCCATTGGTATTCATATAGATAGGAATGTGTTTCTAAGGATCTCTTTCCATTTGGAGGTGACAGGACCAAGATTCGAACTGGGGGCACCAGCTCCCACCATTTTAACTCGAGGAGAGAGAACTCACTTGTCTGTCCAAGAATTGCAAGGCCAATGATTAGGCAGGCACCAGTGGTTCTCAGCAGTCCTTATTGATGTTTACAAGGCTGTGATAGGAGGATCATAGTCAAATTCACACTAGGCAGGGTAGTCCTTGAGATCCCTGTCCAACTTCAGTGCCAACAAAACCAGAAGTAGAGCTGTGTAGCTCCAGTGGTAGAGGGATAGCCCTGATTAAAAGCAGCTCACAACACACACACACACACACACACACACACACACACACACACACACACACACACACACACACACACACACACACACACACTGCAGTCTAGTCAGTCTAGTCATCTATCTGTTTATATATTGGCCATTCCTAGAGCTTGATCTTAGGTCCTCAAATTTGCCCGCCAACTTCTCTTGCATCAGACTGGTGTACTAACATTTACCCACCCATGAAGTGGGCCTGCTAGGCCCTGAGTTCAATTCACAGAATTTCCAAAAACTTAATCCTGGTGGAAAGCCAATTGTCCCACTTATTTTCTTTAATGGTTAAAATCCTGGAACTCAGGAATGATGTAGAATGCATAGGCAAATCTATGTCTTATGTAATATGGTGCAAAAAATATTATATGTGTAATCTTATTCACTAAAATATGTAAGAAACAAAACACAAAAAAATGAATACACTAACTGCAACATGCAGTAAAAATTTGTAGGTCAATAAAAATCATGTACTTAAAATATATATGAATATTATTTTTTCGAGTGCTAGGACTTGAATTCAGGCCCTAGAAACAGGCCTGACTTTCTTGTCTTCCAGAATGGTGATCTTCCCCATCCCCCACACTGCTGCAGATTTACTCAGATACTGAGTTCAAGTCCCAGGCCTGGCAGAAAAAATGGCATGAATTCCAAGCCAAGGAGCCTCATAATTTTTAAAATATTTTAATGTATGTATGTATGTATGTATGTAGGTAGGTAGGTAGGTATTTTTCTTTTGTCAAACACAGGGCTTGAACTCAGCTCATGGCAATTCTGCCTCAGCTTTGATCACTCTAGGCTGGGGTGTAGCCACTGGACCCACAGCCGAACCTGGTTCCTGGGACCCAAAGGCTGACAAGAAAAAAAATAATGTGACCCAGGGAAAAACAAACAAACAAACAAACAACTGGCAACTTGCAGATGGCTACCAGTTTTACATTTGTTTTCTTTGCTAGGTGACCATGCTGCATCTCAATGACCTGGTTGAAGAATGTTGGTAACTTGGCATTACTGAAGGCTGGCGGACTACCAGGGAAGCCATAGGCCTACATGGCAATATAGGCCCTGTGTTTTAAGCCGGGTCCTGACCCCTACCAATGGAGAGAGATCCTAAGTGTCTCGTTCCTATTCATAGGAATACCAATGGAAGATTATGAATGGCAAGGTTGAAGTAGTTGTTTCTGAATACTACTATATAAATAGAGTGATTATAGGAGGCTAATGATTTTAATGAATATTTTTGACAAATTCAAAGAATACTATTAATTACATGGACACAATAGTTTCAGGACAGTGGTTGATTTAATCAATAATTAAGGAGGAAAACAATACAATTAATTATATGGAGATATACTAAATACCCAAGAATTGATAGGGATGTAGCCTATATAACTGAATAATGTATAGACATCTCTAGTACTCTATAAAAATCAATAATTATTTTTGTTCTACCATCTGCATGTCAATCTGTTCTAATTTTGTCAACTCCTAGAGCTGGATCTCAAGTTCTGGAAATGCTTGTCAGCTCAGTATGCCTCAGGCTGGCATGCTGACACTCCTCCATTCATGAATTGGGCCTTGTAGGCTGTGACTTCAGATGCCAGCTCTCACAAAAATTGAATCGTGCAGTAAGAAGCCCATGGTGACATATGTTATCCTTTTCTGTGAAAGTCCTGGGAATCAGGTGTGAAGTTTCATATATAGGCAAATCTATATCCTATGTAATAAATGTAATAAATATTTCATGTGTAATAACAGTCAATAAAATAAATGGTAAATAAATGAATAAAACAAAAAATAAAATGAATAAGTACACTAAGCACAATATGGGGTTAACATATGGGGTTCGATTTCAGGGCCTGGGAAGTCCCTGGCAGCTGAATTGGCTAGAAGCTGCTTTGCTGACAGCCATTCATGAATCCAGCCTTTTAAGCCCTGAGTTAGATCCCACCACTGCCAAAAAATGTAATCTTGGAGTGAGAAGCCGAGCGTGACACATATTTTCTTTTTCTTTGAAAGTGCTCGATGACAGGTAGGATGTATAATTCAGATGCTAATCTATATGTTATGTAATAGGATATCATAAATGTAAAAAATGTCATAGGTGGAAGAATTGTCACTACAATAAATGAAAAACAGATTGAATTAGAAGTGAATCATTCTAGATAAAATTAGAAACAAAAACTATAGTCTGTGGATTAAGTTTAAATTTTTATTAAGTATTACCAGAATAAAAATGTCATTGAAACATAAATACCTAATAATTGCTAGTAACACATGATGCATAATTTAATAATGTATAGACATCTGTCTCATTCTATAAAATATGAAGTTATGTGTATGGATGTATGTACATATGTGATAATAATAGAATATTGAGTAATTTAGTTAATGCTTTACTAATTGGTAACTGGGACACATCATTAAATGGAGATATAATTTAATAAGTAATAATTGGTAGTAATAGCTATAAAATAATAATATACAGACATCTTTCTTTGTATATAATGCTTATATACATCAATCTCTATCTATTTATATCTCCTTCACGCTAAACATGTGAAGACTGTGGCAAATGCTTCCATTTAATTATGTATTATGTTTCAACACTTAATAAAATATTAATAAAAATGAGTCAATATCCTAAATTATTGTATTGAATTTTATTATAGATGTGCAAATTGTGATAAATATTATGTGTATAATAATACTAAATACAATAATCAATCAATAAATGAATAAAAGAAAAACAAAATACAAAATCAATAATAAAAATCATAATATGAAATTAACATACATATGTAAGTGTATATCATATATTAAACATGTATTAAACATTTTTTCCATTGCAGAGCCTTCATTCAGGCCCTGGGAACTCTACCCTCAATTTCTTTTCCTCAAGGACAGTGAGCTTTGCCTTCACCCATGGTATAAAAGAGTTACCTGGACACTGATCTCAAATCCTAGCAGGGGCAGAAATACTGGCCCCAGTTCCAAGACAGTGACTTCTTTTTTTAATGGAAGCAGTTACGTTTACTCAGTTCCATACTGAACATTAAAAAAAAGCAGTGTGGAATTTGTACAGCTATTCAGACATCCTTTCCTTACCTCTAAAGTGCTTCTCTGAGAACGATATTGTTTCTCTTTTTTTGTACTTTTTTATTGCAAAAGTGTTTTACAGAGCGATTACAGTTACAGGAGCAAGGTAATGAGTACATTTCCTATTGAGCATTGTTGACTCCTTCTTTGTTTTCTCCCTACCATCCCTTCCTCCCATCTCCACAACTACTTCACCCTGCCGAGGTCAGTGACTTAGTTTTTCTTTTGTGGATGGCACGGGGTTTGAACTCAAGTAGTGGCAACTCTTCCCTCACATTGCTACAAATTTACCAACACCCTGAGTTCAAATCCCAGGCTAGGAAAGAAAACTGGCAGAAATTCCAAACCTGGGAGCTTTATTTTTTTTATTTAGATAAATAATTAATATTTTATTTATTTATTTATTTTTTAACCATCCATGGGACTTGAACTCAGGTTGTGCAAACACTTTCTCAGCTTGAATCTACCTAGGCTGTGGTGCAGTCTCCAGACCCATAGCCGATCCTGAGATCCTAGGCCAGAAGGCTTGCAGGAAGAAAAAAAAAAAGCTGGAAATCACAAAAAGTGGTGAGCTGCAGAAGGCTGGCATTTTACGATTTTTTTGGGCATGGTGACCATCCTGGGTCTGAATGACATGGCTACAAAGAGGACCTGACCTGCCATTGCTGATTCTGGTGAGCTATCAGGGAAGCCATAGGCCAACCTGTCAACATAAGCCCTGGGTTCAAATCCCAGTCCTGACACCAATGGCAGGAGATCACAAGAGACTCATTCCTATGCATGGGAATACCAACTGAATGAGTAGTTCATGCATCCGGCTAGTCTAAAATTGGATGCAATAGTCCTAGAATGCTGATTATTGTATAGTTTATTAAGCATGAAAAGAATAATATTCCTTCATTGGTGGTATAATAAATACCTAAGAGTTGGTAGGAATGTAATAGGTGTCATTCAATCATAGAGGGCTCTGGCACTCTTTAACAATATATATATATATATATATATATATATATATATTTGTATACCACCATTTGCCTATCCATGTATCGCTGTTTTGGCCAAATATGGGGGTCGATCACAGTGCCTGGGAACCACTTGACAGCTTCATTGGCTAGAGGATCCCATGCCCAAACTCACCCATTCATGAATTGGGCCTGCTAGGCACTGAGTTCTGATCCTCCCATTGCCAGGCACAATGGAGAACACATCTAAAATCTAGATTCTATGTGATAGGATGTAAACAATGTAATAAATGGTAGAAGTGTCATCAGAGTCAATACAATAAATGGTAAATAAATGAATAAAATGAGAAATAAAATTTATAAACGCACCAAACAAAATATGGACTGAACATCTGAACATAAGTATAAATCTTATCATTAAAATATATATAAGAATTATCTTTTCCAGGACTAAGGCTTGAATTCAGTCCCCCTAGGAGGAGGGAATGGAGGGAGATACTGAGATACTCGTTTCTGGACCTAGGAAGAGCCATGGCATGTGAAAGATCTCATCTTTGAATGAGTAGTTCATGCATGATGTGAGTAGGAAATGATACATAAGATTGATGCGGTATAGATTATTTGTTAAGAAGAGTTGATGAAGCAGGACAATAATCATTATATACATGAAATGGATGCATCAGGAAAGAACCAAATATTGGTACTCACAGATTGGATTCCATCACAGGTCACCACAATCCTACTCTATAAAAATCTGTATTTATTTGCATTCTACGTTCAGCTTATGAATGGATGACTATTGTGCTCCCCACTCTCCCCCAAGGGGGGCTCATACTCAGGTACTGGGAACGCCTTGCTCATTGTTGCTCACAGGCTGGTGTGCTCATGTGGACCCATTCACCAATTGTGCCTGGTAGGCCCTGAGTTCAAATCCCAGCCCTGCCAAAAGATTCATCTTGGTGTCAGAAGTCAATTGTTGCATCTATTTTCCTTTCCTGTGCAAGTCTTGGGTCTCAGCTAGGATGCAGAATGCTTGGGCCACCCTGTGGTCATGGGAATAAGTTGTTATCCATGTCAGTCTAGTTATACCTGTCATCATATACATAAGAAAATACACAATACATCCATGAATAGCATACAAAATGAACACAATAAGTACACTCAATGCATGATGCAGTCCACACACGGATGTGAATATACACCCCATGTTTCAATGATGCATTGAGCACTATTTTGGCCTCCCTGTGGCTTTATCTCCTTTCCTGGGAAGAGCCCATCTCCTTAGTGGCTCACAGTCTGGTGTGATCATGTGGACTGATTGGGCAGTTGGGCCACATAGGCCCCGAGTTCGAATTTCAGCACTGCCAAAAATTCACCCTGATGTGAGAAGCCAGTCATTGCACCTGTCTTCCTTTGCTGTGCAAATTCTGGGTCTCAGCCAGGATGACTACACCAAACGCAAGATGCAGCCCACCCATGGTTGGAAATATAGATCCTTTGTTTAATTATTAATTTATGACTATATTGCCCTTCCACCAGGGCTCAATCTCAGGTCCCAGGAATGGATGAGCTCCTTAGAGGCTCACAGGCTGCTGTACTTAACATGATCCATTCACCAATTGGGCCTGATAGGGCTTGAGTTCAAATTCCAGCACTGCCAAAAGATTCACTCTCATGTGAAAAAACCAAGGTTGCATATGTTTTCCTGTTCTGTAAATATTCTGGTTCTCATCAAGGATGGAGAATGCTATATAAACAAATCTATAGCCAGGGGAATAGGTTGTCATTCATGTTAGCACAGTTATATCTGTCACCATATTCAATAAAATGCACAAAACATCAATGACTAAGACACAAAATAAAAAGAATAACTACACTGAATGCAAGATGCACACCACTCCTGTAGGTAAAGAGGGATCCTAAGTTTAAAAAAGGTGGGCTTGCGATTTTGTCCAGTGCTGAGGCTTCAAATCAGGCCCTAGACCAGGCCTGAAATTCTAGTCTTCAAGGATAGTGAGCTTCCCCTTCCCCCACAATGCAACAGAGATACCCAGACTTGAGTTCAAATCCCAGCACTGACAAAAAATTCATTCGGATATCAGAAGCCAGTTGTTGAACACGTTTTCCTCTCCTGTGAAAGTCCTGAGTCTCAACCAAGAAGGGGAATTCATAAGCAACACTATAACCACAGGAACAGGTTGTCATTCATGTCACCATATTTAGTTATTCCTGTCACCATATTTAGTAAAATACACAATACCTCAATGAAATATAGACAAAATAAGGAGAAGTTCACTAAGCACAAGATGCTATTGACACATGAATGTCAATATAGATTGTATGTTTAAATTATGAATTTATGACTATATTGGACCACCTTGGGAATAAATGTCAGATCCTGGGAATGGCCTAGCTCCTTAGTTCACAGGTTGGTGTGTTCACCTTGACTGATTGGACAATTGGTCCTACTAGGCCCTGAGTTCAAATACCAGCACTACCAACAAGTGTGTTGTAGTGTAAGAAGCCGACTGTGAAACTTGTTATCCTTTTCTCTGAATATCCTGGATGATCCTGAGAATCCTGGCATGGTGGAGAACATTTCTACAAATCTAGATGCTCTGTGATAGGATGTCATCTATGTAATAAACGGAATGGGTTTCATCATAGTACAATCAATGTTAAATAAATGAATAAAAGAAAAATTTCAAGGAACAACCACACCAAACATGTATGGACTGAACATATATAGGTAAGTATAAATCCTATCTTTACAATATATATATATATATATATATATATATATATATATATATATATATATATATATATATATATATATATAAATAGTATGTTTCCAGGGCTGCGGCTTGATCAGAACTAGTGAACAGGTCTGACTTTCTTATCTTCAAGTATGGTGATCTTCCCCTTCATCCACATTGCTCCAGATTTACCCAGATCCTGAGTTCAAATCCAAAGCCTGTAAAAATAAACTGTGTGAATTGCAAGCCAGGTAACTAAATTTTTTATTTTACTTTTCTCAGTACGGGGCTTGAAGTCAGGTTGTGGCAACTCTGCCTCAGCTTCAATCACCCTAGGCCGGGGTGCAGCCACTAGATCTACAGCTGCTTCTAGGATCCTAGACCCCCAGGTCTTTCAGGGAAAGCAATTCACACAAAAAATGTGGCCTTTTTATGTTTTCTTCCTTTGCATGGTAACCGTCATGGGTCTGAATGACACTGTTGCAAAGGGTACTTCACCTTGCAATGCTGAATGATGGCAGACTATCTGGGAAGCATAGGCCCACATGGCAACATAGGCCCTGATTTCGAATCCCCCTCCTAACACCAACCAATGGCAGGAGATACTAAGAAAATGGTTGCCATCCATAGGAAGAACAATGGAATATTATCAATGTCAAGGATCAATGAGTTGATCATGAATGATGCTCCTATAATATTAGACAGCAACATTTCAGGAAGCTAACTGATTTTATTTAATATTTATGAAGCATAAAAAGAATATTATTACTTACAGGAACACTATAATTTCAGGACACTGATTGATTTCATTAACAGTATAAGGATGAAAACAATAACATTAATAAAATGGACGCATGATTAATACCACGGAATTGGTAGGAATGTAGTCTATATAACTGAAAATGTATAGACATTTCTGATACTCTGTCAAAACATATTTATTAGCATACTTCCATCTGCATGTCAATCTGTTCTTATTTTGTTAACCCCTGGGGCTTGAGCTCAGGTCCTGGGAGCAGCCTGTCAGCTCAATTTGCCCCAGGATGGCGTGTTGACACTAACCCATTCATGAATTGGGCCTTGTAGGCTTGTAGGCCCTGAGTTCAGATGCCAGCACTCCCCAAAAATTAATTGTGGAGTAAGAAGTTGATAGTGACACGTGTTTTCCTTTTCTGTGAAAGTCCTTGGTGTCAGGTATGAAGTGGAATACATATGTAGACCTCTACCTTATGTAATCTATGTAATCAATGTTTTATGTGCCATAATAGTCAAAATAAATGCTCAAAACATGAATAAAACAAAAAATAAAATAACTGCACTGAATGCAATATGGAGTCAACATATGTATATAAATATAAATCATATATGTAAATTGTACATGAATAGGATGTTTTCTATTGGTGGGGATCTATTTCAGGCGTAAGGAATAGACATGAATTTCTTGACTTCTAGGAGGCCAGTTTCCCCTTCCCACACAGTGCAACAGAGTTACCAAGACCAGTTCCAGTCCCAGTCTTGGCAGAAAAATAGCACTTTTTTAGTATGTAATAGTATAGTAATTCTAAGGTATGTCATTATACCTCCATTTTATTAATGTGATTGTTCAAATGGCTCATAAAATATTAACTAACATTGATCAGTATCCTATAACATAATTGCGTATAATTTTATACTAGAATCATTCAAGAACTGCTCTTTCAATCATGACATACATCATATTCCATTGTTAATCATATGGACAGGAATAAGTTTCTTAGGAAATCCTTCCATTTGGAGGTGGCAAGACCAAGATTCCAACTGTGGGCTACAGCTCCCACCACTTAAACCCAAGGATAGGGAACTCACCCGTTTGTCTAAGAACACCAGTAAGAACAATGATTAGGCAGGCACCAGTGGCTCTCAGCAGTCCTCCTTGATACTTACAAGGATGTGATGGGAGGATCATAGTCGAAGTCACCCTAGACGAGAAAGTCCAACTTCAGTGCCAACAAAGCCAGAATCCCTGTGGCTCTAATGTGGAAGGCCAGCCTTGATCAAAAGCAGTTCACATACTGTGCTCATATCCTGAGTACAAGGTCTGGGACTAGGAACAAACAGACATACACAACAATCTGTGAAACCATCCATCTAAATGAGGTCACCCTCTTGTCTCCAACTGAATTGGAAATTGTTCCCTGGGAAAAGGGCTGAGCGAGCTATCATCTTGACTCTGCCCATGCTGTTTGCATCACAGGATTCTGGTCACACCCCCATTCTTTCATAGTTCTTTCTGACCAATGAGATACAAGAGTGGTGGCCACGCCCACATTCCATGCTGCCTGGTAGCACCAGGATACTCTCTGTTAGTTTACACCACTACCAGCAATTGAGGAAGGTAGAGATGGCTGAGTGGTGAGGAAGAGACTCCAGGCAACTTTGGAATATAGAAGGAAATTGAGATGCCTGCCAGCACCCTGGCTTCCTTCCCTCCTTCCCAAGGTGCGGAATTTCAAACATCAGGCAATGGCACCCTGCCAGGCCGTGTAAAGCTCCAACCTGCTCCTTGGCCCTGGTTCTTTGCTCTGAGGCCATGTGTCTGCAATGCCGCTGCCATCGCAGCTTGCCCCACCTGGAGCAGCCTAAAGCAAGTTCTCCCAGCAGCACAGATGTGTGGCTGCCCCCAAACCACCCCTACCCCGGGTCAGACACCCCTCTGGGGGCACCATGACCCCCTACTTGTGTCCTCTCCCTGGCTCTGAGGAGCCACCTTTCTGTCTTGGGTATTTCTGAAAGAGAGCCTCAATATATGCTCTGGCTTGGCTATTCGAGGTCTTCCTATCTGTGAAAGGTATGCATCACCAGACCTGGTCCTCTGGAGTTGGGATGGTAGACATGTAACAACAAGTGCAGTCATCGATTTAGAAGGATTATCGCAAACTTTTAGTCCACAGCAGCTGATTCTTTCTTTCTTCATATTTTTTATAGTGCAAATACTGTACAGAGGGGTTAAAATTACATGGGCAAAATAAAGAGTACATATCTTATCAAGCATTGTAGCCTCCTCCTTTGATTCCCCTTCCCATCCCATCCTCTCCCCATCCCCCTAACCGACCCTCCACCTCCACTTAACAAAGTTGTAAAGTTCATTTTCGACATAGGACTTGTACATCTAATTGTTGCAATGGGCCCATATGTAATCCCTGTTTAAATGATTTTCTTTCCCTTCCCCTCCATAAATTATAACAACATAAAATACAGTGAAAGCAGGGATTATACCGTGGGAGAGGACATAAAAAGCAACAAAGAAATAAACATAAATGTACTAGAGAAAATTGAATGAAAGTAAAACTTTTTGAATACATATCTTAGGGTTCATTTCCCAGACACCAACTTATCTGACCTTTTCTGCTTGAGTCAGACATACACTAGTTATTGCAAATAAGGAAAACCATGGGACCTATGTTTCTTTGGGCCTGGCTTACTTCACTTAATATAATTTTTTCCAAGTTTTTCCATTTCCTAAGAAATGGAGCAATGTCATTCTTTCTGATGGAGGAATACAATTCCATTGTATATATACACTACATTTTCTTGATCCATTCATCTACTAAGGGGCATCTGGGTTGGTTCCAGATCTTAGCTATGGTAAATAAGGTTACAATAAACATAGTTGTGCTGGTAGCTTTAATGTGGTCTTGTTTGTAAATATTTGGGTAAATGTCCAAGAGTGGGATTGCTAGGTCATAGGGGAATTCTATATGGAGAATAGAGAAACCTCTATACTATTTCCAAAGTGTTTGAACAAGTTTACACTCCCATCAACAATGCAGTAAGGTTCCCTTCTGTCCACATCCCCTCCAGCATCTGTTGTTATTAGAGTTCTTGATTTTTGCCATTCTAACTGGGGTGAGGTGGTATCGCAATGTTGTTTTTATTTGCATTTTTTATGGCTAGAGAGGTTGATCATTTCTTCATGTGTCTATTGGCCATACTTCTTTCCTCTTAGTAGAAGTTTCTCTTTAACCTTTTAGCCCACTTATTTATTGGGCAGTTGCTTCTTTGAAGATTTATTGTCGGGGAATTTAATTTTTTTGAGTTCCAGGTATATTGTAGATATGAGAACATTTTCTGTTGTATGGCTAATGAAGATTTGCTCCCAATCCGTGGGCTTTCTATTGATCTGGCTATCTATGTCCTTTGCCATACAGAAGCTCTGCAATTTCATGCAATGACATTTGTCCAAACTTTCGTTGATTTGTTGTGTTTCTGGGTCTCTATTAAGAAAATTTCAGCCTGTGTCAAAGAGACCTAGGATTTTTCCTAATCCATCCTGTAATGTTTTCAGATTGTCTGCTTTGTCGTCGAGGTCTTTGATCCATTCGGAGTTGATTCAGGTTCAGTGTGATATATAAGGATGTAGCTTGCGTTTTCTACAAGTAGTTAACCAATTTTGCTAGCAACATTTAATGAAGAAGCTGTTTTTCTTCCATTGTATTTTGTTAGCTCCCTTATTGAATATTAGAAAGCTATAGGTCTGTAGGTTCTCTCTGGGTTTTCAATTCTGTTCCGTTGTTCCTGAGGTCTGTTCTTATGCCAGTACCAAGCCATTTTGATTACTATTGCTTTGTAGTAGAGTTTTAAATTTGGTATTGATATTCCTCCAGAACTATTCCTTCTGTTGAGGATTGTTTTTGCTATTTGGGGTATTTATTGTTCCCTATGAATTATTGGATTGCCTCTTCCATTTTCTTGAAGAATTAGGTTGGAATATTGATAGGTATCGAATTGAATTTGTAAAAAGCCTTGGGAAGTATTGCCATTTTCATGATGTTGATTTTTCCATTCCAGGAACATGGGAGATTTTGCCATTTTCTAAGATCTGTTTTGATTTCATTTTTCAGGTTTTTAAAGTTTTCATCATAGAGGTCCTTCAGTTCTTTGGTTAAGTTAATTCCTAGGTATTTTATTTTTTGTGGGGCTATTATGAATTTAGTTGCCTTCCTAATTTCAGCCACACTTTCCTCATTTTTGGTATCCAGAAAAGCCATTGGTTTTTGAGGGTTAATTTTATACCCTGCTACTTTGCCAAAGTTTTGAATCACCTTGAGTAATTTGGGCGTGGAGTCTATGGGATTCTCTAACTACAAGATCATGACATCTGCAAAGAGGGAGAGTTTTACTTCTTCTTTCCCAATTTGGATCCCCTTTGGGTTTTCATCTTGCCTTCTTCCTGTAGCTAGGAATTCTAATACTAGATTGAAGAGAAATAAAGAGCTTGGACATTCATGTCTCATTCCTAAGTTAAGAGAAATGGCTTTAATTTTTCACCATTGAGTATAGTGCTGGCTGTAGATATATCATATGCAGCCTTTATTGTATTGAGGAAAGTTCCATGGATTCCTAATTTTTCCAGAACCTTCATCATAAAGGGGTGTTGGATCTTGACACTTGCCTTTTCGAAATCTGTTGAGATAACCATGTGGTTCTTATCCTTGCTCCTGTTGACGAGATGAATTATATTGATTTGCGTATATTGAACCAGCTTTGCATCCCTGAAATGAATCCTGTTAAATGATGAATTGTTTGAATGAATTGTTCAAGTCGATTGGCCAAATTTTTTTAGAGATATTTTGCATCAATGTTCATCAAAGAAATGGGTCTATAGTTCTCTTTCTGTGATGAGTCCCTGTCTGGTTTGGAGATGAGGGTTATTGTGGCTTCATAGAATGAATTCGGTAGTGAACTTTCTCTTTTAATTCCATTGAAGATTTGAAGGAGTATTGGTGTGAGCTGTGTTTTCAAGGCCTTATAGAATCCTGCTGTAAAGCCACCTGGTCCTGGGCTTTTCTTAGATGGGAGTTGTGTTATTGCTGTTTCTATTTCAATGCTTGATATGGGCGAGTTAAGATGGTTTACCTCATCCTGGTTTAGTTTCGGCATGTCAATATTTGCTAAGAAAAGGTCCATTTCTGCCAAGTTCTCAAACTTATTAGCATAAAATTTTGAAAGTATTCCTGTATAATATTCTGAATCTTGGTTGTTTCTGTGGTGATATTTCCATTCTCATCTCTCAGTTTATTTATTTGGGTGTGTTCTCTTCTTTTTCTGATAAGATTTGCTAAGATGGTCAATTTTGTTAATTTTTTTCAAAATAACAACTCTTTGCTTTGTTGATTCTTTCTATATTTTTTTGGATTCTAATTCATTTAATTCTGATTTAATTTTAATTATTTCTGTCTGTCTACTGGATTGGGGATTATCTTGCTGCTCTTTTTCAAGGACGCTCAGATGTCTTATCAAATGGTTGGTTTCAGATCTCTCCATTTGGTTGATGTAGGAGCTCAGAACTATAAACTTGCTCCTGAGTACTGGCTTTGTTGTGTCCCAGAAGAGTGAGTAATTTCTGTGTTCATTTTTTTGAATATCATGAACATTTGAATTTCCTCCATGAATTACAGGACTTTCTTTGGTGGCTTTCGGTGTTGAGATCTAATTTTATTCCCTTGTTTTCTGAGAGAATGCAAGGTATAACTTCAATGTTTCTGAATTTGGACAAGTTTGTTATGTGACCTATAATGTAATCTATTTCAGAAAATATTCCATGTGCTGCTGACAAGAACATGTATTCTGATGCTAATGGTTGAAATATTCTGTAGATGTCTGTGAAATCTAGTTGATCTATGCAGTTGTTTAGATGTGTGCTTTCTCTGTTGAGTTTTTGTCTAATTGATCTATCTAGTGGGGAAAATGGTGTGTTAAATGCACCAACAATTAATGTCTTTGGATCTCTGTGGGATTTGAGGGAAAGTAGAGTTTCTTGGATAAATTTGGGTCCTACGTTATTTGGCAAATAGATATTTAGAATTGTAATATGCTCCCAAAGGAGGGATCCTTTAATTAGTATGGAGCACCTTCTTTACCTCTTCTCACGAATTTTAATTTGAAGTCTATTTTATCTGATATTAGGATTGCAACTCCCGCCTGTTTATGGGGGCAGTTTGCTTGGTAGATTTTGTTCTAGCCTTTCACATTGAAAATGTGTTTGTTTGTATGGGCAAGATGTGACTCCTGAAGGCAACAGATAGAAGGATCCTGCTTTTTAATCCAACTAGATAGTCTATGTCGCTTAATTGGAGAGTTAAGTCCTTTAATGTTGAGAGATAGGACTGATAGGTATTTGGAAGTTCCTTCCATTTTATCCACCTTCTTGGGGGCTGAGGCAACTGGGTTCTTCCTGAGGTTATTGGATTCTCAGTTTGGGTGCAATTTCTTGTCCTTTACTGTGGTCTTTTTGGTTTTCTATGTGTAGGACATCTTTAAGAATGTTTGGTAGGGCTGGTTTGGTGGAGATATATTGTTTCAATTTTTCTTTGCTATGGAAGATTTTTATTTGACCTTCATTTATGGAGAGTTTATCGGGGTACAGAATTCTTGTTTAACAAACTAAAGCTACCAGCACAACTGTTTATTGCAGCATTATTTACCATAGCTAAGATATGGAACCAACCCAGATGCCCCTCAATAGATGAATGGATCAAGAAAATGTGGTATATATACACAATGGAATTGTATGCCTCCATCAAAAAGAATGACATTGCCCCATTTGTTAGGAAATGGAAAATCTTGGAAAAAATTAAATTAAGTGAAGTAAGCCAGGCCCAAAGGTACATAGGTCCCATGGTTTCCCTTATTTGCAATATCTAGTATATGTATGAGTCAAGCGGAAAAGGTCAGATAATGTGATGTCAGGAAAATGAACCCTTAGATATGTATTTTAATGTTATTTTCTCTTTCATGCATGTGTTTCTAATGCATTTATAAGATTATCTCTTTGTTGCTTTGTATGTCGCTCCACCACAATATAACCCCTGCTTTCACTATATTTGATGTCAGTATAACTTGTGGAGGAGATGGGGAAAAACCAGTTGTTTAATGATACAGGTGGACCTGTTCCAACAATGAGAAGTACAAGTTGTCATGTCCAAAAGAGCTTTACAACGTCGTTGTGGGGGGGAAGGGGGGGAAGGAGAAGGATTGGGATTGGAGGGGAGGGGGGAGGCTGGGAAGGGATGTGAAGGGTAAACAAAGGAGGAAGCTGCAATGCTTGGTAAGAAATGTACGCATTATCCTTCACATGTAATTGTAACCCCTCTGTACAGTATGTTCACAAATAAAATAAAATTAAATTAAAAAAAGAAAAATTATTGGTTGATAGTTGTTTCTCTTTACGGCATGGCATACACAATCCCAAGCTCTTCTTGCTTTAGTTGTCTGTGCTGAGAAATCTGAGGTTATTCTAATTGGTTTCCCTTTATTGGTGATTGACCTTTTCTCCTTGACAACTTTAAGGATCTTTTCCTTGGTCTGAATTGATTCTGTGTGGATTATAATGTGACAGTGGGATGTTCTATTCTGGTTTGGTCTATTTGGAGTTCAAATAGCTTCTTGTATTTGAATAGGCCTATCTTTTTGCATGTTTGGGAAGTTCTCTGCTAGGATCCTATTAAACAAATTTCATAGACCATTAACTTCTGTCTCTGTCTTCTACTCTACAGCCATTATCCTCAGATTAGACCTTCTGATGGTGTCTTCCAAGTGTTGAATAGATTCATCATATTTCTTGGATTTGTCTTGGATGGTTGTATTTTCTTTCTCTATAATATCTAGGCTATCTTCAATCCCTGAAATTCGATCTTCTGATGGTGTCTTCCAAGTGTTGAATAGATTCATCATATTTCTTGGATTTGTCTTGGATGGTTGTATTTTCTTTCTCTATAATATCTAGGCTATCTTCAATCCCTGAAATTCGATCTTCTGCATGGTGTAACCTACTATCAAGACTTTATACTTTGTTTTTTATTTTTTTCTTCTAGTTGGTCGGTTTTGATGGCTTCAAATTCTTTGTTGGAGCATTGTTTTATATCTTGTATGAACTTCTTTAATTCCTTAATTTAGTTTTCAGTGTTTATTCTCAAATCACTTAGTTGATTGGTTATTCCCATTCCTTCTTTTGGTTCCATTCAGCATTACCTTTGTGGTCTCCCTGACTTCTTTCAGTTCTCTGTTTATGGATTCCATGAATGCCTTTAGTGATCTTTCTGCATTCTAATCCTTCTCTTTCAATTCCTGTATTTCTCTTTGCTTAGCTTCTTCATGTTCATGCAGTTCCTGTAGTTCTCATTGATTGATCACAGTCTTCTCACGACATTCCTTTATTTTTCTTTGAGTGTTCTCAAGCTGCTCATGCAATTCCTGTATCAATCGTTGGGTTGCTTCCTCACGCACATGATATTCTTGCATTAACCTTTGTTTTGCCTCCTCTCTCTCCCTATCATGCTTATTCAGAGTCCTTTGCAGGTTTTAAATATTTTCATTTACCGTGTTTACCAGTAGTGTTTTTAGAGTTTTTTGGGAGCTCTCGTCTGGATTATTCATTATCTTTTCTGTCCCCTGATTATCATCAGTGGGAGTTGAGATACCTGGACTTGCCGTTTTTCTCTTGTTTTTCCCGGTTGCTCTGCATATTTGAGATGTATGTAATGCCAGTTTTGTGCTAGCACACTATTTTCAGGGAAGCGTCAAGCAAAGTCTGTATTGCAAAGTCAAAAATCTGCAAAAATCTAGTTCAAAAGATATACCTATTCAACATCAAACAACTACGTATTAATGGGCTACGAACCACAAAGAAGAATTTGGCAAACAGAAATTTTTAAGTTAGGGAGAGATATGGATAAAATAGGCATATAGGGATGTGGAAAAGCTGTGGGAGAGTTAAATCAATCCTAATCTCAAACCGGGAAATAGGTTGGGCAGAATGATAGTAGAGAGACACAAAATAAGAAGAAAGAGAAAGAAAAAAGACAAGGAAAAATAGAAAAACAAAAATTAAAAATTAAGAAATGCAACACTTAAAAATTATGCAAATTGACAATGTAATATTCAGAGAAGAACGTGGATAGAATAAGAGAAGGGGAGAGATAAAAAGGAGATGTGAAAAACTTGAAAATAAAAGTGCTTAAAATGTTATATAAGTATAAAGAGGTACTACTGCTATTAAGGAATTTAAGTCTAGTAGGTTTTTAATTGAGTAATAAATTTCTGGATTAAGCATGTACATAATGTTGTTAAAGTCTAATAATCAACTATTGACATATCTGAGGATGAGCAGAACAGCAATTATGTCACGCAAAGAAGAATGAAAAAGAAGAAAAAGTGAAAAGAATTAGAAGGAAAGAAAAAAGGATCAAATGGTCAGTAGAGCTAAACAAAAAAATTTTTAAAGAAAAATAGTACACACATATATACCCCTAAAATTAAAATTATAACAGGAAGAAAAAAAGTTAATAGAAAACAAAAAAATTAAAAGTTAAAAATTAAAAATTAAAAAAAAACTTTTAGAAAAAAAATTTTTTATAAAAGGTCCATAAAAAGAGTTCTTTGATTTTTTTGGGGGGGAGATGGGAAGATCCTGTCTCTCCCTGTGTCCTTAACCTGTCTCTTGTTGGAGTCTCTGGTCTGCTTGTGGTTTTTGATTTTCCTGTGGCTTGAATGGTTTCTTAAGTCAGTTTGAGCAGGCAGAAAAATCACAGCAGACGATTCTTGACCACAGGTGAATCTCTGGGTAGGGTCACAACCATGGAACCTCAATCTCCTCACAAGACAATTGTGAGGAAAAAAGGATTTATACAGAGGTATCTCTGGAGCATGACTAGGCACAGAGAGAGTGGCCTAAAGAGAAGGTTCTCTGCAATTCTGTGAGGAAATGTCAGGAAGATACCCAGAAAGGGCTCAGGTGGGCCCTGTTATTAATCGTGCAACAGATGTGGGATTATCAAACAAAACATGGCTCTCTTTCATCATTACCCTATCCACATGAGGAAGAGGATCCTTCACTGTGTTGAGTTTTGCAGCTGGAGAAACCAAGGCACAGAGAAGCAAGGTGACCTACTTATGACTTCAACTTCCCAGGAAGCTCTGCCTGACTTTGCTACCATGCTCCCTAGGACAATGGGTGCTATTCAGTCCACTTCTTGTGTTAGGAAGCTCACTTCTTGTCAGTCGTGGGGCTGGAACTCTAGGCATGGGCGCTGTTCCCGAGAGCCTCAGCAAAAGCCTAGTGCTATACCACTTGTGCCCAAAGCACTACTTCTGAATTTCTGGTGGTTCTTTGGAGATAAGAGTCTCACAGACGTTCCTGCATGGGCTGGTTATGAACCATGATCATCATATCTCAGCCTCCTGGGTAGTTAGGATTAGAATTCTGAGTTACCGGCACCAGACTTAATTGTAATTCTGACTTTTTTCTCTCTCTTTCCCAAGACCTGGTTGAATGGGTGCTGGAAGAGGGGGCCCAGCATCCCCATGTGGATGGAACCCAAGGTGGCCCTCTCATTCTGGAGGTGGGCTGTGGGTCAGTAGCTGTCTTGCTAGCTTGTTGAAAGAGATTCATGAGATAAGCCCTTCTGTTCACTGGCTAGACCGTGACAGTTATTCATTGTCCATCCAGCCTTACTAGACTTATTGTATTGTATGGCTTTCTACATCATTTTCTAGCACCTGGCCAAAATAATGATATATGGTTACAGAATGAAAATGTAATGCAATCTTAAGAAAGTTATTTAGGGCTCTGGGAATTTGGCTTCATGGTACGGTGATTGCCTAGAAGCCATGAAACCCTGGGTTCATTCCTTAGTAATATATTAAAAAACAAAACAAAACACTGGAAGTGGTGCTGTGCCTCAAGTGGTATAGTGCTAGCCTTGAGCTAGAAAAAAAAAGCTCAGGAAAATTCCCTACCCTGAGTTTAAGCCCTTCGACTGGCAAAAAGAACTAAAACAAAACCAAAAAAAGAACATTTAGTTAGTAAATGCAAAATAAACAACCCATACTTGGAATATATAATTGCTTCTTCCATACTGACACCTGACAACAGTCCCTAATTTAATGTACTTTACTTATGTTAGGATACAGTGTTGAAAAAAGTTTTGTTCATTAAGTCACAGCAATTAATGCCAGAAATGTGCTTAGATGTCAGGTAAAGTTTAATTCTGGAAATTCAATGATTCCAGGATTTGTGTCATCACTGCTAATCACAAAGAGACGTGTAGGCTAAGTGTGATTTTGAAATCTTTTTGGTGAGTTATGGAACCAAAAATGCAGAGGCTAACTAATAGTTGTGAAAGAAAATAAGGAGTAACTCCAGATAGAAGGAATAAATGATAGTAATTAAGGTATACCAGAAACTGTTCTAGAGAACCATTTTTGGTTATTGAAGAACTTGTCAACTAGGCTTTTCCTCATTGCTTTTAGCATTCTAAATCTCATAGGCTAGCTCAAAGTCTCTGTGTGATAAATGTATCTCCTACTATGCTATTCTTACATACCTTATCTCTTTTGTATTCTAAAAATCTCATTCTTTCTATATTTCTCTATGAACATTTCCTGATACTAAATACACCTATACAGATGGCAGAGGATGCTAATGTAAGGGTCCTAAAGCTCATCAGTCATTAATGTAACAAAATGGAAAAGGAGGACATATTTATTGCTACTTCAATTTTTCTGAAATGCTGAAATGTAATCATTTGGTTAAAATTTCCATTCTTTGTCTACACAGTGTCATTCAGTGCACATAAATGCAAATATGAGCCAGGTGCTGGTGGTCTACACTTGTAATCCTAGCTACTAAGGAGGTTGTGCCCAGAGGATTGTGGTTCAAAGCCAGCCTTGTCAGGAAAGTCCATGAGACCCTAACCTTCTATTAACCACCAGAAACCAGGAGGTGGTGCTGTAGCTAATCACCCAGGATCAACGTTCAAGCCCCACAAGAACAAAAGTGGTGAAATATGACTTTAAGTTTCCCCAAAAGGAACGACAAGATCAATAATCTTCCGAACCCCCAAAAATAATTCCAAAATGATTCAGTGCACCTACTTTTGCTGAGTTATGTTATGGATTCTTTGCTGGACATATTCTCTAAAACCAAGTCGTTTAAGTAGGGATACAGGTGGACCCATTGCAACAATGAGATGTACAAGTCGTTATGTCGAAAAACGAACTTTACAACATTGGTGGGGGAGGAGGATCAAATGGGGTTGGAGGGTATATGGGAAGGGATGGGAAGGGGAAACAAAGAGGAGGCAACAATGATTGATAAGAAATGTACTCTTTATCTTGCCCATGTAATTTTAACTCCTCTGTACGGTATGCTCACAAAAAAGAAAAAAATGGTCAAATATTAGCTTTAAAATAAACTTCATCTAATATTTCTCATTTGAAAAGAGAAGACTGTACAGTTGATGTCACTTGGCTTTCTTACTATCTTAGTTCAAAGCCAACCCAGGCAGGAGAGTCTGTCAAACTCATATCTGTAATTACACAGCAAAAAGTCGATAAGTGGAGTTTTGGTTTAAGCAGTAGAGTACTAGATTTGGGGGCTGGTGAGCAGGAACAAAAACTGTTCAAGGACAGGGTCCAGCCTCTGGCTTCAAGCCCCAGAACTAACATAAAGTAAACAAAAAAGCAAAGAAAAAAACCAGATATTTCATTGGGACCCTCCTTAAAGGAGTACTGGTCTGAGAAGTGGCACTGGATGCTCTTTTGGAATCCTTATTGCTCTGGAGAACTCAGGACCATACTAAAGGAATTTATAACTGACTCCTGAAATAAGAGAATCATGTCAGGAGTGAAATATCCATCCATAAAACACTTTAAATCCTCCATGTCTTTGTTTCTTTGCAGTAGAATTTTTTTTGGGGGGTCCAGTCGTGGGCCTGAACTCTGGGCCTCGGCGCTTTACCTCAGGTCTTCAACTCAAGGCTAGCACTCTACCACTTGAGCCACAGCACCACTTCTGGCTTATTTTTGCTTATGTGGTACTGAGGAATCAAACCTAGGGCCTCTGGCATGCAAGGTAAATTCTCTACCACTGAGCCACCTTCCCAGCCCCAGCAGTAGAACATATTTAATACAATGTTATTTCCTTTTGTTCTATGCTGGCCTTAAAATGGCACATTATTTCTTTTTGTAATTCTCTCAACTAGATGTTTACAGAAACATTATATATGAGTAAAAACACACTAGAAAAAGTCAAGGACAAAGTTTTCTTCAAGCCTTCGGATTCTCTTCTTTTATAGTAAAAAGGAAAGCACAAGTTTACTTGAACTTTGTCAATCCTCTATGTTCCATTCCACTCCTGGAATCAGTTTCCACATCCAGTCACAGTTACTTCCAGGAACAATCTATGGTGATGCTTGAGGTATAGTGAATGATTTCTGGCTTCACTGAAATAACACAAGGACACGTTTGGACCTGAAGTAACACGAGTTTCAGAGACAACTTAGTAAAGAGAAAATATGAAATTTATATTGCTTATAAATACATGACCCATGAGTATATTGAGTTCAAACTTTGTAAATTCTCTGTAAATTAAGGCGAATTTTAAAGGGGAAGAAGTTTCTCAGATCTTTTTTTTTTTGTGAGTGTATGTGCTGCACATTATTTCCCAAGTGTACATTAATTTGTTAACTCATGTTAACTATAGCAATAATAAGAGAAAGAGAAATTCTGTGTTTAAGTATAAGAGCTCAATACACTATAGAAGACTCTACGAATAAGACCACATTGAAACAATAAACCCAAGTCCAGTATGTAGATTTATGAAAGTGATACAAAGAAAGCATTACTTTTACGTGGAATAGGAAGTATGAGGCCACTCCCTTTCTAAATCACGCTTGCTAATGACAGAACTTTGTAGAAAGTAGAATGGAAGAATAATTCGGTTTTCAATACAAGTCAGATATAAGAGCATGGACTTAATTGGGGAAAAAAAGTCCATCTTGAGAGAGCAGGGATTATGCTAGCTATGAACTGGTAGATAAGATCACATTTTTTCTTTCCTTTACTTATATATTGTTTGTTGATGGTGGTCTTGGAACTTGAACTCGGGGCCTGTGCACTGTCCCTCTGTTATTCAGCTCAAGGCTAGTGCTCTACCACTTGAGCCACAGTGCTGCTTCCAGTTTTCTTACAGTAAATTGGAGAAAAGAGTCTCCGGGACTTTCCTACCTTGGCTGGCTTTGAACCCCAATCTTCAGATCTCACCACCACCCAGCTTAGGATCACAATTCTAACAGTGTACACTCAACATATGTAATGTGTATGTTCATCTATCTTTATATGAATTCTTGAGTTAAAAATCTGCGCTACAGCTTAGACTTGACACTCACAAAAATGTTTGTAGTTTAAAATTTGATTCTACTGGATAAATAAAACCTAAGAATGTAAAGGAATCTAGAAAGTTCAATTTGCATCCAGCCTGGGCAGAACAGTTTTGAGAATCTATAATTAACAAGCCAAAAGCTGGATTGGAAGCATGGCTCATGTATTGGAATACCAGTCATGAGCAAGATTGCTGAATAAGATTTTGAAGCTTTTGCATACATACATACAATCATACACATATATACAGAGACACTTATATGTGCACACACAAATACACATATGAAGCAACTCTCAGAAGATGTAGAAAAGATAGAAAAAATAGAAAATATGTCCTGAGTAAGACTAGAATCAAGTGATAATTTTTAAAATTAGAAAATCCTCAAGCGAACTTCCTTCAAAAAAGTTTGAGAAAATTACATAGATAGGGATCAGATATATTAAGAGAGTCAAGTAATCAATATTAAAAGGATTAGATCCATGGAGAAATGAATCAGACTCCTCGCAGGTGCATTTGGAAATGTTCATATCCTGTGTCAAATGTTAGAACATCTTCGAAAATAGTACATGAACAGTCTAAGAAGTTTAGTGGATAATATAACTGGGGAAGTTCAGAATTGCTAGTCTATATATAGATTAAATAAACCAACAATTTCCTGGGAAGATGGCTCAGAGGAAGAGTGCTTGCATTGCATACATGAAGCCCTGGGTGCAATTCCTCAGCACTACATAAGCAAAAAGAAAAAAACCATAAGTGGCTCTGTGGTTCAAGTGGTAGAGAGCTAGCCTTGAGCTGAAGAGCTGAGGGAAAGCACCCAGGCCCAGAGTTCAGGCTCCATGACCGGATCCAAATATAAATAAATAAATAAATAAATAAATAAATAAATAAATAAATAAATAAATAAATAAATTTATAAATAAACCAAGAAACCATGGTGGGGCAATGTGATACAAGCTTTCAATTTTAGCACTCAGACTGACAGGAGATTAGAGACTGGAATTACATAGTGATAACTTCCCTGGACCAGGTAGTATAATTTTGTCTTAATAAAAGAAACCAAACAAGAAAGGAATACGCAATTGGAAATTTGGGCTAATTTTGTCATTATGTTTTGAGAAGTCGTTTCCTATTGAAATGCAACTCATATATAATCCTCAGTTGTGCTTTTAAGTGCTCTCTGCATTACAGAACATTCCTACATGCAAAACGGCTCATGATTCCCATCTAAAATTTGCAAAAGTAAGTAATTATCATTCTGTTAGATTCCAAGGAAAGGATGAAGGATTAAAAAGCTTAAGCCTGGAGGAAAAGCAAAGTTCATCTAATGTAGGACTTTATAGATCTTGCTAAATTAGAGTTTAGACTTCAAATAAATATTTTGGTTTTGTTTGTAATTTCATATTCTATAGGATACTACAAAATTCTTTTTAAGTAGCGTGTTTAATTGACAAATTTACAAATGTTTCTTGCATTCTATTTGCCTAGCATATTGTTTCAAGAGAGTTTTAATTAGAACTCAGTTAATAGATAATTCCAACAGTTCCTGTATAAAATGATAATGTAAATAATGTAGACCGAGTTGCCATGAAATGGATATTAATTTATAAATTTAGAAAAAGAGTGGGTTTTTGAGGCTTTGGTATAACATTTTATGAATAGAATAATTGTGTGACTTCTTCTTTCTTCTACCTGTATGTAACACAGAAAGCAATTTCCTTAATTACATGCCTCTGTATACAACCAGAAAAATGCTAGGTTTGGAGTTTGTTTTTATTTTTCTTTTTGTTTTATTGTTTTGTCATAGGGCTTGAACTCTGGACCTAGGAACTCTTTCTGAGCCTGTTAAGCTCAAGGCTTGTGCCCTACCACTTCAAGCTCAGTACCACTTGTGTCTGGCTTTTGCTGAGAAGTTTATTGGAGATAAGAATCTAGGGAACCTTCCTGCCTGGGTGGGCTTTGAACTGTAATCTTCCGATCTTAGCATCCTGAATATCTATAATAGTTAAAAAGTATAAATATAAATAATATTTGCAAGAATACCAGTGGAGGAAAAATGATGCAACCCAGTTTATTGTGGTGTAGGGCATCACATTAGCATAGGTGTAGTATTTATTCCAATAGAAATAAGCTATTTGTGATGTGAATTATGGGAATTTTGAGGTGCACCCTACAAGTTGGAAACTGTTGGGCTAGGATGACTTTATGGCATAAATTTTGGGATTGATGGTCATAAAAATAATAGCTTAATCTGATAAACAATTGCTTACTCTTGAAGAATTAATTATAACCGATACTTCATAGTTTTACCAGAATGTGGCTATTTTTCTGTTCACTTCTCAATCTGTAACACCCGATTGGAAAATGCATCTATGGCAGAATTACATAACATGCAAACAGGTACTATTTTGAATCTCTCAGGTATGAAATGTTCAGAATTTGAAAGTGAGTAGTTATTAGTAGTTATTATTTTAAGGAACACACATATCCTGTCCTCTTAACAACTTATTTACTTTTAAATGTTATGGGTTTCTATAGAATTAAACGGTTTTCAGTTTTAGTATGAGAAATTACTAATTTATTCTTTTTTGAAAATATTAGCAATTATATTGTGAAAATATTGTCAAGTTATATAACATTCAAGTTGATAGCCCTCTGATAAAGAAGAGGCTATTAATTCAAATTAGATGCCAAATAGTACTGATTTTTAAAAAGTTACTACATGAAGAATAATATTTACTATACCAATACAGTGAAATTTTATTTAATGCAGCTTATTTTTTAAATTTCATTTTAATGTGAAAGTGATGTGCAGTGGGTTAGTAATTGTAAGGCAGTGAATACATAACTGTTCAAACTTTTTATACACTCTCTCATTTTTCTCACAGTTTTCCTTCACCCCGAAACCCCTCACAAGTTGTAATGTACATTTCCAACATATTGTCTTCTGAGTATTGCTATTGCATTGGTTTTCCTTTTCTCCTTTGTCTCGCAATTTTGTTGTTCCTCTTCCCTTTCCTAATTAAGGTAAATGTATACACAATACCAAAACCAAACACAATAGGAGATAACCCATAGGGGAAAAACCCAAGGAAAATAGAAATCACATAGTACATTAAAAACAACAACTGCAAATAAATATCTCTGTCCATATCTTGGAGTTCATTTTGCTCAGGATCAGCTTATATGTTCATATATATGCATAACAAAGCCACTGGAAATAATAGTTTCATGGATACTATATCATGAACACAACATGTTAACTGTTTTTGATGGTAAAGGTGGAATTAGGATTGGTAAATTCGTGAGTCTGATAAAGGAATTTCAAAAGAGGTTTAAAACTATGACAGGTAAATTTTAATTGTTCAAACTTTTTAACTTAGCCTATTAAAATTTAAAATTGCCTGGGAACATAGGCTTTCATGCAAAGAAATCCATGGAGACTTACTTGAGAGGTAAGATGGCTCATTTTCACACTAAAAAAGCAAGCCTCATAAACAGTGCTGCAAATCCTGTAGGTTAACATGAGAATTGTCCTTAACCAGGAAATATCTTACTGTGAGAAAAAAGGTTGTAGTGGAATTTAAACTGTTTTTTTTTTAAATAAGACATCAAAATTTGTGAATTGACCTTTAATTAATAAACAGTAATTCTCTTATAAAGATAATTTTGGTCAAAATATTTAGGTAGAAAGTGCCCTTCAAAATGAAAGAACGTATTGAGTTTACACTTTTCTGTTTGTAATACGTTCCACAATGTCTTTGCAAGTGAAGCACTGAAACACAGAAAAAATCTGATTGTATACTTCAAACCAATGATTTCACATTTCTAAGTAGATAAAAAATATAATATCCTCATTAACATGAGATAGTGAAGACTTGTCTTATTGCATAAGACAAAAAGTTTGAGGATTAGAAAAGAATTGAGCAAATTGAAAAGGTAAAAAAACGCGTTCTTTGAAGCCCTAGCTAAGGATATTGGCTTCAGCAGTGGAGGGGGCCAAAACTTTTTGATATAGATTGTCTTAATGTTTTTGCTACCTAAAGTGATTTTACAGAGCCTATTTGGCTCAGTATAATGCAAAACAAATTGAAAGAAGACATGAAAATAAATTCTACCTCCAAATAAAAGAGTTTTAAAAGAGAAACCATGAAGATGTAGCAGTGGCGGATGCAGTATAGTCCTTCACCTTCACTAGACTTGAAGCCAAGAAGCTGTGATTAATTGGAAATCAGGCAAGAGCTAAGCGGGGACATAGAAGTAGGACATAGAATTATTGTCCTTTGCATGATCTTGTATTTAGAGAATCCCATAGACTCCACTCCCAAATTACTCAAGCGGATTCAAAATTTTGGCAAAGTAGTAGGGAATAAAATTAACCCCCCAAAATCAATGGCTTTTCTGCATGCCAACAATGAGAAAAGTGTGGTGGAAATTAGGAAAGCAACTCCATTTGTAATAGCCCCACAAAAAATAGAATACCTAGGAATTAACTTAACCAAAGAAGTGAAGGACCTCTTTGATGAAAACTTTAAAATCTTGAAAAAGAAAATCAAAACAGACCTTAGAAAATGGCAAAACCTCCCATGCTCCTGGATTGGAAAGATTAACATCGTGAAAATGGCAATATTTCCCAAGGCTATCTACAAATTCAACACTATACCTATCAAAACTCCAACCTCATTCTTCAAGAAATAGAAGAGGTAATTCAAAAATTCATATGGAACAATAAAAGACCCCTAATATCAAAAACGCTCTTCAACAGAAAGAACACTGCTAGAGGGATACCAATACCAAATTTCAAACTCTACTATAAAGCCATAGTAATCAAAACCGATTGGTATTGGTATAAGAACAGACCTCAGGACCAATGGAATAGAATTGAAAACCCAGAAATGAACCTACAGACCTATAGCCATCTAATCTTCGATAAAGGACTTAACACAATAGAATAGAATAAAGACAGGCTCTTCAGTAAATGGTGCTGGCAAAATTGGTTACCTACTTGTAGAAAACTAAAGCTAGATCCTTATCTATCACCCTGCACCAGAATCAACTCCAAATGGATCAAAGACCTCGAAGTCAAAGCAGTCACTCTGAAAACATTACAGGATGGAAGAGGAGAAACCCTAGGTCTCCTTGGCTGAGGCTGAAATTTTCTTAATAGAGACCCGGAAACACAACAAACTAAAGAAAGTTTGGACAAATGTGATTGCAAAAAGTTGCAGAGCTTCTGCATGGCAAAGGACATAGCTAGCAAGATCAATTGAAAGCCCATGGACTGGGAGAATATCTTTAATAGCCATACAAGGGACAAGGGTTTCATATCTAAAATATACTTGGAACTCAAAAAATTAAATCCCCCAACAACAAATCCTCAAAAAAACAACTGCCCAATAAATAAGTGGGCTAAAGACTTAAAGAGAAACTTCCCTGAAGAAGAAAGAAGGATGGCCAATAGACACATGAAGAAATGCTCAACCTCCCTAGCCATAAAAGACATGCAAATCCAAACAACATTGAGATACCACCTCACTCCAGTTAGAATGGCAAAAATCAAGAACTCTAACAACAACAGATGCTGGAGGAGATGTGGAAAGAAGGGAACCTTACTTCATTGTTGGTGGGAATGTAAACTTGTTCAACCACTTTGGAAAGTAGTATGGAGGTTCCACAAAAGACTTCACATAGAGATCCCCTATGACCCAGCTATCCCACTTTTGGGAATTTACCAAAATGTTTACAAACAAGGCCACACTCAAGCTACCAGCACAACTATGTTTATTGCAGCATTATCTACCATAGCTAAGATATAGAACCAACCTAGATGCCCTTCAGTAGATGAATGGATCAAGAAAATGTGGTATATATACGAAATGGAATTCTATACCTCCATCAGAAAGAATGACATTGCCCCATTTGTTAGGAAATGGAAAAACTTGGAAAAAATTACATTAAGTGAAGTAAGCCAGGCCCAAAGAAACACAGGTCCCATGGTTTCCCTTATTTGAAATATCTAGTATATGTGTGAGTCAAGCGGAAAAGGACAGATAATGTGATGTTAGGAAAATGAACCCTTAGATATGTATTGTAATATTTTTTCTTTCATGCATGTGTTTCTAATGCATTTATAAAATTATTTCTTTGTTGCTTTGTATGTAGCTCCACCACCGTATATCCCCCACTTTTACTATATTTGATGTTAGTATAACTTGTGGAGAAGATGGGGAAAAGCAAGTCGTTTAAGGATTCAGGTGGACCTGTTGCAACAATGAGAAGTATAAGTTGTCATGTCAAAAACGAGCTTTACAACGTAGGTGAGGGGGGGGGGGGAGGAGAGGGGGAAGGATTGTGTGGGGAGGAGGGGGGAGCCTGGGAAAGGATGTGAAGGGTAAACAAAGGAGGAGGCTGCAATGCTTGGTAAGAAATGTATGCATTATCCTGCCCATGTAATTGTAACCCCTCTGTACAATACGTTCACAAATAAAATAAATTTAAAAAATAAATTAAAAAAAAAGAAGTGTTGTCCTTTGTAACAGACAATGTAATCCAAGAAATGGGTGATTTAACTCTATTCTTCTCCATACATCTTGTTGAGCAAAAGCAAGACCAAGAGAAAAATAATCTATTGAAATAATTTTGCAAAGAATAATTTCACTTTTCCTGATATGGTATCTAAGGAAAGTCTTAAGAGAGAAGATAAAAGTCGTAAGAGTGAAGATAAAAATGGATTATTCTTTAGTTTCCTCTAAGCATCTTGTTAGCAAAATATATCTTTGAGGTTAGAATTTATTGAACCAAAAAGGGGTGGAATACTTATTTTTGTGGGCACATTAGACACAAGAAGATTTCAAGGTAAAAGAAAAAAGAAAAAAATTATAGCTAAATATTTGTGATTACAGGTTCTTGGACTGTTTTTTTGGAGACAAAGATTTGCATTAGTGTTGGTCTTCATTAACATAGTTGTTGGGTTTCTGTGTCAACCAAATGAAAAGGGGAAGTTTAATGGACTCATTTGGACAAGTAAACAGCATGATAGAAAATAATGGCAAATAATATTTAATGAATTATTTTGAACAATTATTTTGCGAGAACGAAGAAGGAAAGATATAATTCAAAATCACTTGACTTTATTAAAAGTATGAAAATAGAGTAGTGAAGAGATCGAGAGAAAACAAAGAGGACTGCTTTCTCTCCAGTGGAGTAATAGGTTCTTGATCTTGTTTCTTCCATTCTGTTTTCACAAGCTATCAAGTGTGCCTCAGGACTCGAGTATCCAGTTCAAAGAGCATTCACAGAAGAAAATATTTGCAGTAGATACAGGTGAATTATAACCTTAGACAATCTATTTAAATCTGTTTAAAATTCTCCCCTACCCCAAATTGCCCTCTTTGAAAAGCTTTGTTTGCTTTTCCAAAGACTGACCTTCATTAATGATTTAAAATTTTTAGAGGATATATTCATACTCTCTAGAGATTGTTGTTTGGTTGTAATTTTTGTGTGTTTTTGTTTGTTGTTGTGTTTTTAACTGAATTTCAAAAGGTTGTGCAAGTGTGTTACAATTAAATATGTCCATCAAATTGTCTAACGCTCCTGGATCAGAGTCACTCCTTCTATCAATCTGAACCAACCCTTTCTCCAAGATTCATTTCAGATTTACCGCTTTCTTTATTACATGTGTACATTGAGTATTCTAGCTTTACTTGCCCATTGTTCTATTTTTCATTCATTCTATTTCTTTACTATTGTTCCTCTCTGGTTTCAATTTCCTGATATTCATTCTGTTAAACTTCCTGTTAATTCTTTGAAAGGTTTACATACATTCCGTGGAGTTTCAATCCCACATATACTTGAACTGATGTCAGCTTATATTTCCATAATTCATTCATCTGCAATAACAAATTTGCAAGACTGGAGATGTGAAGCACTTAGACATGATTTTATTCTCATTCATTTGGAAGATTAACCTTTAGTCAGCAAGAAAGTTTAAAAATGACTTAGAATGTATTCCTAACTACTAGTTTTTATAAATGGCTTTGTAAAATATATGTGATTATTTTATTTTACATAGGATAATATTTTGTACTACCTATAAGTTTTGGAAAAAGAAGAAAACTAAAATTTACTAGTGTAGAGGAATATGATAATAAAAGAAGACATATTTTATGTTTGTCACATCTCTGATCAGTACCCATATGCAAGACTTAAAGTCATATTTCTTACTATGTTAGACAGATAGGGAAAACATAAAACAACACATGATAAGGCAACTCTTAGTGACTTTTTAAAAGGTACGTTTTTATGTGATGAAATTTATTACCTAATATTTGGGTTTGAAATATGGGAGGCTGATCTATTTAACATATTTCTGGAAGGCACCTACTGAACAACACAAATGGTGGGGGTACTCTTTCTACACTTTAATGAATGAATTTGTTTGGTATTGGTGCTGGGTAAGTAAATCAACTCTATTGTAACTTGCTTCCTACACTTGAAAACCTTGTAATGTCACTATCATCTACTTGTCAAGTGTTATTTTGGCAAATGTGATTTTAAATAGTTTATTTGAAAATGAATATACTTTCAGGAGATTAAATGTAGGTTATCATTGGTTTGAGAATGACATTTTTATACTACAGAACCTAGTTTTCTGAAGTACCAGTGTTTTGAAGCACTAAGTATCTTCTTAATGGTTTTCTAAATTAAATTTGACCTCTAAATCAAGTTTTCCTAGCCTTGGTAGAACAATTATGGATCTATCATTCCAGAAACTATTTTTTGGCCAACTTTTGCTGCACTGAAATCTTTCATTAATCATTAGGAGAGGGGTATTAAAAATAATCTTGTTCATTTGTGATTTTGTTCACTCATATGGCCTGGTCATCTGTAAATTGAAAGTTTGAACTACAGTACTTTCTCTCATATTTAGTGATCTTATCTTTCATTTCAAGTTTCATTGCATTTCACAGTTGATTACTGCTAATTCCTATAAGGAATTTGGGCCTTGAAATATATTATAGGACATGAGAAATGAGATTAGTCTTCAATTACTTTCATTTGGCATGTTGCATGGGCCTAGGTTAGAAGTCTTGCCCTTGTTATCTGATGATGCAGATAACTTGAACCTGGTATCCTAGGACCCGTGGGTCCTGCAGAAGAATAATAGCTTTTAGACATTATATCAGCAAAATTTGGGTATAATCAGTAAGTATGCTTCAGAAATATGGAGAAAAACCCTTTGGGACCAGCGAGTTAAAACAATAAACAGAGCATCAGAATAAAATCCTTTATGCATTAGCGGAAAACAATACTGTTATTTTACCATGTGAATTCAGAAGACAACAAACACTTAGAAGGTATCACAAGTTTATACCGAAGACATTGCATTGATACTTTTTATATTCTAATTTATATTCTAAACCTAATTATTTATATTCCAATCTATTTATGAGAATAAATGTAAATATATTTGTCAAACTATCAATTCTAATAAGATTCACTGTGTGAAATTTAAAATCAGTACATATAAATATAAAATATATAAGTATATATAATATAAAAATTGTTTTGCATTGTTCTGTTGTGGTTAGGGTATAAAGGCAACTCTGTTTTAAAGTATTATTCCATTATCTCTACCTCAGTTTTTGGTAAAGTTAGACTTAAAACTTTACCATTTGTTGATTTACAGCCTAGAGGCAAGAGGAAACACTGTGATTAAAACATTACCAATTTAAGGCCTAATATCGAGGAGAAACGTATGGACTTCTCCAGGAGCTATGGACATATTTGGTGATAGAAAGTCCGTAGTGTAAGTTCCTGCCTGGTTGGATGATAGACAGGAAAGGACAGTAGGTAATCATGCATATGAACAATTTTTTCACCTTCTTGGCTTTAGCTACTTTTGAAATGATAAGTATAGTAAACAATTATATTTTGATAAAATACCTTCTATTCTGAACAATTCTGACAGAACTGTTCATCTCTCTATGATCTCTTGTAACTAAGGTTAGTTTTGTTCCAGTAGACAATCTATGCTGTCAGGGTAAGATATTCTGATTGGTCTGTTCCTACATGGAAGAAGGATAAAGGGTCAGCTAGACATTTGTGCCAGCAAGACCTCATTTGGGAAATTTTAAGTTGCACAAGTTTAGAAGTAGCTCTTAAGCAAGGCTTACTTTGAATCCATTAGCTCCACAAAGCTAACTCAGTTGTGATAAATAAATACTTGAAAAGCAATCACCTTTGGACTTAGCTGTAAAGGCTTCAAATATGATCGAATTTAAAATGAAGAAGACAAAATAGTCATTGACAAAAAATTGCAAATAAAATAAAATTAAATTAAATTAAAAATAAAATTAAATATAAAATTGCAAATGTGAGCAATCTACCAAACAATGGGTTTTTCCCATTATACAAAGAATTTTAGAGAAATAAGATCAATAGCATATTTAGGAACAATAAGGGATCCTTGTTATAAGTATTCAACCATGGATATATGCCTGTAGGAAGATTCCAACATTAAGTACTTAAATTTAGAGGATACTACATGTTTCAGCAGCAGGTCTACCCAAATTACAACAATACAGAGATTAACATGGCACTTGCAGAAGGATGATATGAAAATTTGTGAAGTATTCCATATTTTTCATTCTTCAAATGCAAGAAATGAAAAAAAGTTATTAAAAGGTGATTACAAAAACACAAGTGTAACAAGACCTGTAATTCATAGAATTAAAGGTTAGTTTGACATCAGTATATTAAATCTTCACCTGAGAAAGGGCTTTACATATCATAACCTTTACAAAACTTGAAATTAGTTAACATTGTCATTTTATCCCAAAGAAATAAAAAAATACAAGGACCTAGGAAAAAAGGAATCTTAAATTTTTCTATATGGAATGCAATCTGAAAGGACACATTAATGAACATATACATTATATAACAATGTAGAATTCAAATTATTATATGTAGGAGCGAATTAAATAGATTATGGACATTATACAAACATAGATATACTTTTTTCAGAAAAATGCCATGAACATCTATAGTGTCTATACTATTCTTTTCAAAAGATGTTAAAATTATTTCTGATTCAAAAAAATCACAAACTCTCTTGAAATCATTATAGATGTATACAAACAACTCTTTAATACATTTTGACATCAAAGTCAGACAATTCACTTGGAAGAATACCATGGAATCCATGAATTTTTAAAGTAAGATATTGCTGTTGCTTTGTATTGTGAAAAAAATTGTAGGGACACAAAGGATGGACTGGCATTTTTGAAATTTAAGACACTTAACCATACCATTACAACTTAGGAGAAGAATATGTACAGTCTTCCACAACTTCAAAGAGGTAGTAATACTTACTTATCCTTTTGGAAATATCAAATGCAGTTTCTTCCAAGTTGTTCTTCAGACCTGGTTTCATATAATGGTTCCACAGAAGGAGATACAGCATATTGTTGTTATTTCTATTCCCAGCAGCGAGATGCAAGGGGGTCAAGAGACCTTTAGTTTGGGGACTGGTATCTGCATCATGATGAATTAAGAAAGAAGCCACTCTGGTATTATTCCACATATAAGCACTGTGCAGGTGTGTCTAGCCATTCAGAATTATTGCATGAATATCTGCCTTAAGCTACCAACTCATAGACAATGTCTAAGTGTCCACTCTAGGCTTCCGATGAAGAGGGTTATACTCATCCTCATCCCTAGTATTCATCTGGGTGGCCTTTTTGGAAAGTAGTCTCCACACCATAGTAAGCTGAATAATTTCAGGATCCAAAAGAGGAAATTTTCTTGGGTCCTACTCCATTTTTTTCTTGCAATTGATACTATTCCTCACTTTTTCATCTTAATTTCTGTCTTCCTCAGAATTGCCTAACCAGAGACTTTGAGTGCCAGGGGGAATGAGATGTCCATGTTTTTCCCCAATAGTTCACATTGGTTGAACTGGTCAGAAAAATCTGATGAATTTTCTGCATATATTTATTCACCATGATTTTTTATTTTATCTTTTTCCATTTTTACTACTCGAAATTATTCTAACTGGAGAGTAGGGAATTTAGAGAGAGCAGAGGAAAGATTTTCCTCAATATTCAAAGGTACAGACTGAAAATGAGGACCAGTGGTGTCTTCATGTGCAGCTTATTCTAGGAATGAGAAAATAGGAAACAATGCCTTCTATGTAAATGATTTGGGAAATACAATGTTCTAGTGTGAGAGAACTCACTATTCAACATATGGACTTAAAGAGCTTTCTAATAGCTTTCTAATGTTAGTATTTAACATTCGAAAAATGTAGAATGCAATAGTAAAATAGAAGTCCTTTGTATGACTACCTAAATTCTTGTTTTTTAAAAGATATTTGTTGTCATCTAAAAATACGCCTATCTATTGTCTTCAGGTGATTTTGATGATTGAAGATGCTTAATGAGAAGTCAAAATGTATTAGTAGTCCTTTGCTATCAATTAAATTTCACTTTTTCTTCTTGGAGGATATAATGATCAAAGCACGCAATCAGCAAGCAATCGTTCAGAATCATGCTTCCAGTGCAAGTGAATCACCAGTAAGTAATCCTCGATACCATTATCCACAAAGATTTGTCACAGATACAATCACCCTGCCCTCTCTAGCTGCTTTCCTAGCCTGGACCTATTCCTTCATTGTACAGGAAAAGTGTGATTCAATAGATTTCAGTCAGATCTGTTAGTAGAATTATCAAGTATTTAGATTCTTTTTTTTAAAATTAGCTGTGGGGCATGAACTCTGGGCCAGGGCACTATCCTTGAGCTCTTCAAATCAAGGCAAGCGCTCTACCACTTGAGCCACAAAACCACTTCTGGATGGTTCTGTTTATGTGGTGCTGATTTGGGAAATGGTAGAGCAGAAAGTGAAATGATGCAACCAAAAATATAAAAACAAAATAAATTAGGATAATTATGGAGCAATCATATTGTCTATGAGAACCATGAAAGAGAGAGAGGAAAAGAGATCCAGATGTGCAATGACCTAGCTAGCCACAAAATCCATGCTTCTAATCAATTTACAGAGCAAACAATTTTTTTAAGAGATAGAAATAGAATATATGTATTTACTTGAAATTAGTAAATATATTTTTAGTAGCCTACATAAAGAGTCAGAGCTTTGACCAAATTACAGACAAGAATCTTAAACCTTGGGCTAGGATGGTGGCTCAGTGGTAGAGTGCTTGCCTTGCAGCTTACTACCGTGCGGAGAATACTTTCCAAAAAGGCCACATATGAATAATAGGGATGAGGATGAGTAAACTCCTTTTCATTGGGAAGCCCAGAGTGGACACCTAGACATTGTCCATGAGTTGGTAGCTCAAGGCAGATATTCATGCAATAACTGTGAATGGCTGGACACCCATTCACAGTGCTTATATGTGGAATATATTGCAACAGCACACACACACACACACACACACACACACACACACACACACACACACACATCATCATCATCATCATTATCATCATCATCAAATTTCTTCATAAGTATTTTTTGCATATGGTCTTAAGAATAAATTTACATTATTAACTTGAATTTCTGACAGGACAATATCATCACTGTACATCTTGGTTGTATGCTCTCAGTTTTAAATTACTATTTAAGTATGTGCATTAGATAAGTATAGAGAAAAGTAGGAGCCACTCTGGTGGCTCAGGTCTTTAATCCTAGCTAATCAAAAAGATGAAATCTGATGATTGTGCTTTGAAACCAGACCAAGAAAAAAAAGTCCATTAGATTCTGATTTGAAAGTAACCACAAAAGCTTGAAATGGAGCTGTAGGATAAGCATTAAATTGCTAGCCTTGAGAAAACTAAAACAAAAAAAAAATAACAAATTCTGGAACAGAGTCAGGCCCTGAGTTCAAGCTCTAGTATAAGCACCAAACTAATGAATTAATTAATTAATTAAAAATAAATTAAGTGGTCGCATGTGGAGAGGCAGGTAAAATGTAACAATCGTGGACACTGGATTATGTATTATTTTGTAATAAGGCAAGTTATCATTTTTCCTAATCACTAATATTTTATTTGAACTTTTTTGTACAGTAAATCCTGAATTTGGCATGCATGTATATGTGTTTATAAATGTGCGCACATGTGTGTGTATATGCGTGAGTGTGTGCATTTGCAATGTTGCTTGCCAATGTGGACAGAGTGAGGCTGAAAAGAGCTGTGTTGAAATATAGTTATTTATCACTGTTCCATCCTGTTATTTCAGTGGAACCACCCTTCTGTACATTTTATTTGTCAAATAATAACATCATCATAAATAAAGCATTTACACCATTAAGTTAGATAAAAGAGATCACTTTCAGTTAAAAGAGATCACTTTCAGTTCTTAGTATATATTAGGCAATAAGATACACATATAATTAGGTAGTGAATTATTGATGTAAGATGACTGTCAGTACAAAATATGTATTTGACCTCTTAAATTGGATATACTTTTAAGATATACTCATGGAATGATTTTGACCTACTCGACCAAACAAGTATTACTCGCTGGTTATTCCTGTGAAACTCAAGGTGGATAAACTCTTTCCAGATTTCTGTTGAAAATAACTTTCTTTGTAAGATCATATCTATTCACACTAAGATAATAAACCCCGTATTTTTTAGGTTTGAATATCCCATCATATTGACTGAAAATCAGTATTGTGGATATGTTTGTTAGATATACATTGCAAAAACAAACAAAAAGCATGTGTCACCTCCAGATTGTGGATGCATTTGAAGTTGTTTTGTACATACAAATGTTTCTTCATTAATTGTTCTTTTGTGGGAGTAACTATCACAACTTTAACAAATAAGGCTTTTTGAATATCTTTTCCAATATAAATAACATCCCAGAGCAAGTCTTGCAATTTCTGAAACCCCTTTGAATATTTCAATGTTATTTCAGTTCATTGACTATACAGCTAAAAGCATTTCTGAAATAAACATTGTTAAAATCTGAAAATGTTAATGGATATAAAGGCTTTTTATGCATCATTTTATGAAAAGCCAGTTTTTATGAAACTAAAAGATATAGAATAAAAGAATGGAAGTGAATTGGGTGAGCTAATTATTAGTATAACTTTGTTTTCTATTAGCACAATCCTTTGAACGTACATGATGAAGTTAAATTATGTGCTTTTTGACACTATGCTTCAGTTATTTTTAGAATCTTTGTAGTTATAAGAGTGAATTTGTAGTATAAATAAATGTCTTTGAAAATGATTAGGATTAATCTTGTGTTTTGTGTCCTACTCCCCCAAAAATGAGTTATTTTCAAGTGTTAATAGTTTATAATTGAATCTTCAGTATCATAAGAAATTTTGAAAAATGGATTGTGCGGGGAAGATGTAGTCGCCTCTTCTGCCAACCTGCCCTTTGCCTCCGCACTTCTCTGGGGCCAGCAGCAGCCCGACCAGGGGCCCGGGGCCGCAGGCTCAGACAACGGCCATGGGCTTGGTGTCCAACCAGCAGTTGGGAGGTGGCTTCGCCAAGGCAGCGGAGAAGGCACCCGAGGAGGCGCAGGAGGATGCCGCTCAGGTGGCTGAGGAGCCTCAGCTGTTGCACAGGGCTGGCATCTGTAAGTAGTTCAATGTGCGCAGAGGGTTCGGCTTCCTATCCATGACAGCCCGCATCAGGGTAGCGCTCGACCCCCTGGTGGACGTCTTTGTGCACCAGAATAAGCTGCACATGGAGGGCTTCCAGAGCCTGAAGGAGGGAGAGGCTGTGGAGTTTACCTTTAAGAAGTCTGCCAAAGGCCTAGAATCCATCCAAGTCACTGGGCCCAGTGGGGTGTTCTGTATTGGGAGTAAGAGGTGGCCAAAGGGGAAGAACATGCAGAAGAGCAGATCCAAAGGAGACAGGTGCTACAACTGTATTGGTCTAGACCATAATGCCAAGGAATGCAAGCTGCCACCACAGCCCAAGAAGTGCCACTTCTGCCAAAGCATCAACCACATGGTGGCCTCCTGTCCACTGAAGGCTCAGCAGGTCCCCAGTTCCCAGGGAAAGCCTGCCTACTTTAGGGAAGAAGAAGAGATCCACAGCCCTGCCCTGCTCCCTGAGGCCCAAAATTGAGCCCCCAGAGTCGGGGGGGGCAACTCTAGCTAGCAGGAAGTTTCAAGGAGCAGGCATCAATCGGCAAAGTGGAGAAAGTTGGAATATGGATTGGGTTGGCGAGTAGCTGGCTCTTCCATACGTCTCAGGCCAGGATGTCCCAGTATCATCCCATCTTCTCTTTTGATGAAGGGAAGGGGTGATGCATAGTAATCCCATCATGATCTATCCCAATTCAAGTGAGGGGCTTTGGGGGAACCACTTGTGAAACCTGCGTACTTTATATGATAATCTTCACCTGACCTACATGCTTCCCCTCCCTCCCCCCCAGCCTCCAGCTTCTAAAAGTGACCCAGATTGCCAAGTTGTTCCTTTAAAGAAGGATGTGTCCAATTTCTCTTGCCAGGGTGTGAAACAATTAAGCACCAGTCCAGCAGATCCACGGGCTCAAATCCCCAAGGTGTAGTATCCCGGGTAGGAGGACCTGTCAGGAGCAAGGCAGGGTTGTTTTGTTTTGTTTTGTTTTTTGTCTCTCCACCACCTCCTCCACTCCACATCTTGTTTCCTCATCACCCTATCTTGAGCTGTAGTGCTGGGAGAGCTGGTCCAGGCATTGGGTTGTGATGACAGGCAACATGGGTGACTAGGGAATGGCTGCAAACCTGCTGCTCTGAGCTTCTCCCTGCTCCCGTCCCCATTTCTGGGCCAATGTGATTGTAATTTATTTGTTCCCTTGGATTACTGCACCTTGGGTCCCCGCTTTCTCCAGGATGCCAAACCTGCAATATCTGTGTGAATGACGTATCTTGTGCATTTTAACTTTTTTTTTCTTATTATAAATATTCTGGTTTTGTATTTTTATATATTTTAATCTTAAGGCCCTCATTCCTGCACTGTGTTCTCAGGTACATGAGCAATCTCAGAGATAAATGGCCAACAGCTCCAGGTCGGCATAGCAGGAAGACTTTGTTGTTTTTATCACCATGGAGAGCAATCATTTGGAGTGCATATCCTATTGAACGACTTCATTTTTGCCAATTAGAGCTGGCTTTTTTGCCATAGGGTCCTCTTGAAACCCCCTCAACACTTGGAAATGTTTCATGGGAGACTAGGTTTTTAATTGGGTTGCCCCATGACTTGTTCTCCTTCTGCTGGAAGAATGGAAATTAGTCTAAACAGGAAACGGTGGTTCAGACAAGGTAGAAGACGACCAAAGAGGAAGCCAAGGTTAGTAATGATTGTCTAATCCTATGGCTCTGCGACTTGTTTTCTTTCCATATACTATATCTATCCTTTACTAGGTTAGGTTGGGATTACTGTGCAAATAACTGTATATGTATTTTTTTTCCTCTAAGGAATGGGAATTGATATGTTTGGATTTTAAGACCACAGATTTGTGTCCCCCTTCTACTAGCCATGCAGGGATGGATCTATAAAAAGCAAGGACCAAATCCTCAGTCTCGGCTTCCAGGGAAACCCATAAGTGTAGGCCTCTCTCTGGAGCCCGTGTCCTGCCCTGCTGCATAATTGTTCATAGTGTTGTGTTAGCTAAAGGAGAAAAAGGAGGTTTCGTTTACAAGCTGTGAGATCACCACAAACCTACCTCATGTGTTAAAATGGGACAAATGCAATAGAATGCATTGGATGATGTGTGTCTGATCCTAGTTTCTTGTCTTCCCACAAATGCTGCCCCCTCTAGTTAATTGTATTTGTCTAGGCTCTGTAGGACTTTACTGAGTTTCTGAGTTGGTCATTTGCTAGATGGCCTAGTTTGTGTAAATAATAATATGTGGGTCTTTTCTCCATGTTCTTTTTGGAGTTTTATTGTTTACAAACTTCTTTTAGAATTGAGAAAAACAGCCAAAGCATCTTTGACAGAAGGTTCTGCACTAGACAAAAGGATCTGAAGCTAAGTTGGGGGAACTTCTAAAGTGAGGATCTTGAACCAGTTTTTCTTTTGTTCCCTCACTTCCCCTATTTCCCATTTTGGACTAGATCTTCGTTGGTAAAAATAATAATAAGTCCCTATCCTCTAACCTTTTCTCCCTCAAAAGAAAACCTACATGCCCATACACAGATGACTCTTGGAATGTCTCTTCAACTTTTATGTGACTTATGCAAAGATTCTGAAGACGCTAGTGCTCCAACCTCTCCACCCCCCCCTACACACACACCTTGTTCCCAACCTGAGTCCATGTTTTTTTAAACGTAATTCTCATCAAATATGACATTTGTGACCAAACCTGCTTGTTCTGTAATACTAGAGAAAATCAATTGGGCTTTCCATGTAGAAAGTGGGGTCAGGAGACCAGGAAAGGGAATATGAATGTATGTTAAAGTCACTCAGGAACTTGTACACAGGTGCAAGAAAAGTTATGTCAAAGTGGCCACAGATTGTTTAATGGGAGACGAATGTAACGCCATGTTTACTGCTAGAAACCAAAGCTTTGTGAGAGAACTTGAATTTATGGGGAGGGAGGCTGGAAAAGTGTGTACCTGTCTGTCCTTTCTCTGATCCCTTCAGACTAAAGCTTCCTTGGGCTTTTATGATACCAGTACTGCGGTGTTTTATTTCATGATTGATTTGTGCTGTACCCGAGTACTTCCTTTCCCCCTTTCTAATAATTTTTTTAAACACATAATGACTCTTCCCTTACCTTTCTTTTCCTGGGAAAATACAATGAAGAAATAAATAAATGAATACTTAAAAAAAGAAATTTTGAAACAATGTAGTATTATTGATGTCTTTTTTAGGGGGTGGAGTCTGGTAGTGGGGCCTGAACTCTGGGCCTGGGCGCTGTCCCGCAGCTCTTCAGCTCAAGTCTAGAGCTCTTCCACTTGAGCCACAGCGTCACTTCCGGCTTTTTTCTTTTTGCTTATGTGGTGCTGAGGAATCGAACCCAGTGCCCCATGCATGCATGGCAAGCACTCTACCACTGAGCCACCTTCCAGCTCTTTATGTCTTTTTAAACCAATTGTATTCAGAAGTTGGAAAGGCTTTAATTCATGCTTAGGTCTTGTTTTCTATGATTTTTTTTTGGTCCGGTCATGGGGCCTGAACTCTGGGCTTGGGCACTGTCCCTCAGCTCTTCAGCTCAAGTCTAGTGCTCTACCACTTGAGCCACAGCGCCACTTCGCGCTTTTTTGTTTTTGTTTTTTGTTTTTTTTTTGCTTATGTGGTGATGAGGAATCGAACCCAGGGCCTCAGACATGCAAGGCAAGCCCTTTAACCACTGAGCCACCTTCCCAGCCCTGTCTATGATTTTTTATCCTCTCATTCCTAACATTAATGATAGGTCAGTCTGCATTTTTGGGTACATGAAAGGTAAAATATTTATCTGGGGTCAAAGTGATTTTTATATCAGTCTTGCTTTAATAGCATTTTAAAGTATACCTTTCTCTCAAAATGTTGGGTATAAAAAGCAGTCAAAAAACTTCTAGGGCTGGGAAGGTGGCTCAGTGGTAGAGTGCTTGCCTTGCATGCCTGAGGCCCTGGGTTCGATTCCTCAGCACCACATAAGCAAAAAGAAAAAAGCCAGAAGTGGCGCTGTGGCTCAAGTGGTAGAGCGCTAGCCTTGAGCTGAAGAGCTGAGGGAGAGAGCCCAAGCCCACAGTTCAGGCCCCAAAACCGGACCCCCCCAAAAAATTTAAAAAACCTTCTAATAGTAAACAATTTAGGTGAGCTACAATGTGGAAATGATTGGTCCATAAGACATGCAGTCTCTTTCCATCAGGAATTGGGGAGGTCATTCTTTCAGTAAGACAGTGTTAAACAGAGGTAGGGTCCCCAAGCAGTTCAGTGTTGAGTGAAGGGATAGAATATGATTTCTGCTATTTTGACCTAGAAATCAAGAAAGTTATTCTTTAGCAGTTCCTTTCACCAGAGAGGTATGTATTGATTATGAACTTTGAGTTTTCATATTACAGTTACCTATTTTCTAACAAAGACAAAGTGAAATATTATGAGTGTACACAATAATTATGGGAAATTTTCCTCGAATTTGTAGACTAAGTGCTAGTATTTTAGTCATGAAATAGAATGAGGTTAATTGATATATTCGGAGATGGACCTCAGGCTAACACTTACCATGTGTGCAATGTTGTACTAGTAATTACAACACTGAAGACTTCAATATCATCATCAGAAAATTAAAAATGTAAGTAGTTCCACTTTATGCAATTATTCTGAGGATTAAATTAGATACCAAGGGTAAAGTATTGGAAAAACAAACAACTAGCATTTGGCAAATTCTACCTGTTATTTTATCATGTGATGAATTCTAACATTTTTACTCTGATTTTATATTGTGTCTCTTTATGATGTGCAATGTGATGTATTGATATTCATTGCATTGATCATTTTTCTGTCACTATAAGGAAAATACCTGAAAAGAAAATTTCTGAGGAGGAAACTATTATATTGTTTCATGGTTTAAAAGAACACAGTTTAAGATCTCCATTGTTTTTAATTATATTTTTATTATCTTAACTAGTTGTACAAAGGAATTTCCATTCTATAAGTCATGTTTTTATGTACAATGGATCTTTATATAACTATTCCCTACCCTTCAGAATCTCACCAGACTTTAATTTTTTCTAGTTTCATACTATCTGCATTGAATATTTTGTCTTCACTTTCTTCCTCCATAACTCTCTTTATTCCTTCCCATTCACTTCCCCTCACATCTTCCAAGTGATAGTTTCCCAGTATTAATTTTGTTGGATTAAAAATTTAATTTGATAAAAAATGACATCATTTAAATATTCCTCTGCAAATGGCATGATTTGGTTAATATTGCTGTGTAAACTTGTATAAAGTTCTAGCTTCCAAATATGAGACAGAACATGGGTCCTTTTTGTGTCTGGCTCTGATTTAGTTTACATATTTTTACATCTATCCATTTCATTGCAAATAACGTAACAGTCTTCATAATGGATAGGTACAATCGACTTACGTATATATGACACACTTTTGCCAACCATCACTCCGCCAAAGGGCATCTGGGCTGTTTCTATAACTTGGCTAAGGTGAATAGTGCAATAGTGAACATGGTTGTGAAAGTGATTTTACTGTAACCTTTTGGAAGAATTCATCACTATCTTTCTGGGAGCAGTCCTCTAACTTGTTTTCCAGAATAAGCACATCCTTCCCTTCATCTCCATCACAACGTTTTGCAAGTCCTCAAAAACACACTACCCTATATAGGTCTCAATAAGCTAAAAGCACACAGTGCCCATATTCTTTCAATACATTTTTAATAATTGTACTTATAATTTACGGAACACCTTCTATGTACTTTCCTATTGTGGGAATGAGAGACATAACAGACTGAAAGTAAGAAATATGCATTTTAGTTAGCTATTATCATATTTAAAATCTTTTTCAGCTCTAACTCATAGCCTCGCTTACTATTATTTTAATCTTTATATGATTACTTCATCTATCGCCTAAATTATAACAGGTGAGTTAAATACAAAGGCAAAAAGTGTGGTTTGATTTTGACACTCATGTGTGAGGATGCACAATATGGGCAAATAGAAGGATTGGAATAAATAGCAGTTATCCTTTTTGCTAAAGTAGAGATGGTTTTCCCAAACTGATTCTTACAATTCATATTGCATTAAACAAAAAGAAACATGTAACACTTCTCTTTGTTTTGCTCCTTATTAACTTTTGTTTCCATTTTATTTTATAATGAAGGATGATTTCATGAATCTACTGTAGATGAAAAAATATGTTGAAATATTTCTATCTATGCATTGATCTATACATACACACATATATTACACAGGTTACAATGATAATTTATAACGTCTGTAACTATACAATTTACTAAATTATTAAAAACATCGACGGCTCATGCCTGGAATCCTGTTTGCTCAGGAGGCTGAGATCTGACAATCGTGCTTTGAAACCATCCTAGGCAGGAAAGTCCATGAGCCTCTTATCTCCAAACAACCAACAGAAAATCAGAATTGGAACTGTGGTTCAAAGTATTAGAGTGGTATCCTTGAGAGAAAAAGCTCAGGGACATCACCCAGGCTCTTAGTTCAAGAACTATAATCTACCTCCAAAAATCTATTTAATTTACACCTTTGTAAGTAGAGTATTTCCATCACCCAAATGCACATCCATGCACATTTGCAAAGTAACTCTGTTTTGTCTGAAGTACCAATAAACATTATCACTAAAGTAGAAAGCATTGGAACGTAGGTTCATTCTATCTCTCTCATAGATTTTTCTCCACTCAAATACTCAAGTGTTACAATTGTTCTAATTATTTAAAATCATAGTTTTTGTCTTTATTACCTCTAATATTAGAGTTTGAATTGAGTGTTTTGTGCCACTTAAATGTGTGTTCTTACCACTTTGTCATGCCCCCAGCCCTAAGTTATCCTGATTATTTTTCAGCAAGAAACTGATCTTTGCTCTCAGTTTACTTGATGTTATTCTTCCTGGAATTAAGAATAACAGGTGCATGGCATTGTGTACAGAACTTTCTGTTCAGTCTGGGCTTTAGCCACTATCCTCACAATATTGCATTCCCATGTAGTCAGGATTTTCATAAGCTTGTCAGAGCTGATTTTTTTTAAATCTTTCATTTCCTGCAGGTTCTTGAGTACTGAATTAATTAGTGTTTTCTTGGGTTGTTTTGTTTCATTTGAATCTCTGTGTTGAGTTGCTCCTCACATTTCCTTTTGCTTCTTTCCCTCAAGTTCTTACCTAAAGTGCTGAGAAACCAATTCTTCTTTCTCAAGATAGTCAGGGTGAACATTATTTATTCCAAAGCAATTTCAGTAACATTTAAACACCTTCATATCTATGAATGGTAAACACATGCTAAGTGCTGAGAAGGGTGTTTTTATTTTCATGGCAGCCTTTGGCATACACAGGCAGATCATGAAATATATGAATAAAATAAAACTACAGATGCATGCCTGGAGGAGAAAAAGCTATTATTAATTGTTTGACAGAGGTTTCTCTTCTAGGGAAAGAAAAATATTGCTTGGTGCAGGATTTCACAAAATCATATTGCTAGGAGGAACCTAAACTATCATCTAATACTACAGACTTAATACCACTTGAGCCACTGCACCACTACTGGCTTTTTAGTGGTTTATTAGAGATAAGAGTCTCATGGAATTTCCTTCCCGGGCTGGCTTTAAACCGTTATCCTCAGATCTTAGACTCCTGAGTACCTAGGTTTACAGGTGTGACCTACCTCAATCCTTATACAAAAATTTAAGATAAAAATGATTATCAATCTAAATGTGAGATGTAAAAACCTATAAGACATAAACGTAAAAATTCATGACATTGTATCAGTAAAGGTTTCTAAATGGAAAGCACTAGTGGCTAAAGAAAAGCAAGAATATAGTGGATTATATCAAGTGATAGCCTTTCATATTTCAAAGGAAGTGAAAGCATATCAAACAGATAGAGGGAATATATTTGTTAATGCTACAAGGTGAATTCTACAATGATTCTGAATGTTAAGTACTTTTATATCTTCTAATTCTATATAATTTTTTTCCTGAATAGGATATTTTTTAAAGAACATTTGTAAATTAATAGTCAATAATAGGAGCATATGATATAAGTTCCTCTTTAGTATCTAAGAAAAAAGAAAAAGAAAACTCACTAGTAGGACCCTAATATAAGAAGATGACACAAAATATAGTAATGCATTTGTGGAGAAATTGATAAATTCCTCATAATGATCGATTTGAATAATACTGCAATCATTTTAGCAAGCAAGTTTTCAAGTCTTAGACTTCAAAAAGAATTGTATAGGATCCATTCATTACACTTCTATGAATGTATTAAAGAGAAGTAAAAAAAGTGTTTGGACAGGGAATTGTAGTTCATTGACAGGGCACTTGAATAGTATGTATAATACCCTGGAAAAAATCCCCAAAATCAAATTTTGAAAAGACAAACTATAGAGGATGTATGCTGGATAAATTCCTATAACAGAATTTTATATCTATTTTAATGTCTGTTCTATAAATTTATAGATTTCTATTTGAAGAAATGCAAGTTTGTGAAAATTATGCTTTGAAAACCTATGAAAGTACAATTCACTTCCAAAACTAAAATGTCTACAATAAAAGGAGGTTATATATTGCAAGTGAATTACATGTCAGAAAAAAAATTGTTAAAAATTCATCACACAAAATGCAGAATACCTAAAGAGATGTTTTTGGTGTTGGCTAAAAACTCTGTAGACAACAGCGTTTAAAACAAAGATGTGATTTCTGTTTATTTTGAGGGTTTTTTTGTATGTTATTTTGAGTTTATAAAGAGAACTCAATCAAATAGTCTATTTGATAACTGGAATACCTAGGAATTATGCATCACTTATAAGTAATTGATAACTTCTTCTTTTTTATTTTATTTTATTTTATTTTATTTGTGAACATACTGTACAGATTGGTTACAATTACATGGGCAGGATAATGCGTATATTTCTTACCAAGCATTGCAGCCTCCTCCTTTGTTTACCCTTCACATCCCTTCCCAGCTTTCCCCCTCCCCCCCAGTCCCAATCCTTCTCCCCCCCCCCCCCCCGCTTTGGACATGACAACTTGTACTTCTCATTGCTGCAACTTTTTCTGGAAAAAACTTTTAGCAAATGACAGAAGACACAAATCTATGCATCTGCATTTTATGAAAGCCATATATTACTTGCTGAATACAGTTGCTTTTCTCTACTTTGCTAGGTAAAAAAATGTATTCTCAAGTTAAGAGCTAAAAGCAGTGAAAAGAAACAAAATACACAATCATCTTTATTTATTTGTGAAAATAACAAATGAAATAAAAGAATTCCACTTAAGGGACTCCAATATTAGTATCTATGAAGCTGTTCCTGAATGCCAAAATCCATTGAATTTTTGGAATTTCTACGAACATATAAAAACTAGAACAAGAAAACAAATATAGTCTTAGAGTGAAGCAGCGTTGCAATAATTTTCTTAATTGTTTTGAAATTACAAAAGAATTGATACTCCTTTGCTTTGGATATCATTTAAAAATGTTTCTCACTTATTATAATTCAAATACCAAGCAAGAGTAATTTTATATAATCACTACAAATATCATTTTAATACTATCATAAAATAGAATAAAAAACCAGTCCCAATATTTTACTTACCTATCATTATTCTTAATTCCTAATCATTACCTAAATAACTTAATCTTTATCTATGTCTTTAGCATCGATGTAAATATTCTATACTTTTTACTTAACATTTTCCAAGGGCATGTATTCATGTTTCTAAGAAATTTTCACAGCAGTTAAAAGACGCTTTTGTGAGATTAATGTGATATATTTTGTTGTTGTGGATATTGTTTTCAAGGCCTGGGCGTTGTCCCTATGAGTTTTTATGCTCAGGGAATGCACTCTACAACTTGAGGCACAGAGCTTATTCCTGTTTTTAGTGATTAATTGGAGATAAGAATCTAACAAGTACTTTTCTGTCTGGGTTAGTTTCGAACACAATTCTAAGATACCAGCACCCAGAATAGCTCGAATTATAAGTATGAGTTACTGACACTTGGTTTGATGAATTTTAAAAAATTGTAATTATGTTCTAAGATGTTTGTTTTACTACAATGTATATCATTCTACACATAAATTTAGATAGATATATGTATATATTTCTCATGACAAATAATCCCTAAAAATGCATCTTTCTATAGATCATATATATATATATATATATATATATCAAATACATATATATATAAAGAGAGAGAGAGAGAGGACAGAATTTTATGCTACTATTTTTGACCTTTTTCATTTCAAAGATATATAGTCTATTTATCTAAAAGTTTCCTAGAATAAAATAATGAATATTTAAATAGAAAGTAGAATTTATTACTTTCAAGGAAATTTTAGATATGCATATGATATTGTAGTTACATTTACAGTATATCACTTGAAAAAATTCTGTTCAAACTCTTAAATATTTCTGTGTAGTGACAGGGAGAGAGGAAGTTAATTCAAATTGGTGAGGAATTTGCAATGCTTCAAACATCCATTCCATAATTTGTTTTTTTTTTAATAAGTTTTTTTTTTCTTTGTGAACATACTGTACAGAGGGGTTACAATTACATGTGCAGGATAATGCGGACATTTCTTACCAATCATTGTAGCCTCCTCCTTTCTTTACCCTTCACATCCCTTCCCAGCCTCCCCCCTCCCCCCCCAATCCCAATCCTTCTCCTTACCCCCCTTACTCCCCCCCCCCGTGCACCAACATTGTAAAGCTCGTTTTGGACATGACAACTTGTACTTTGAAGTAAGCCATGCACAAAGAAACATAGGCCCCATGGTTTCCTTATTTGCAATATCTAGTATGTGTATGAGTCAAGCGGAAAAGGTCAGATAATATGATGGCAGGAAAATGAACCCTTACATATGTATTTTAAGGTTTTTTTCTTTCATGCATAATTTGTTATAAGCACGTAGTCAAGCTATCTGATATAGTTTAGATATTTTTCTTTATTCAAAATTTTAATATGGATGCATGCACCGTGGTAACATTAAAATTATTAATAAAAAGACAAATAATAACAAAATCATAGATACAAAACAGACTTTCAATAATTAGCACATATGATGCTAATAATAATTTTGATGAAGATGATGATGACCAGAGTGTATCATGATAATGACAATATTGTGATTGAAAGGAAAAAAACTTCAAACATCTTTGAAGCTACATTCCCACATTGAATTCATAGTAATAAATGGCGTTGGATTACATACAATAAGAATAACAAGAGGAGAGATTCAATATCAAGAAATACAATCACATAAACAGGTAGAGACAGTAAAAACCCTAATGTTATTCCTGCAGTCTCTCTAATGTATATTCACTTTTCTTGGTGGTATTTTTTATTGGTGTTTTTTGGGGTTTTTTTCAGTCGCTTGAGCTCAGGGCCTAAGTGCTCTCCCTAAGCCCTTCAGCTGAAAGGGAGCTCTCGACCACTTGAGCTACAGCGCCACTTCCGATTTTCTGGTGGCTTATTGTAGATAGGATTGTCACAGTCTTTCCTGCCCAGCCTGGCTTTGAACCTCGATCCTCAGATCTCAGCCTCCTAAGTAGCTAGGATTACAGGTGTGTGAAGAGCTAACTCCATTTTAAGATTAATCCCCCTGAGCTGTGCTGCCTTCAGAGTAACCCCCAAAGAGAGCTGTGCTGCCAAAGAAAAAAGTGGTTCTCAGAGAAACCACTGGTTCCCACCAACCCTGTCCACCCTTAAGGAAGAGAAGAGTTGCGCAGGTGTTCCAGCAGAAAAAAAAAAAAAGAGAGAGAGACGTGTGATCAGGGAGGACTTAAAACCCCTGAACTTGTGAACTTGCTTGTGTGGAAAACCCCTGAACTTGTGAACTTGCTTGTGTAGAAACCCCTTAAACTTGTTTGTTTGAAACTATAAAATCTGTGCTAATTTTGAGCTCGGGGCCTCTTAACATCACCGGTTACTGAGTGCACGGAAGACCAAGCTCAAGCTTGCAATAGATGACTGTTTGCTGTTTGGATTGATCATGGACCCTGGTGGTCTGAGAGGGGGCATCTGAAAACTGTACACTTCAGTGTGAGCCAGCAGCGCCTGGCTTGTTGGTATTGTTTTTTAATAAATAAAATCATTTATTTCCACATTTTGATGGACTAAGATATAGTTTTCAACTTATGGTGATTAGTTCAAATAACATTCTCATATAGATACTATTCAATAACCAATGTTTTCCAATGATATATGAAGACTATGTTCTTCAACACATCTGTGAACACATGACACAATTTACATAATACCACTTACATACGTGTAGTTGTCTTAAAGGGACACAGGCTTTAGGGCCAGGATGTAATATTTATTTTTATCTTTGCATGAAAAAATTTGTGACTTTTTACCAACAAACTGAAATTAATTCTTTCCTTATTTGCAAGCTAAGTTGAAAAACGTGAGGACTCTTCACTTTTCCTTTTTCCTGATCTACAATTCAACAAATATATTCTTCAATATTTCTGGTAAGTTACATGCATTTACAGATGAGAAATGTAAGGCCAACAGTCAATAGAGTGAGTAAATAACGATACTATAATTTGTGTCTGAGCACTTCACTCCGTGTGCTGACAAGGAGAATAATTTGGTGATGGAGAGGACCATTATGAAAAGACTATGGGGAAAAAGCATACATTGTAAATGGTTGTTTGAGGACTAGGTGACCAGTGATGAGTATTTGAAACAGGCTGGTGTCAGGGGCAAAAAAGGGGTAAATAGAAATCATATTAGTGACAGCAACTGAGAAAATCTTGATCATTCATCTTATCTAATGGGCAGGAGTAGAAGGGTAAGAAGAAATCTGAAATACTTCCACCTCTCTGGCTGGAAACTGTGTTAGTGATATTCCTATGATAAGGATTACTGGTGGAAAAGATGTATTTAGAAGTAAAAATTTTCTGATAGTTCTAAAATTTATGTTAAACACATACAAAGATAGGTCTGTTTAGACATCATCAAAATATCCACGACCATTAATGTGAAAAAGAATAATAAAATTGGAGGCATTATTAAAGGGAAGAGGAAAAGGAAAGTTCTGACACAAGTGTGAGCAATGTGAACAAAAGTGTGGACAAGATTGGAAGAAAGAGATAAATAAGGAAACAAAAATGTAATAAACACAGATTTACAGAAGTAAAGAAAGGAAAGAATTTTCAGGAAAATATTGTAGGAAATATATTATCTAGATTTGAAAACTAAAAGGACATAGACAAGTCCAATAAGAACAGTGTTTTGGAGAAAGTCATACTGATAAAATTTTGAGAGATCAATATGAAGTCATAAAATTCTGGATCCATAAATTCAACAGATCCTGTTGATTTTAATTGTTGGGACCAAATGCTTTTATCCCAACCTTAGAAGAACTATACAGATATAACTATCATGAACTTTACTTAGAGGTATTCTGTGAATATTTTTGAAGATTTGTTTAGCCAGGAGATTATAGATCGAACTACAGCACAGACAAGCCTAATTTATCCTACAGTTCCAATGAGTGACCGATGTATCTATATCAGTTTTGGATTTTATTGAAATACCTTTAGCTATATTTGGGTACCTTAACGCCTACTCATTATAAATGTAGGACAAGTAACACCAAGTATTAGCTTGAACATACAGCTTTATGGATGGACTGAAGACTCCTCGAATTGATTCTTCTTTAGAATAGAAAATGCCTTATAAATGCATAGATTATTTCTTTGTTGCTTTGTATGTCCCTCCCCAACAGTATAACTCGTGCTTTCACTATATTTCATGTCGGTATAATTTGTGGAGGGGAAGAGGAAAAACAAATCGTTTAAATAGGGATACAGGTGGACCCATTGCAACACTGAGAAGTACAAGTCGTTATGTCGAAAATGAACTTTACATCTTTGGTGGGGGGCGGGGAGCATTGGGTGGAGGGATGGGGGAGGATGGGAAGGGATGGGAAGGGGAAACAAAGGAGGATGCTACAATGCTTTATAAGAAATGTATTCATTACCTTGCCCATGTAATTGTAACCCCTCTGCACAGTATTTTCACAATAAAAAAAAAAAAAGAAAATGCCTCAATAGTCATTGACACATCCTAACTGCCATATACTCTTTTTAAGTCTAGTTCTTGTTAGGGATATCTCCATGCTGAAATAACCCTGTCAATCAACCTGCCACAAATTCTTATATGTGGGAAGGGCTCTTATATACTTCAAGCTTTTATTGAATGGACGAGTTCAGACATTACCCTGACCACTAGTGGTAAATGCCTAAAAAGATAATATATTGTGCTTTAATGCCTTTCTTTCATTTTCTCATACATATTGTCAAGTAGTGAAGAATTCTGATGTAACAATAATACAATGGTGACTTGTATTACCACAACATCTAGGATCTAGTGTTAATTCAGATACTCACAAATTGCTCCAAATTTTGTGGATATTTATATTTCTCCTGGGAAAACTAACGAGCTCCAAGGAAATGGCCCTAAGGAGCCTTTCAATTCTAATATCATTGTTTGTCTCAAAATGCTTTAAATTCTACACTCTCTCATGTGGGCATAGGGTAATATCGTGGAACTTTTCTCCTCAGAGAGTGAGTACTACCCTATTGCTTAACATGGACAATGTACCTTCATACATAGACTGGGTGTGCGCAAAGAAGAAGTGGTCGTTGAACAATTTTCTTAGCAGTTTTTCCAGATAAAATTGAAGTAGAGCAACTATGAACTCAAAAGGAAAGTGCAAAGAAGACAAAGGCACAAAGTAGAATGTGCCAAGAAATGCTGCAATATAATTTCAAATTATGCGCTCAGGTGTGAGGGTGTCTTCAAAGTACAGCTTCAGACAATGTACTTGGATATCTTGGGAGAAAAACTGCTTTAAACTATTCTGGGATAATTGTCTAAGTAGAAGCCCCTAACTCTGACTCCAATAAACCACAACATCATGAACTAAGGGACTATTTTTCAAGAGCAAAGTGAGAAAAAGAGGGCTCATTTCAGTTAGTGTTCAGGTTGAAGCAATGGCAATCACATAACTTTTCTTATAAATCTTCATTTATTTTGGAGCATTAAAGTAGGTAAAAGCCAAGTAAATAGTTTGCATGTACCTAAATTAAGTGGGATGTATTCTATTGGTCTCTCTTTAACCTAAAAGTTATAGAATATGTCTTTTTATAGTCTATCGGGAAAATGATTTGCTGTCAGTTATTATTTTCTCTTCCTCTTCTTTTGCCCTACCACTTACATAATTATTATTTAAAGAGACATACTTGACCTTTCATTTCTAAATTCTTCAAAATTATATGAACTACTTCATACTTCTGGCAGCCTCCTATATCTTTCTCAAGGGAAATATTTATGTCACTACCATTTTTATCCTCTATGATATTGGATATCTTCCTGCCTAATTCAGGGTGAGATATACATTAGATTCATCCAGATATCTCAACACTCGTACCACCGTAACATCCTATCTTACTTAGAAATCATGCTTTTAGAATGTCTGGGGAAGTGGCATCTCTCATTTTTGAATGACACTAAGTGATAATTACAAGCAGTCATGTTTTAAACCAATATGCCACTCAGTAGATGAACGAATTGACAAAATGCGGTTTATATATGCACAGTGAAATTTTATGCTTCCAACTCACATGGAACTGAAAAGTCTTAGAAAAATCAAACTAAGTAAAATAAACAAGACACAAGAAAGGGATTCCATGGTTTCCTCATTGGTAATAAGTAGGAAATGTGTAGGATATTACTAGCAGTTGAGCAGAATTGCTCAATAACTATGTATGTATGACCATATAAGATGATGATGAGCAAAATGAACTTCTGTATATGGAAACAGAGTTTTACTTTGTGGTTGTTGTTTTTAATGTACTATGTGATTTCTTTTTTCTTTTGTGTTTTCCCTTTGGTTTATCCCCTGTTATATTTGATTTCAGTATCTTGTGTATTTTATATACAGTTATCTTAATTTGGTAAGGGAAGAGGAACAACGAAATGGCGAGACAAAGAACAAAGGGCAAACCAAAGCAATAGCAATACTCACAAGACAACATGTTGGTAAATTACATTACAACTTGTGAGGGGTATTGGAGTGAAGGAAAACTGTGAGAAAAATGAGGGAGCGGGTACAAAGTTCAACGTTATGTATTTATTACCTTACAATAACTGCAACACCTTCTACATATCACCTTGACAATAAAATTAAATTAAAAATGAGCTGCATAAAATATAATTTCACTGTATTGGTATAATAAACATTATACTATGTGTATAAACTTTTTAAAAAATGAACACTTTGGCTGCTAATTTGAATTAATTACCCCTTTCTTTATCAGAGGATAATCAACTTGAATATTATCAAATTATACAATATTTTCAGAATATATTTGCGATTATTTTGAAAAAAATATTTTAGTATTGTCTTATACTAAAACAAAAATAGTTCAATTCTGTTGAAACTCCTAACTTTTAAACGGAATAATTGTTAAGAGGACAGAGTATATGTGTTCTTCAACATTCCTATGACTACTAACTACTCATTTTCAAATTCTGAACATGCCATACTAGAGACATTCAAAACAGTACCTGTTTGCATTTTATTTAATTCTGAAATAGGTGCAGTTTTCAATGGGGCATTACATATTTAAATTCAACAGAAAAAATAGCCACAGTCTGGTACAAGGTAAAATTATGAAGTATTTATAATAATTCCTCAAGAGTAAATATTTGTTCATCAATGTTAGCTATTATTTCTATGACCATCAATTCCAAGTTTTTATGCCATAAAGTCATCCTAGCCCAACAATTTCCAACGTGAATGGTGCACCTTAAAATTTCTTAAATTCTCATCATGACAAGTGTATAACTTTTGTAATAAAAATACTACACTTCTGCTAATGTGATGCCCTTCGTATTGTGGAAAGAACACTACAGTAAACTGCTGCATCATTTTCCACCCAGTGTTATTCTTGAGATCAGAACACTTGCAAATAATATTTATAGTTATATATTTTATCTATAATAGATATTCAGGAGATCTGAATGTCTGCATATTAAGATCTGAAGATTATGGTTCAAAGCCCACCTAGGCAGAAAGGTTCCTTAAATTCTTATCTCCAATAAACTGCTCAGGAAAAGCCTGACGCAAGTGGCACAGAGGTTCAAGTAGTAAAGTAACATCCTTGAGCAAAAACAGGCTCAGGGACAGTGGCCAGGCCTACAAGTTAAGCCCTGGGACAAACCAAACAAGAAAAACAAAATGAAAACAAACTCTAAGCCTAGCATTTTTCTCATTGTATGAAGAGGTATATAATTAAGGAAATTTCTTCCTGTGTTATGTATAGGTAGAAGAAAAACGATGTCACACAATTACTCTCTTCATACCACGCTACACCAGAATCTCAAAAAATTGCTCTTCATCTAAATTTATAAATTAATAGCATCAATTTGTTGGCAACTTTGTCTAGATTAGTCACATTATCATGAACTGTTGGAATTAACTATTAACTACGTTCTAATTTTACCTCACTTGAAAGAATATTTTAGGCAAATAGAATGCCAGATTCAATTGTGAATTTGTAAATTAAATTTTCTGCTTAAAACGAATTTTGTAGTAACCTATAGAATATTAAAATAAAGAAAAATATTTATTTTAAATCTAAATTCTAATTTAACCAGGTCTACAAACTCCTACATAAAATGAACTTTCTTATTTTTCTAGGCTTAAGCTTTTGTAATCCTTCATCATTTCCTTGGACTCTAACAGAATGATGCATACTTTTTCAAATTTTTGATTGGGAATCATGAGCTCTTGTGCATCTAGTAATCTTCTGTTTTGAAGAGAACATTTAGAACACAACTGAGGATTATATATGAGTTGCATTTCAGTAGGAAACTTGACTTCTCAAAACATAATGACAAAATTAGCCCAAACTTCCAACTGTGTATTCCTTTCTTGTTTATTTTTTATTCCTTTCTTGGTTTGTTTTATTGAGACAATATTATACTACCTAGTCCAGTGAATGAATCACTATGTAACTGCACTTTCTAATCACATGTCTTATTGTGAGTGCTAGAATTCCTGGTTTGTATCACATTGTCCTACAATAGTTTGTTGGTTTATTTAATCTAGATACAGACAAGCAATTCTGAACTTCTCCATTAATATTTTCCACTAGACTGATGGCTCAGATTGTTCATGTACTATTTTCAAAGATGTTCTAACATTTGACACAGGATATGAACATTTTCAGATGCACTGAAGGGGTCTTTGATTTATTCATCCCTGGATCTGATCCCTTTATTAATGATGCCTTGACTTTATTACTATATCTGTTCCCACCTATGTAATATTCTCAATCTTTTTGGGGGAAATTTCACTTGAGTACTTTCTAATATTAAAAATTATCACTTAATTGTAGTCTTATAGGACATATTTTCTATTATTTTCTAACTTTTCTACACAGGCTGAGAATTTTTTCATATGTGTGTTTGAATGCATAATTGCCTCTGTGTGTATGTGTGTGTTTGTATGTATATATGTATGCAAAAACCTCAAGCTCTTATTCAGCAATCTTGCTCATAACTAATATTCCACCACTTGAGCCATTCTTCCAATGCATCTTTTTGCTGGTTAATTATAGATTGTGTCTCAAGATTTTTCTGCCTGGGCTGGATGCAAACTGAACTTCCCAGACTCTTTTACATTCTTAGGTTTTATTTTGCCAGGAGTATCAACTTTTGAACTACAAACGTTTTTGTAGCTTTGGCCCAGATTTTTAACTCGAGTTCATATAAAGATAGATGAACATACACATTACATATGCTGAGTGTACACTCTTTGAAATGTGATCGTAAGCACGGTGCCAGTGGCTCACACCTGTAATCCTAGCTAATCAGGAGGCTGAGATATGAGGATTGCAGTTCAAATCCAGCATGAGTAGGACAGTTTCTGAGGCACTTATCTCTAATTACCCACCAGAAATCTGGAAGTGGTGCTGTGGCTCAAGAGGTAGAGCACAAGCTTGGAGCTGAAGAGTAGAGGGACAGTGCCTAGGCCCAGAATTCCGGCCCCACTACCATCAAAAAAAGAAAAAGAAAAAGAAAAAGAAATGTGATCTTGGCCACCTGTTCATTGCTAGTATAATTTCTGTTCTCTCAACATGGCCTTTTTTTTTCATCAGTTAAGACCATGGTCTTATATCTGACTGGCGTGGAACTAGAATTATTCTTCCATTCTACTGTTTACAAATTTGCATGATTAGCTACCATTATTTAGAGCTAGTAGAAGAAAGAGAGTGGCCTCATTCTTCATGTTCTACTTAGGAGTAATGCTTTTTCTATATTACTCCCATAGGTCTACATACTGGCCTTGGCTTTATTGTTTCAAAGTTGTCTTATTTGCAGGGTCTTCTATAGTGTATTGAACCATTATACTTAAACAGAGAACTTCTCTTTCTCTTATTCCTGTTGTTTCTCCTTCTGTTAACTTATGTACACTTGGTTAATAATGCACAACACAAACACTGACAAAAAATGTTTCTGAGAACCTTCTTCCCACTTAAAATTGGTCTTAATTTACAGAGCACTTAGAAAATTTGAACTTAATGTACTCCAGGATAATGTTTTTTTATGTTATTGTGAAAATGGTGGACAGAGGTGTTAGAGTCACATAAGTAAGTTAATGAGTGCATTATCTAACGAACATTGTTACCTCCTCTTTTGTTTTTCCCCTGCAATCCCTTTTCTCCCCACTGCCCCAACTCTCCCCTCCCATCCCCAACTTGTAAGTTCATTTTCAACATAGAGTCTTCTTCATCTCATTGTAACAATGGGTCATATTCTATACTTCTTTCAGCATTTTATTTCCCTTCCCCTCCCCACATTAGAAAAATGTATATGCAAGTTGCAGCTCACCGACCTCAAATACAGTGGAAACGGGTTATACCATGGAGGAAGAAAATAGAAGAGAAACAAAAAAATCACATAATACATGATAGATACATTAGAAAAAATACTAAGAAAGCAAAAACAAGTTGTGTCCGTATTTGGGGATTCATTTCAGTTCACATTGTCTTATACGGCCATATGTACGTGGATAATGTTTTATAAGTCATGTAAATTTCATATTTTCTCATTACTAAGTTGTCTCTGAAACACGTGTTACCTTGTGTCCAAAGATGTCTTTGTGTTATTTCAATGAAGCCAGAAATCATTCATTTTGCCTGGAGCAATACCGTAGATTGTGTCTGGAAGTAAGTGGAAGGAACCTTTACAGGAAGTAGAAACAATCCAGGAGAGAAACTGAACATAGAAAAATGACAAAGTTCAAGTTAATTTGTGCTCTCGTTTTTACTGTACAAGAAAATAAACCAAGGCTTGAAGGAAACTCTGTCCCTAACTTTTTCGAGTGTGGACTTTAGTCATAAATCTTTTCTGTAAACTTCTAGTTGAGAGTATTACAAAAGGAAACAATATGCCATTTGAAGGCAAGCATAGAAAAAAAAGGAAATAACATTGTTTTACAATGTACTACTACAAAGAAATAAAGACATGGATGATTTAAAATGTCTTATGCATGGATATTTAACTCCTGAGATGATTGTCTTGATGCAGAAGTCACATATCCATTCCTTTATTCTGGTGCTGAGTTCGCCATATCAATAAGGATTCCAACAAGCTTTAAGGATGGGCCCAAAGAAATATGTGGGTTTTTTTTTTGTTTGCTTGTTTGTTTGTTTAGTTTGTTCTGCTTCTGGGGCTTGAACTCAGAGGCTGGAGCCTGTCCCTGAACAGTTGTCTTTCTTGCCCACCTGCCCCCAAAGTAGTACTCTACTGCTTGAGCCAAAACTCCACTTCTGGCTTTTTTGGTGTTTAATTACAGATAAGAGTTTGAAAGACTCTCCTTCCTGAGTTGTCTTTGAACTAAGACAGTAAGAAAGTCAAGTCACATCAACTGTATGGACTTCTCTTTTGAACCAAGAAATATCAGATGAAGTTTATTATAAAGGTAATATTTGACAATTTTTAAAAAAGAGAATATGTGCAGCAAAGAAGCCATAACTTAAATAACTCAGCAAACGTAGGTGCACTGAGTCATATTGGAAAAATTTTTCTGCTTGGGAAGATTACTATTGACTTTGTTGTTCCTTTTGGTGAAACTTAAAGTATATTTCACATTTTTGTTGGTCGTGGGGATTGAACTCTGATCCTGAGCACTCTCCCTCAGCTCTTCAGATTAAGTTGGATGCTCTGCCACTTTAGTTACAGCACCACTTCCGGGTTTCTGGTAGCTAATTGAAGATCAGTGTTTCATGTACTTTCCTGACCAGGCTAGCTTTGCACCACAGTCCTCTCGCCTCAACCTCCTGAGTAGCTAGGTTGACAGGCGTTAGCCACCAGCACCCAACTCATATTTGCGTTTATGTGCACTTAATGACACCGTAGACAAATAATGGAAATTTGAATCAAACGATGACATTGCAGCATTTCAGAAAATTTGAGGTAGCAATAAATAGGTCATCCTTTTCCATGTTGTTACATTAATGGCTCATGAGCTATTGGACTCTTATTTTAGCATCCTCTGAGGTCTGCATCGGTGGACTTAATATAAATAATTGTTAGTAGAGAAATAGTGAAAGACTGAGATTTTAGAAAGCAAAGCAGACCAGATATGAAAGAACAACACAGAATGAGATGAAACTTATCTTACAGAGATTAAGAACTAGCCTAAGTGATTTAGAATGCTAAAGGCAATGAGGAATAAGCCTCTTTGATAACTAGTTCTTTAGTAACCAAATATGGTTCCCTAGAACATTTTCTGGTATAATTTATTTATTATTATCATTTATTTCTTCCATCTGGATTTATTCCTTCACTTCTATCACAACTATTAATTAGCTGGTGCCTTTTTGGTGCCAAAACTGACCAAAAATATTTCCAAATCTCACTTAGATTAATCCTCACCTGATATCTAAGCACATTCTTGACATTAATTTCTGTGACCTACCTAACAAAACGTTTTGTTTATTTTTCTCAACACTGTCTTCTAATATAGGAAAAGTACATGAATTAAGAACTATTGTTAGGTCATAGTTGGAAGGAGCAATTTTATATTCCTCACATAGGTTCTTTATTTGACATTTATTAGCTAAATGAATTTTTTGCCAGTCCTGGGGCTTGAACTCAGGGCCAGGGAACTCTTCCTGAGATTTATCTTTTTTCTTTTTTTTGGTTGAGGCTAGCACTCTACCACTTGAGGCATAGCACCACTTCTTTTTCTGTTTATGTGGTACTGAGCAATTGAACCCAGGGTTTCATGCATGATAAGCAATCACTGTACCATCAAGCCACATTACCAGAGCCCTAAATGACTTTCTTAAGATGAAATTAATTTTTCATTACATTACTATGTATTATAATTTAGCTAAGTGGTAGAAAAGGAAGTGGAAAGCAATACTAAGACCAGTTAGGCTGACATTCCTATCACATCACTAGAGAAGTACAGTATTAAGACCTTCAGGACTCATAGGGCTATTGCATGTGACATTATTATTTTACATTGTTACATAATATTTTACATTATTATGTAAAAAACCATTAATATTCATCTCTGACATCCATAACTTTCTGCTTACACTTTCAAGTTCAAGAGCCAAAAATCTAAGTCTTTTTATTGATTGGGTGTGTTTCCTAGGAAGGAAGAAAGAGGATGTGGAAGGTAATGTTGGAATAATACGTATATTGGCTCCCAGTCCACATTTTTTGCATGTTTAAAAAGTGCTACTGATGAACTCCCACATCTACTTGACTATGCTGTCTGCACAAGATGCAGATAAATGAAGACATTTATTCTGGTGGATAGTCATATATATTAACAAAATCCAGTTCTGGAAAAAAAAAGTTACTACTATAAAGTATTGTCTATAAAATGGTTTCATGTCCTAGCAGAACAAAATGCAGTATTGAAATGATTACTCCAGCTTTCTTTGAGATTTTATGCTGTCTCAACATCAAGATGCTCTCGAATTCCAGTAAAATACAAGAATAAGACATGATTTCAAGATCTCAGTAGTTTTAGAAACAAAGGTACATAATAGCTTCCTTCCTGCAGAGACAGGTGATGGCATGTATGACTGATTGTATTGTAGTTATCTTCTTTTTCCTCTTCGTCTCATGTTGCATATCTTGGCATATTAGTCTGTCCTGCATCAGCTTCCAGTAGGTGAGATTTACCTCTACTCTGCAATGTCAAGATGGGTCATTTGACTTACTTCAGCTTACAAAAATTAACCAGAAGCGGTGAAACGTTATTTCTAGGGGAAGATTTCTATTTCCTTGTCTGTGTCTAAGAGCTAACTTCTTTTCCCTTAGCTATAAAAATACCATATTTTCGGAGGGAATCTTCTTTCAACTTATATACTGGAAGAATATAGCATGTGAAATTAAGGCAAAACTCAAACACAGCAGGAATTAAGCTAATATTAGAATATGATATTAAGTTATTAGTTTCTTACTATTCTTGTATACCTTTATGATAGTTGACTACAGTACATCAGAATTTAAGAAATACTGAACAAGTAATAAACAAATAGATAACATTTCTTGTTTAATGCTATTACATTTTTAATAAATTAGCATTCTCCATGTGATCACTTGTGGGGTTAACTTTTTCTATAAATGTGTTTAATCACTCTAGAGCATTATATCTAATATCCACAACCATTATCCATATCTTTTGATTGAGATGAGGAAGAACAAAATATCTAGATTTCTCACGTCTCTTTTACTCTTCTCTTTTGTCTAGTGAGAATTCTCATCCTTTCTCCAAATTTTCCTATTAATAAAGGAAGAATGAGACATTGTGGATATCAAGCAAAAGGCTTCAAAGCCAGAATTTTATTCTTTCAGAAATAGAGGAAGTAAATCAGAGTGACTCAAAGAAGAAAAACATGATTTTTTTTTCCCTTTCTGGCTTCAACAATAGCGTCTGAACACAACTCTAAATGTTTAATACCATTGACTTTTGCTAATTTTTTTAAAATTATAGTGTTTTAAAATAAATAACAATTTTAAAAATTAACAAATTTAAAACATGTAGTATTTGTTGTTTGCTTTTGGGAGGCATGAAATGACTGCATTAACATCGTGTGAGTAGATAGGCTAAATTTTATCTGAATCTAAACAAAATGAAAAAATATATGATGTTAAGATAAATAGCTTTTAGGTACATTTTCAACATTACATACACACAGGAACATCTTTTTTCTTCTTTTCCTCTACACACTTCAATAAGCAATTCATGTAATTCAAATAGCTGTGTTTCTTTCAGAAATAGATTAGACACAAAAAAAGTTAGAAGAAGAGAACGAGGATTGGTGGTGCATTCTTTAAAAATAGCAGTCAAATAACTATTAACCATAATTCCAAAATAATAACAATCAAATTCTCTTGAAAAGAGAAGATTGTAAGCAGAATATACAAAAAAAGTGATACTGTCAAAACTGCTTCCGGAGCTATTCTCTGATATTTAAGATTTCTAGTACATGGCAATGTTTTAATCAGGATTAAATGCTTTCAGGAACTAAATTTTTTCTAGTTATATTTCTTTGAAGAAATATGTTGTTCAAAATTAATGATAGGATAACAGGTTATAGTCGAAAGAATGCTTACACACTCATTGTGGTAGGCAGTAAAATACCTTCCCAAAATATCTATAGTCCTGAAATATCTAATCCATCAAATGTAGATTTACATTTTATAAAGTTTGTAAAATAATCACTTTTCATTACCTAAGGAAGACAAATTTGAATAAATATCAGATGGGGAAAGAATACTCAAAAATTCCAGCTGTAGTTAGAGAGGGACATCTTTAGTTAAGAACCATCAGTAAGATGTACAGATGCTACATTAGAAGATAAAGGAAAAGACAACAATCCAGATTCTGAAGTTTCTGGAAAGCAGAACAGGAAGTAAATGCCTTTTCCACTAGAATCATCTGAAAAATATTTTAGCTCTCTAGGTGGCTCAATTTTAATCTAGTGAGACTTCTTTTAGATTTCTGTCCTTTAGAACTGTAAAATGAAAATACGAATTATTCAACCCAATTAACTTGTAGAAATATTTTACAGCAGATTTGGTTTAGTAAGCAAAATCAACTACAGACTTTTCCTGATGCAACTACAAGTATACCCCATGTCCTAGTTTCCGAGAATAAGAAAAACTTGCCACCAGTTTTGTACACATGTATGATCTATATACTACTAAGGGTCTTGCATTAATGACGCCTTGAAATTCTAAATAATATTTAAATAAGAAGTTCCCTATCTGCATTTTCACATTTGGGGATCATTAAGTACTAAAGTTATGTAGAAGGCTAGGGTAAGAATATAGAAATGAAATCTGTCTTCTAATATTATAGAGATGATTAATGTCAATTTGATTTACAGTTTGTAAAGTAATAAAAATAAGGTAAAACAGAAACAGTAAGTCAATTTTCTATCTTTCCTAACTTTCCAACAGAAATTAGAGAATCCAGGAAAGATACAACAATCCCAGGATGCTATAGGATGTTGTAGGATCTCTTGATGGTGAAAAAGAAGTTAACAAAAATGGGTCCCCTGGAACAATGTGAAACGAAATCTAAACCTACAGATTGTGATACAGCTAGAAAATAGTTTCCACTATGCTAAGTCTTTGATATTTTAGGTTTATTTACACAGCAACTTTCCTCTCTTAAGATATGACCCTTTATGAATACTCAAGTGTTTGCAGCTTATAACACAGCAACAAATAATGCTTCTAATTTAAAAAAAAGCATGATACTAAGAGTAACCAAGGCTACTTGCATTGCTATAGCTGATAAAGAAGAATAGTCTTGGGGAATAGTCAAACAATCTTGAAATATTTCTTACCTTTCCTCTTCTTCGACAAGAGAAGTCCTAGTCTAGATATGTAAAATATTAATAAAGGATTTTTATATTTCTTATTTTTCACCCTAACCATTATTTTATAGACAAATGTTTACTGCTTTGGCTTAGGTGTTTTCTTGCCTTTGGGTTTTGTTCTCTATTATTTTGGTAACTACATAGAAAAACAAGATAAATCCATTTTGCTTATTTTGGATTGTTCAAAGTCAAGTTGTCTTCAGTTTTCTGTTCCTTTCTTCACTGCTAATTAAAGTGTAATTATTGCTCTTTAAATGATAACAAAAATGTGATACTTTAACATATATTCTCACTGAAACTGGTGGTTACAGGCGTGTCTGCAATTGTTTTATAATAGTTTTCAAATATTTCCTTGGCCATTTTCATTATTGCCTTTTTTTCTGTCTTCTAATCAGGAACACAAGTTTACACAAAATATCTTACTAAGGAATAGGATTTTAGGCAGAAAAAAATAGATGTATAATTAAAGGTTTTCATCTCTTAAGAGACTGAAAAGCTCAGAAGATATTTTGTTATAACGGGTACAGTTAAGATGACTTGAATATTTTGTTTCTTAAACTGAGTGAAATGCATGTACAATGTGACACTTGTTCCAAAAAATGATTATGGTTTATTCTTTTCTGCTTCAATGAGATGAAACCTCTGACAAGGTTGGAGGGCATATTTATTTTAAGGTAGAAGGATTAATGATAGAAAGCGAAGGGAAATTCCTAAATCAGCACTGCTTATCATGTATTAGTTAATTATACTTATCAGTTAATTATACATATAAGTATATAAACACACAAGTATGATTTGATTGAAAAATGTGAGATTTACACAATTGATTCAATGACTACTAATGTCAGAAAACAATTCTTTACATTTATATAAACTATTATATCTAGTAAGGATTTAAACATTTTTATAACATATATTTTAACATTTATGCCAAAATATTTGTTTATTTGTAACTGTTTATTTTTAGTTTTTGTCGATCATGAAGCTTGAAATATTGACCTGGACGATGTCCGTCAGGTCTTCAGCTCAAGACTAGTGCTCTACCACTTGGGCCACAGGCAATTTTCTGGTTGGTCATTGGAGATAGGAATCTCACGGACTTTCCTGCCTAGGCTGGATTTGAAATGAAGTATGGAGTGGTAATCCTATTCATTTATATGTTGTTTAATGATCAAGCTAAATCATATCTGTTAATTTCTGTATGTAACATTTCTTTATAGTGAGGATGCTCAAAAGCTTATCTTCTGGTTATTATGAAATATATATTCTTAACTATAATCAATTTGCTTCTTTTTGTATAAAATTAATATATTTACTTTTAGTTATGGAAATCTGCTAATTAAAGTTATATAAAACATGAATTGTAAAGTGAAAGAATTCATAGTTCTATTCCTTGTTTAAAGAAAATAATTATGCATTTTTTCAATTATATATTTTTAGAATGTGTAATATTCATTGATTTAACTTAAAATTGATAACAATTACATTATATCAAGTAGATTCAAACTTGTATTTGAAAATTGCACACTTAACACAAATATGCTTCCACTTTCTTCTAACACATAATTAAAATAACAGTATAGGAAATTTTGGTGTTAGCTGTTCATGTGTAGAATCATAGAAACTCAGGAAGCTAAGACCTGAATATTTTAGTTCAATACCAGTCCAAACAGACAAAAATGTGAAAACTTATCTCCAGTTATGTAGCAGGAAGCAGAAGGTGAGGATGTGGCTCAAGGAATAGAGTGTTACCAGCCATGAGCAAAAAGTACAATAGAGACCATTAAACATTGAGTTCAAGCCCTAAAAATGGCATATACACAAAAGACAACAACAAAAAATTAGTATGCACATCAGTAATAAGGACAAAATAGTAGAAATGTTCATAAGAAATATTGTGTAAACATCTGGAAGTCAGAAATCATTTGACAGAATTTTGAGTCATGAGAGGTAAAAGTCACAGTATAATTTGAACAATCTCATTGAAGTCATTTGTGTTAAAACCTGGCTACTGGGTAACATGTGAAAGAGCAGACTGGATTACCTGACATAGCAGACATTGCCTGTAACTATACACCATCCCGCTCTGCAAAAATCTAAAATCGTGCTTGTTAATTTAAAAAGAATCTCATGCTAGAGACTTTTTGGTCCATACAGACTGGAGTCCTTATTTTGAGGCTTCAGAGCAGTGCTTTTATTATAACCACTCCTGTTTTACTCCCCTTCCCTGGTGGAGCTATACCTTACTTAACTGGCACCAAGCCACTCCCTAGAATTGGGCAAGAGCATTTGCTGATGCTCTTCCAACTTCTCTCTGTGGCTCTCGATAGCCAGACTTTTGTACCTAAGATGGGTTACTTTGCTGTCCAGGTGGTCTCAAACTTGAGATAAACATGTAACGGATATGTCAACCTGAGTTAGTTTCAAACTATGGTCTTCAGATCTGAGCCACTATGCTCAGCCTAGTATTTCCAGTAAGTTACTTAATCTTTCTGACACTCGTTCTTCCTGTGTGGAAAGTGAAAAGAATTATGTTGTGGACCTTAGAATGCAGTGTGAGTTAAGACTGGGTGCAAGAAGTGTTAAGTGTTCAGGATGTGTGGATAGAGTCTGACACTTTTATAAAACTACTGGTACTTATATTGAAATGAATTCCAGGAATTCCAACACTAGGGATTTTTTTGTTCTCATTTATCTTTTTATGGGCATTGAAGGAGCCACAGAAATTCAAGGAGAACAGAGAAACAAATGCAGCAGTTCCACTCTGTAGAGATTATATTCACAATGAGCTATACCTCTTGTGGACAGGGACAGAAGGGAAAATCAGAGAGAGAGCAAAGTGACGAGATTGTCAAACAAGAAGTGAACTCATTAGCGACTTATAAAATGGTGATCTATATGTACATTACCTTAACAAAAAACATTTGAAAAATCCAGGTTGATGATTCTTTCCTCCAGTTTTTGTAGAGGCCCTTAAGACTCAGGCCCACCTGGAGTTTTGGAAGGTCAAATATATTATAATTAATGTAGAGCCAGAATCTCTTAAGAAATATTATAAAAAGTATTTCATTCTTAGTACCTTTTTCTCTTTGAATGGTGATTCTATATGTTGTTGTCAGAGCAAAATTTTTACTTTTTTTTTTACTACTTGTCAGGTGTTGAATCCTCTTAAAGCTTTGTGACAAAGGTCTGCTATATCTTGGCACCCTGCCCCTAACTAAAATGGTAATTAACCTTTGAAATTAATGTACTTGAGTATGAGTTTTATTTATTGATTTAACTTGTCGGTGGTGATGAACTCTGGGCCTGGTTGCCATCCCTCAGCTCTTCAGCTCAAGACTAGTGCTCTACCACTGGAGCCACAGTACCACTTCTACCTTTTTCTGCTTAGGTGGTGCTGAGGAATCAAACCCAGGGTCTCGTGCATTCAAGATAAACTGTCTACAACTGATCCACCTTCTGAGCCCCTGTGAGTGGTATGTTTGTGCATGGGTCTATCAAGCAAATCTATTGACCAAATGTATTCATTTGCCACTAGACATATTCAAAATTATGAATTACCTGCTATTTAATGAATAAAACTGTTATCATTGATACTAGGAAGTGTTTGTCTCCCTATACTAAAAACATAGAGGAGGGTATTTTAAACTAAAAATATATAAGAAATTTTAAGATCTTGTTGCTAACAAATGTGTCCAGGTGATATTACATTAAACAGAAAATTCAAAATGGTTTTTCTTCATGAATACAGAGGTCAAAGGATTATAATACTTATTTCAAGATACAAATGAAAGGGGAAAATCAGTCAGGAAGTAAAATTAATATTGAATGTTAATAGTTAAAGAGGAAAAGGAGATCCTAGATGGCAAACTAAAGACAAAGCAATATGCTATATGCTCAATATTAAATAAGAAGGTTTATTTGAAAAATTGAGCTGGAATGTGCACATCAGGCAAAAGCAAGAAATCAGAGCCTACCACCAACAAAGAAACACCATAATGCATATCTCAGAAAAAGGAAAAAAGTTCCTGTCCTTGATTTCAATGACATATATAACCCCTAAACACACATGTGCGCACGCACGCACACACACACACACACACACACACAAATACACACACACACACACGAATGTATGCAACAGCTCAACCTACTCACATCCATTCAACAGGAATCAAAGATATTCCTATAATATTTGAAACTTTAAGTTTCTAGTTTTGTAAATAATTGATGACAGATGCATAAGCAAATGTTTTCTGAATAAAACTCTGTTATGTAATTGAGAATTTATGATGGTTATATCCACTTAAAATATCTCTGAATCTCGAAAGAATTAAACAAGAGACAATACGAATTTGGGACTATATATCTACCAGCTATTCTACAAAGGCTTAAAAAAAGTTATGAGATCCAATATTAAATACCAAATTAATACAATTAATACATGTGTAAGTGAAGTGAAAGACAGTGATCAGAGCCCTATGCTGCTTCCAATTCTGAGCAGGCTGCACACTGTGACAAATTTGATTCTGCTGTGCCAGGCCCACAGTTCTTTTCCCTAGAGCACTTGCCCTGCTATGTTTGGGGATGGGGTCTGTGTGGAGAGGGAGGAGGCCAAAGGGGAGGCCGAGCTTTGGTGGGGGCTGAGGGCGGTGGGGAGAGGATGGTGGGGAGGCCCTGAAGGAGGCTCTGAAGGGAGGAAGAGGCAGTTGGCCAACAGCTCATGCAGCAGCAGCCCTAAAGGCAGCTGGGTTCTGGAGAGTGCCTGTGAGGTGTCGAATTTGGGGTGGGTTTGCTAGGGCCTGTTTGCTTGGTGAGGAGAGGAAGAAGTCTCGAGTCCCACCCAAACAGATAATGAAAAATGAGACAGCCAGTGGCTGAAGAATTTCAAGAACAAAGGCAGGGATTTATAGGTAACCTCTATGGCCAGTGAGGGAAGTAAGGCTGGGCCTGTGGTTGTCATGCATCTCTCGATGCCCTTGGAAGTGAGGGCCAGCTCTCCTGTGGGCAAGGCCTCCCTCTTGCCTTGACACTGGCACCAGGAATTGTCAGCACAGCCTCAGCCTGCCCAAAGGAGCTGGCCTGTTGTGGGTGCTGGAACCTGTGCAGCTGCTGGAAGGCTATACATAGCAGAGCAGAGGAAGCATGGCTGGTAGGCTCTGCTCCAGCCCAGCCAGGCTTAGGACAACTGGGAAAGTTCCTGCTCTGGATCCGGACCAGGCACTGCTCCCCAGACAAGTAGGGCCTCTGGAGACCTTTGCAGTGGCCACCACGTGTGGGTTGTGAACATCCTTAGAATGGCCAAGGAATCTCAATGGAGAGTTGCATATGCTTCTGTGCCTCTCCCATCTTCTGGATTCCTGCTCTCATCCTGCCTCCTGCCATGTCCAACTACAGGAATCAACTTCTCCAAGCCACTGAGAGGCCATCCTGGAGATGCTCACAGGGCTTCTAGGCTGCTTCACCATGCATGCAGGGCTCACAGGGTGCCATCCTCCAGGCAAAGCATACCCCCATTTCAGCTTGGCCACCACTGCCTAGGGGAACACAAACTGCATTCTAATACAGAAAGCCAGGGGTACACAAGGCTTCCCTGCAGTCTAAGTCATCCTTTCCTTCCTCCTGCTCAGGTGTGGAGCAGCTGTGGAGCCAACTGCAACATCATGTTTGATTATCTAAAAGGAAGAGGAAAAAAGCATCATTGTCCCAGATACAGCTGCCCCTGGGGTTCTCTGTGTACACTAGTCTTGCGCTTAGATAAGGATCCCCAAAGAGCACCACGGAGCCAGTTCTCATGCTAGCACATGAGAGTCATTTATTGCAAGCTCGAGCCTGGACTAACAACTTTCACCATTGCAGTGGGTCAGAGTTGATAGCCCCGAACCTTCAGTTAACTGGGTAATCTTATAACAATCTTATTGGCTAGCGAGTGCAGGCTAAGCAATAAGCAATAATTTGTGGAGGAGAAGGGGAAAAAAAATCCTTTAAATGGAGATACAAGTGGACCCATTGCAACAATGAGATGTACAAGTTCTTATGGAGAGAAACGAATTTTACAACTTTGGTGGGGGGAGCGGGGAAGAGAATTCAATGGGGAAGGGAGGGGAGGATGGGAAGGCATTGGAGGGGGAAACAAAGGAGGAGGCTACAATGCTTGATAAGAAATGTACTCATTATCTTGCCCATGTAATTGTAACCCCTCTGTACAGTATTTTCACAATAAAAAGAAAAAAATTAAAAAAAAAAAGCTGTAGCTTTAGGTACTTTCTTTCATTCGGTGATGGCTATTGCTAGGGGAGTTATGGGCAGAACATCATTGTGATATTTCACAGTTTTTCCAGGAACCTGAGTTCTAACTTTCAGTAAAAGTCTATTTACAATGGGTATTTTCAGTAAAGGTCTTCACAAGGGATACTTTCTGATTATTCGGAGTATAAGACCAGAATGCCTGTACTTTGGCAAAGGCCTCTCACTAGGGGTGTGTGTGTGTGTGTGTGTGTGTGTGTGTGTGTGTGTGTGTGTGTGTGTGTGTGTGTGTGTGTGTGTGTGTGTGTGTGTGTGTGTGTGTGTGTTGTGTGAGAGAGTCAGACACAGATGAGGTTTGGAATAAAACACTCCTTCCCTTCAGCATTGAATTTAGGTGTCTATTGTTTGTCCCACCTCCCCAATTTGGAGTTCTAAAGTTGTCCTTCTAAATACTTTTATCCTTTGATCTTTGGAGTAAAACACTCCTTCCCTTCACCATTGAGTTTTGGTATCTATTGTTTGTCCCACCTCCCCAATCTGGAGTTCTAAAGTTGTCCTTCTAAATACTTTTATCCTTTGATCTTCTTGATATTCAGATTCCTAAGGTCTGCTTGTGAACTTCAACATTTGCTTCAGGAAGGTGATGCCTTTCTTCTAACTTTTATGTAGCCTTTTGCTGTTTTTAAATCCAGTTTTTGCTGTGTTAGTGGTATTACTTAGCCCAGACTGTGGTGGTCAATGCTGTGACTGTTAATTCAGAGATTAGTTTAGGCCAATATGACATACTATACTTTCAGAATATCAGTGAAAGAAGTTCAGCATCTTTATTGAAACAATTTCCTGGTTGTAAATACAAACAAAAACATCCAGTGATATAAATGTACAATCTGTTGTTTTTAGTTAATTGTGCACTACTGTAATGAAAAAAAAATCTTTTTACTAACTAAAGTGAGTATTTGTATGGAAAAAAATGAAATATTATAAATCTTAAAAATTGATGAAATATCAAAAGAAAAAGAAAGACACTGATCAGGAATGAAGTACAAATGTAAGTGTTTAATAAATAAATGAAATGTTTGAGATTCATATCCACATAGCAAATACGAAGTAAAATAATGAGGAAAGTCACTGAGATCCTATCTTACACACCAGAATAGCTATTACCACTCAAATAAATAAACTGCTGGATAAGTTGAAATAAATCAGGAACTATATTTGGTTTTGTGGCATTGTAAACTAGTGCAACCCATAGGGATATCTTAATGGAAGTTTACACAATACCAAAAAGTCAGATATATTGATGACCATTACCGCAACTGGATACATATTGAAGGAATATAAATCAACATGATCATCCATGTTCATGGCAGCAATATTCTATAGCAACTAAGCTGTGTAATCAACCTAGATGCACCAGAAAGAGGGAATGAAGAAAATGTGCCATTCATAGCTATAAACATGTTCTGGTATATGAGAGGTGAATGTTTCTACTGTAACATTGCTAAATATTTTAAATGTATAACTAATCCTAATTTCACTGGATTTTGTGGCATTGTGTGTTTCCTTTAATGAGGAATGTCCATATTGATTTTCAGACCACTTAAAATAGGTTGAAGATACCCTATAATATGTGGATATTAGATCAAAATTTTGCGGCGAACGCCTTCTCAACCAGCGAGGAAGAACGACCACCACACCAGGAGTCTTCTCAGATCACGCTTTATTGGAGAGCCTTCTTGTTTGTAGGAGAGCTTGAGCGCGAGAGAGCGTGCACCCAAAACATGGTCGCTTATATAGGGAATAGGAACACGGGTCTTTCTATCATTGGTCGTCTGCCTTGCACCGTCACCAGGTGCCACAGGCTGGGGACTCTACGTGGCTTGCGCATGCGCAAAGCCCAGGACCCACCGTCCCGCCAAGCACCGCCTGAAATGGAGTGGTTACCTCAAAGCTGCAAGGGAGTGGGCGCCATCTTGTAATGGCGTTTACCCTGGCTACCTACAGTTCCCCCTTTTTTGTTTTTTGGCAACAGGTAAGAGTAGAGGTTGAGCCTCTGTCTAAAACATTAGGACCTTGCACTGGCCTTCGCCTGAGGGGCACCTTCCCCAGTGATGACCAGGCCCGTCCGATGCCTTTTTTGCAGAGGTGGGATCTTGGGCATCAACCCACTTGCAACCCAGCATGCTCTTCTTGAGGAGATGGTACCCTCAAGTGCAGTGCACTTGCCTCGCACCCTCTCCCAAATTGCAAATTGCATACCTGTCCCGGTGCAATGGGATCCCCTAATCCCTCGGGGTGCTAAGGCTATGCAGGATGGTAAGGCTTAATTGCCTCTCAGGGCCGACAGCCAGACCTGGGGTGAGGATCCACTCTCCAAAGTGGCTAATGCTTGCAAGATAACAACCTTATCCCTTCTGGTTTGGGCTCGAAGGCGACAGACCAACCATAGGCAGACCACGCATCCTCCCAAGCAGCAGGCTAAAAACATTCCGACTCCCACCCACTCTTTGAAAAAGGACACCACAGAGGCAATCCAGTCTTCCATCCTACAATCTGCGGAAAATAAGGTGGGGAGAAAAAGGGAGTCTGCATGCAGGGGCATAGGAACTGGCCAGGCCCTGGTGACAGCCCACAGCCATTGGTTTAGCTATCACAGGGGTTGCTATTAACACTGTTGCTAACAGCAGGAAGATCAGCTGCATCAGGAGACGAGTGGATGGCATCTTCAAGAGGGGGTTCTGCTGCAGTCTCCACCGGCCTGGTCAGTCTCGTTGGCACCCAGTGAGGTACTTCTTGACTCTGTGGAAAAACACAAACAGCTCCCCTGGATCTCGATAACATCCTTCCACATAACCATGTCTTTAGTATCCATGGGGTCTCTTGTCATATGCCGATCTGCGGCAGACTGGTCGTTGTCATTTAGAATTAAAAAATTAAGGGTAAAGAGCACAAGAGAAAGTCTTTCCCTGGGGGACGCTGACTCAGCAATTCCCCCTTTTTGTTTTTGAAGCATTTCTTTTATGCTTCTATCAGCTCTTTCCACTATACCTTGTCCTTGAGGATTGTAGGGCAGTCCGGTGGTGTGGGCAACCTGCATTTGTGCGCAAAAGACGCGAAAACCATGGGAAGTATAAGCAGGGCCATTATCCGTCTTAAGTCTAAGGGGCTTTCCCCAAGCTGCCCAAGCTTCTGAGCAGTGTATTTTGACGTGAGACACCTTTTCTCCTGCCAAAGGTGTGGCATGAATGACACCAGAAAAGGTGTCCACAGACACATGTAAATATTTTAACTTACCAAATTCTGTCAGATGAGTAACATCCATTTGCCATAGGGCGTTTGGTCTCAACCCCCTGGGGTTTACCCCCACATGGGGAGGATTAAGAAAGGTAACACAGGATTTACAGGCTTTAACAATATCTCTTGCCACATGCCTGGACAAATTATATCTTTTCCTAAGGGTATTAGCAGGTACATGATACAATCTATGAAAGTCTTTTGCCAATTCTACAGGATCAGCAGCAACCAGAGCCACAGCCCGAGTTGCCTGGTCCACCAAATCATTACACCTTGCCATCGGGCCCGGCAACATAGAGTGGGCGCGAATATGTCCAATATAGAAAGGGTGTTTTCTGTTTAAGATAAGGGATTGAATCTGTAACAAAACATTAGAAATTGTACTGGCCTGCTTAATTGAAGCAGCAACTTCAAGGGAAGCAACGGCATTTACAACATATAATGAATCAGAAAATAAATTAAAAGGTTGATCAAATCTTTTAAAAACTTCAAGCACAATTAAACATTCAACAGCCTGTGGAACATTCGGCCGAAAATTAAAGACCACTGGCTGTTTGTGTCCTTGAACAAAAAAGGACCTTGTCCAGATTTTGATCCATCCGTAAAGATGGTCAGGGCACTAACTAGGGGCTCCTTTGAAGTAACGACAGGAAAATACACTAAGTTTTTACTAACAATGGCAAGCAGGGGATGCTTAGGATAATGATTATCAATTACATTGGGAAACGAGCAAACAAGAATTGCCCACATATCCACTGTAGCGGCCAAAATCTCAACTTGTTCATGGGTATATGGAATGATTAATTTATATGGAGTCTTTGCAAAGTGCATCAAACAATACTTTATGCCCAAAAGTGCTTACTTAGCCACTAATTCAGGATAATATTGAACTGTTCTTGCTCCCACAGAATTGCCATGAAGCCACCATAAGGGGCCATTTTGCCAAAGAACCCCCGTGGGATAATTTTTTGTTTTTAATATACATAAATCGATAGGTAATTTTAAATCAACACATGAAAGTTGAGCCCTAGACAAAGCTGCCTCAACCTTTTGTAGGGAATTTAGTGCTAAAGGTGTCAGGGATCTAGAGGAGGTGACTTCAGGGTCGCCCTCCAAAATGGCAAATAAAGGTAACAACTCTGACCGTGGGAGATTAAGAAACTCCCTTATCCAATTAATATCTCCTGCCAATTGCTGAAAATCATTAAGTGTTTTGAGATGACCAGTTTGAATGGAAAGTTTTTGTGGTTTAATCTCAGTAGGAGAAACTATGGTTCCCAGAAATTGAACAACACTAGTCTGTTGAACCTTCTCAGGGGCAATAATCAGTCCTTTATCAGCTAAGGTCTCCGTTACCCGCCCAAACACTTTATGAAGAGTCTCTACCGAGGGAGCAGCCAACAAGATATCATCCATATAATGGACAATCCGTACTTTTGGAAATTTTTTCCTAACAGGGGTTAATGGAGCCCCTACGAACAATTGACAAATTGTTGGGCTATTAGCCATCCCTTGGGGGAGAACTTTCCACTGATAGCGAGCATCCGGGGTTTCATGATTAACAGAGGGTAAGGTGAAGGCGAAGCGCTCCCTATCCTTCTCACAAAGAGGTATGGAAAAGAAACAATCCTTAATATCTAAAGCTAAAATAGGCCACTCTCGAGGTAACGCAGAGAGCAATGGAAGTCCCCTTTGGATGGGTCCCATAATTTGCATCTGGGCATTTACTGCTCTAAGGTCATGTAATAATCTCCATTTTCCAGAGGCCTTCTTGATCACAAAAATTGGGGTATTCCAAGATGACACTGAAAGTTCAACATGCCCCAGCTGTAGCTCTTCCTGGACAAGAGTTTGAGCCGCTTCCAATTTTTCTCGAGAGAGGGGCCACTGAGGAACCCACACCGCCTTTTGTGTTAACCAAGGTATGGGTACCGCACCTTCAGTGGAAGCTTTGTTTTCAGAGGCCCCTAAGAAAAACCCAAACCCTTCCTGTCCTGTTTAGGAAGTGGCTCTATCGGCTCCTTGCGTCCTTGGAGACGCCGACCAAGCCCCAAGGCTGGCACAAATCCTTGCTGTTTCATCATATTCTGACTGGACTCAGAATAATCATTAGTTAAAGTTAGCTTTAGCTGTTGCTGCACATCTCTTCCCCAAAGATTGACAGGGACGTCTACCACAAATGGCTGCATTTTTCCAACTCGGCCTTCGTCTGTTCTCCAAGTCAATTCTTTTGCACTTAACTGTGGAGCATCGGCATAGCCCAGCCCTTGTAAGGTCTGGGAGGATTTCTGAGTTGGCCATTGTTTTGGCCACTCCCCTCTTTGGATGATGCTTCGATCTGCTCCTGTATCCACCAGTCCCTCAAATCTTCTCCCGTCTACTTGGAGAGTTAGCATGGGTCTTTGGTCTAAAGTTATGGACAGGCATGTAAGGTTGACTCCAGTGGAGCCTGGCCCTTTAACTCCTCTCTCTATCTCCTTAGCAGGGAAGTTGCCATGAAGAGAAGGCAAAAGCAGGAGCTGTGCGATTCTATCCCCGGGAGAAATGGCCACCACTCCATGGGGGACATGGCAGAGGACATTGATAGTCCCCGTATAGTCAGGGTCAATCACTCCCGGGAAAATTATTAATCCTCTCATTGTGGAGGAGGAGCGTCCTAAAACTATTCCTACAGTGCCTTTATCTAGGGGTCCTGTCATGTCCGTCTCCACAATCTGGACTTCCATCTGCTGTGTTAATACCCGTCCGGAGGTGGCACAGAGGTCCAACCCTGCGGAGCCTGAGGTTGCTCTTTTTGGCTGGAGGGTTGTTGCGGGTGCTGTCCGGGAGCCGGAGTCTGAAATGCCCCATAAACTTTCAGGCCCTGGGGACGAGGACCCTCCTTCCCGTTTTTTGGCTCTGGTTCCGAATCAGCGTTTGGAATAATTTGGGGAATAAGATGTCCATTGATGTCTCTAACTGATCTGCACTCGTTGACCCAATGCTTTCCCTTTTTACAACGAGGACACACTCCTGGAGTCCTTGGCGGCCTGGGTATGTTTTGCGCAGGACCACCGTTTTGTGGGCACTGTTGTTTAAAATGTCCCAACTGACCACACCGGAAAGACCCTTTTCCTTTACTATCTTTTGCTGCCCCGGCAGCCGACAAGACAGCAGCCGCCAGCCCCGCATTGGTCAGGGGGCCACCTACTTCTCTGCAGGATTTTAACCAAGCTTCTAGGCTTTGAGTTCTTACTGGGGTAATTGCCCTCTGACATTCCTTGGTGCTTTGTTCAAAAATGATTTGTTGTACAAATGGCATGGCTGTTTCCAGATTTCCTAACACCCGCTGGGCTGTCTCTAGCATATGGGCAACAAAATCAGAAAATGGCTCATTAGGGGCCTGAATGATTTTTGTTAGATTGCCGGCCGTCTCTCCCTTGTTTGGGAGGGCCCGCCAGGACTTGTAAAAGATCTCGTTTACCTGGCGGTATACTTCAAAGGGATATCCTGTCTGGTCTACCGTGTAGGGTCCCTGCCCGAGAAGCATATCTACGGTGCAGTCCAGGTGCCCGTCATGGACATTTTGTCTGTATTGGGCTTGAGCCTTGTCTTGAACAATAGACCGGAAATCGAGGAACCGCCCATGATTAAGACAGGTACGGGCTACCTCAAACCAGTCCGTGGGCATCATAGCATTGACAGTCAGTCTTCGGAGCAGGGCAGTGGTATAATTAGCCGTGACTCCATAAGTCTGGACTGCCTCAACTAAATCCTTAAGCTGGAAGTAGGAAATCGGCTCAAAATTTCTTTCATTAGTAATTGGATTTTCAAAAACTGGAAAAGCTGCCGCCAGCCACGACCAGGTGCTTCCTTTTATAAAGTGACTCCGCCCCGCCGGCGGGCACGGCGGGGGGGGCCAACGGGTGAGGGCCAGCTCCATTTCCTCTTCCTGGCTGCTGCGGTACTCCCACCCCTAGGGGGCGCCACCCCCCATATCTGTCTGCCTCATACTCAGCCGCAGCCTCTTCTAAGTCTTCACTATCAGCTGGATCGAGCTGCTCTCCCTCCTCCTCTAACATTTCTTCCTCTGAGTCACTCACAAGATCACTGCATTCTTGGTCCCGCCCTTCCACATGTAGGGCTGAGAACCGGTTTGCTTTTAAAGAAGGGCATAGGGGTCTCCTTGAGACCCCCTCCTCCATAAGACCCTTCTCCTTTTGTGAGGGCTGCAGTCCCTCCTGCTTTAATTTTTTAGGATCCTTTTGTCTTTTTTCCCTTTTTCTTTTAGGCCTATTTTCCTCCCCTTTACTGGATGCTGACTCTGATAGACTATCCTGATGCCGTGTTAGTACTTTGCATCCTTCCTGGATTAAATCAAACCCTCCCTCCTCGAGGAAAGTGCGCACCATCAAAAAGACAAGCCACAAGGGAAGAAGCAATGCAAGCAACCAATAAATATCTAAATCTACAGTGAACAGCATACCGGGGGCTACTTACCGACGTCCCCTCTCCGCGTGTTGAGTTCTGGCTCCTGTTCGGCCTCTTGCACGGGTCCCGGGTTTCGGCACCACTTGCGGCGAATGCCTTCTCGACCAGCGAGGAATAATGACCACCACACCAGGAGTCTTCTCAGATCATGCTTTATTGGAGAGCCTTCTTGTTTGTAGGAGAGCTTGAGCGCGAGAGAGCGTGCACCCAAAACATGGCCGCTTATATAGGGAATAGGAACACGGGTCTTTCTATCATTGGTCGTCTGCCTTTCACCGTCACCAGGTGCCACGGGATTGGCTGGGGACTCTACGTGGCTCGCACATGCGCAAAGCCCAGGACCCACCGCCCTGGCAAGCAACGCCTGAAATGGAGTGGTTACCTCAAAGCTGCAAGGGAGTGGGCGACATCTTGTAATGGCGTTTACCCTGGCTCCCTACAAAATTTAAATATATCAATGAACACATAGAATACCATCATATATAGTATATAATTTAAGCAATTTTAAGAAGGCAACAGTTGGGGAAAAAGACGATGTTAGAAGCTTAACAAATACACAGACATGGAAAAATACAAAAAAATGTACAACTAATTACTGCTAATAGTAAAACATTTTCCTCAAATTTTAACAATGAAACTATTAAAATCAAATAAATATGCCTTGGATGAAAATGTACCATAGTTATACGTTTCCCCATAATTTGTTTTACTTTATAACAAATGGATTAGAAGAAAGTGTAATTACATGGCTGACAATGCTAACACTTTCAAGTGTCATTGATTGAATCCAACAAAGAAAAGTAGCAGAGAAGTAGAGAATAAGAACAACCTGGGGTATGGATAAATATACTCAGTAGAACTTTGTGAGGAAAGAATGTGCTCCATTTTCCTGATCAAAATAGAGCTAGGACAGATAACTTTTGACAGAACACTTTCAATGTAGAGTAGTGGAGTTACTAATTTAGGTAGTAATTTATTACTTTTATTCCCAAATCTTATGATGTGATTCCCAAATGATGTGAGTGATCCTAGATTTTCTGAGCCCTTTTTCTCATCCAAAGTTTCTAATTCCTCACCCTGCCAATGGTCCTTCTACTACTCTCATTTCTCCTTGGTTCTGAACTAAACTCCTGTAAACTTTTGGTTCATGAGAAAGAGCTGGAGAAATATGAGGATGGCTTGGAGTCTGAGCTAACATCCACTCCAGCTTGGAGGATCTGTTGAAGGACTTCCACCTGGGTCTCAGAATCAGATATTAATTGGCCTCTTTGGAAACGGAGAAACTAAATCCCTCAGGCAGAATCTATCATTCCTTGACTTTCTCTGAAGAAATTTGATACTAGGGCACAATTCAGAGAATGAGCTTTCCCATTGTCAGAAGGAACAGGTTGAAAACTAAAAGTGGCCTCAGGTCCGAAAGGACCAGTCAGAAGCCAAGAGATCACATTTTCCTCCTCATCAGGGACTTTCTGGTAGGAATAGAGTCTGAGCAAAATCTAAGATGGAGATAAAACTGAGCCTGGACCTAACGAGGACACAAAACAATGACCCTCTCTTTGACTACAAGGGAGTTGTGTAGTGAGACATGACAACTTCCTTCATATAAGAAAATTCACTAGGTAAGTTATCTCATGGCTACTTTGGAGGAGTTTCCCCAATTGAGAAGTTGTTAAATGTTGTGACTTCCAGTTTGCTCTCTAGGCTGTTGTCTCTCTCACTCCGTCTCATGTCAGGAATGCATTGCTTCTTTCAGGCACTCAACTACTTGTCCTGACTCCTCGGCCAGAATACTGCAGGCTATTCTTTGGCTAACCTCTTGCATTTAAGGTAGAATTGGCCCAGGCTCTGCCCATGCCAAGAGGTAGATACAAGAGGTGAATATAAGCTCAGATTTGTACAGAACAACAATCATATTGAAAAAAAATTAAATGAAATTAAGAGTTGAGTAATTTATGGTTTATAGCCACAAGATTTAGGTAATTATTAGAAATACATCCAGAATCATGGATTAGGAAGAGAAGAGTGAAGTAGGTTCAGGATACGATGGAAAAGACTCCATAGCCATAACAGGAGATGAGAGTATGAAGAAACTATTGGCATAGGTTCATTTACTATCTTAGAAGTGATCTTGGATAGGAGGCTTTTAGAATAACAAAAAGACAGGGACTTGCTGGGCAATGGTGTCTCACACCTGTAATCCTGGCTAACCAGAAGGCTGAGATCTGAGTATTATGATTCAAAGCAAGCCCAGGCAGAAAAAGCCAGAAGTGGTGCTGTGGCTCAAGTGATAGAGCAAGAGCCTAGAACTCAGGGACAATTTCCCTGAGTGCAAGCTTTAGGATCAGCAAAACAACAACAAGAAAACAATAATGATAAAAGAAATAAAAGAAGGATTTAAATATATGCAATGTAATGATGATCATGTGTAACTGTTTAGGGAACATAAAAGGAGACAAAAATTTAGAGCAAAATGATATATATTCTTTACTAATCAAGGATGCAAAGTAAATGCAAAATACCTCTTCTCAAAAACTTGCAAACTTGGGCTGGGAAGGTGGCTCAGTGGTAGAGTGCTTGCTTTATATGCATGAGGCCTTGGGTTTGATTCTTCAGCACCACATAAGCAGAAAAAGCCAGAAGTGCTGCTATGGCTCGAGTGGTAGAGCACTAGCCTTGAATTGAAGAGGTGAGGGAGAGTGCCCAGGCCCAGAGTTCAGGCCCCCTGTCTGGCCTAAATAAAAACAAAAAAATAAAACAAAAAACTTATCTTTTCTCATAATTGAAGAGAGCCTCCTTTTACAGAAATTCTCCTTATCTAGCTCAAGGTCATCAGAACTTCAGCAGACTTATCTTGTTGAGATGTAATGCACCTAACTCTACTGAACCTAATCATGGCTAGGAAAGTATGGACATCGATGCGTTTGTTGTATTTTTCCTTATAAATATATAATAATGTCAGTTATTATACATAATATATATTCTAGTATAGAATATATTAGACATTATATAATACTCAAATATATTATAACATGTATTATATATTAGCAGAATTCCTAATTTTAGAGTTAGGAGCAAGCAACATATTGAAAGAAAAATGTTTGAATCTCTGAGTTATTTCTCTACCACAGGACAATACCAGGTTTCATTCTTATTACACAAAGAACAACATAGGAAAGCGATGCCCATGGATGTGGTTCTCTGGATTTGGAAACTGTGATCATATATATATCATATATATATATATATATATATATATATATATATATATATATATATATATATATACATATATATATATGATATATATATATATATGATATATATATGATCACAGTTTCCAAATCCAGATATATATATATATATATGTATATATATATATATCATATATCATATATCATATATCATATATATGAAATATCAATTAATAATAGTGAATATGTAAAATTATAGCAACAGATAAATAAGTGAACACCTATGTGCACACAATCTCAGTCACTTTCATGTATAAGAATTTCTTTTCTATGCTCCTATTCACCTACACAGAGATTACATGAGTTGCCCTTGAATTGTCTTGGAAGTTCTTTTTCGGGATACTGTAGCTTCACATCCTTTGTTCCCTAAGTATCCAGATGTTATGTATTCAATAACAAAACTGTTACAGGCAAAAGTATCCACCCTGACACACAGAGGAACTTGGATTTCAGAAATGCCACAAATAAGTGGGAGGTACAGCAATACTTTTCAAAATTGAATAGATTACATATTTATTAGAAAGCCCGGTGCTGCAATAGACAATAAATAAAAATAAAAAAATTACATGTGACATCAAATTATGAAGTTTCAGGGCATTTCCCTACTCTTGAGAAGTAGAGTAATCCATATTAAAAATAAATAAATGAAAAGACGAATGTTTTATGCCAAATTTCAAAACATACTATATGTTATACAAAGGAAATGCAATAAGCATGCATTTTTAATCTAGTAACATCATACGGTATGAAGAATCTGATTAACTGATTCATAGAAATCAATACAATGCAGATAAAACATCCAATATTTCAAGTGTCAACTTAGCAGAATACTTTCAATATATGGTGTCTATTTTACATATTATCCAGCCCTATCCATCCCACAATGGCAGAAGGCTCTTCCTGACAAAGTCCAGAGACCCGTCTACTGTGAGTGCTGACTATCTGTTAACTTGCCAAAGGCACAACTTGAACAGGCTTCCAGTAATGATATTTTAACTCTCAGAAAAAAAAAAAGAAATTGAAGACAGAGGGGAAATCTACCAGATCCCTGAAAGATTTCTATCATTGTGCTAAACCTGTAGCTTTCTACTAACACTTGAACAAACTTCAGTAATTACCACTCCAACCACATGTCCAAAAAGTGGCTTTCCAAATATTGGCCTATTTTCACTTTGGTAAATCAAGACACACTCTACACACTATTGTGGCCCTGTTTTACTTAAACTTTTAGCTATGGTTGGCCCAAGGGATAGTTGACATTACCAATTTCATAAATTTTAGGTCATCACAAAATCACTTCATAGCCCTTAAACATGAAAAATACCTACCCATATAAGTCTGCATTACATACTTATTACTGATTTTCTTTGTTTGTCATATTTTACATATTTGTGTATCCCTGGGCTTAGCTCTGTAATATTCCTTCTCGTGGTTGTTACTATTGAGTACAGTAATTATTTCTGTATTTTTCTCCAGCTCTGTTTTCTTTAATTCAAGTCCTTAATAGCATCCTGTCAACTCCCAGCTACTGATTTTAGTAAACTCAAAAGATCCCAAAGTGAGCTTTGATCTCTATCTACAAACCAATCTCTCATTACTATTTGATTAAGTGATAATTCTTCCAGCTCTCTTGTCAAAATAACTTGGAGTCGTTTCAGACTTACATACTTTTTGACACCTCATATTTAATCTATGACCAGGTTTCAACAAATAAACTCTGAAGGAGTTTTGCCTAAATTTTATTCTTACTCTATTAGTGGTAGCAGTAGCATTCTTTAGTTCTACCCTTCATGTTTCTAGTTCTGTGTTCCATTTGGAATACTATTGTAACTTAGTTTATAATCTTTGTTATCAGAATAAATAAACTACAACTGCTGAAGTTTTAAATAAAGAGACAATTTTAGATGTGAATTACATTTTATGTGCTTAATACTTTCCTGAAATTATTCCTTTTAGGTTATATATCCCTAATAAACTATTTTTATGTTTCTTATTTGATTTATAGATTTATTATATGATTCTTATACGATTTCTTAGAGATCCATAAATAAAACATCTCAGAACAGGAAAAGAGTAGGTAAGAAGTCATAAAAACATTATTATGGTGTCTTAATGGCTAAGTGTAAAGAACATGTAACAAAACAGTTGGAAGATTCATTTGCTCGTTGTGCTATTCTCTCACCCTTCATTGTAGAAAACTTCTCACTATGAAGTCGGGACCTTTCAAGCCTCGTCTCAGTGACAGAAGAGATGGGATAAGGACATGTACTCCTATGACTGGTTTTTAAGAAGTTCACAATAAAACAATACCAGTACATATAAAGAAACTTTTGTGAGTGATGTGTAGTGACTTCATCAATTGCCAGAATTAAATTCTTATGTCAAAACATCAAATTACTTACATTATAATATATGCAGTTCAACTGGCATCACTAACACTTCTATAAATCAAATGCAAACTAAAAGCTCTATATCAAAAACCAACATCTAAGGAAATGTTGGAAATACAAGATTATACACAATAAATCTAATGGAGTGAGATCTTTACACTGGAAATGAGCAATGATAGCTGAATTGGAAAGTTCAGTTGTCCACTAACTATGTGATCAGAGATGTGGAGTTGACCTTGGTATAAAGATTGGAGGTAAATTTCAAAGGCAGCTAAGGTTGCTGCTGTATTGTAGCTCAATACAGTGTGACCCTGCCTGATAATGGTAAAGCACAGAGTAGAAGCTAAGCCAGTAAAATGTATAGGAAGGATTTTCCACTGAGAATAATTGCAGGGGGTGATCATCACTTTCGCGTTGAAAATGTACAGCCCATCATTCTACTTTAAACTCTAGAGTATTTCTGATCTGAAGACAATTATAACAAATCAATGTGCTGTGATTGCTGAGCACCTTAGGTTTGTATTACTGTAATATATGTAAAATCTTTATAGGTATGGAGTGCCATAGTGATAATTGAATCCCTTATTTTTAGGGAGCAGAATGGAGCAATTGTCATTACAACCATAACACAGACATCCATCGTTTCTCCAAAGTCTTAAACTTGTAGTGTCCAACAGTTCTAACTTAAATACTTTTGAGGTAATAATCCATACCCCTGTCTTCCCTTAACTGTTTGACCTTCCCAGAGCACAGCTCTCAGCCTTTTGATTGCTGTTTGAGATGGCTTCCCAATATATCCCTTTCCAGATATAACAGTTTGACTCTAGAATCCCTCACAAGTACTGTTACAGATAGGTTATTTTGAAAAGGACATTTTTTCTAGGGTAGGTTCACTTTTTTAAATTGTATTTTATTTAAAGGTACTGTACAGAGTGGTTACAGTTACATGAGTAAGGTACATTACTTGTTGAATATTGTTACCCACTCCATTGTTGTTTTCCTATTTTTTCCCACCCCCAACCCCTACCCTCCACCCCAAAGTTGTAAAGTTCATTGCCAGTATAGTTCCTTGTGAATATCATTGTTGCAATGGGTCACTCCTTTCATCATTTTGTTATTTCCCTTTCCTTCTCCAAATCAAATAATGTATATACAAGATACAAGGTACCAGAATCAAGACAGATTTCCATGGATAAATCAAAGACAAATGAAATAAAATAAGATGTAGATACACCACTTTACCGACATCAAGGTTGATATCTGAAATAAAACGACTTGTTGTTTCCATGCTTGGAGTTCATTTCAATTATAATTTTGTATGGTCAAATGTACAGAACTCTGGAGCCAGCAATCCCACTCATGGGCATTTGTCAAAATCATCCCTAGATTGCTAATGGATGAAGAATGGAATTGGAAATAGCAAACGAAAACAAATCAACATTCAGGTATTATGATTTTATAATTCTAATATGAAAGAACTGAAGCTTTTGTTTCATGAAGAAGAAAGTTTAGACTGTAATTTCAATGCAAGGCATCAGTTGTAATGAGTCTGAAGTCTTTTCTTCCAAGATATCCAAGAGTACAATACTCATTCTCTGAAAAGTAAATAAGTAATTATCTTAATTAGCTTTGCTTAATATTACTTGTAGAAATTTACTTGTAGAAAATAAGTTAAAATATCCTCTCTTGGGCTGGGAAGGTGGCTCAGTGGTAGTGTCTGCTTTGCATGCAAGAGGCCCTTGGTTCGATTCTTAAGTAAAAAGAATTCTTAAGCAAAAAGAAAAAAGCAAGAAGTGGCGCTGTGGCTCAAGTGGTAGATAGCTAAACTTGAGCTAACAAGCTGAGGGAAAGCGCCCATGCCCAGAGTTCATGCCCCACGACTGGACTCTAAAATATAAAACACTAAAACTACCAGCACAAGTATGTTTTTTGCAGCATGATTACCATATCTTAGATATGGAACCAATCCAGATGCCCCTCAATAGATGAATGGATCAGGAAAATGTCGTATATATACACAATGGAATTTCTTGCTTCTATCAAAAAGAATTACACAGCCCCTTTCTTAAGAAAATGGAAAGATTTGGGAAAAAAATCATTATGTGAAGGAAGCCACACTCAAAGAAACATAGGCTCTATGGTTTCCCTCATTTTTATTAATTAATATATGCTTAGCATAGTCCTGGCAGATAGGTTCATTTTTTCACACCTTTAATATTCGCTTTTTTCTTTCCATCTCATCTCCCATTTCGTGTGTGTGAGTGTGTGTGTGTGTGTGTGTGTGTGTGTGTGTGTGTGTGTGTGTGTGTGTGTGTGTGTGTGTGTGTGTGTGTGTGTGTGAAGTAATGAAACTTGACTCGGAGTCTCAAAATCTTGCTTATTTTTTTCACTCATGACTGACTGAATCTGTGCTATTTTACCAAGGTTTAACTCTGTGTTTGATTGAACAATTGAGCATAAATGTCTCATGGATTGCTACCCCAGCCATCTGTGAACCATGATCTTGGAATATCAGCCTCATGAGATGAGATACTGGCATCTAGCTCTATTGCCAAGTGTCATTTGTTTTGTTTTGCTTTGTTTTTGTTGTTTTTGTGCATCCAAAATGTATATGGAAAACAAATCATTTATAATCAGGACTATTCACATAAAATGTTTGTTGTTTAAATATTACCTTAATAATGTAATCCTTTTGCATCCACTTTATGTGATTTGATTTTTTGAACTCTATTTTTGCAGTCAAGTCACTTATATATAATTTGAATCTTCTTGTCTTGGTTTTATAGGGTGTTAGGTTTTTAAAAACAGAATTTATCAAGGTTTAACTCTGCACTACTGAAGCAAGACCTTTATAATTATTCAATATCCTGTAAATCATAAATTTATCACTTCTTGAGGCAACATATGAGCACAAGTAGTTTCCTATAATACCTCCTCATATTTTAGACCTCAATGCCATGCACAATTCTGCCAAATATGCAAGGCCATCCTTTGTAACTCTCCATTGATTTTCAGTGTTCTTCTCTCTACTCTTTAGTGCTAAGTCCTGTGATGGTTGTGTTGATTTTCTCCCCTCTTACATTCATCATTGCATCTTGGGAACTACTGGTATGCACTATTGTACTTCTGTCCATTCTCCTTGTGCTTCGGCTTGTACCCATCTCACCTTGAAGAGTTAAAAATTGGAGATATTTGCTTTACATTTTATCTCAGACATCTATCTTTACTTTCTAGAAATACATTCATTGAATTCCTTCTGTAAAGTCTAATGCCTTGAAAATTATTACTGCAATTTCATGGCTTTGTTATTTGACATAAGGAAAGAACATAGATCAGTACTGTAACTTAGGTAAAAGATTATTGCAATCATGCTTCAATAGACGTTGTTCATTGGATAATGTGTACTTTAAGGTCTGCCTGCCTGCTTCCTTTTCACTGTTTTGTTTATTTTTCAATGTAGTCCTTTCTTCTGGAAAATATTTATGGGACTAGTGAAGATCAATTCCTACTGTAATTAGTCATTAATTTTATTCCAACCTCATTTCACGGACCCTTCTGTGTTTCTTCAGGGTCTGTGTAGTGCTTCACATTTTTAGATAAGTTTTAACATCGATGCATCCAATGATGAAGACACATTCCTTAAGTCACCATTTTGATGTCTGAAATGAAACCATGCTGCAATCTCACTATATTACAATTTCCTGGTTTAAAATTCTTTTAGATTAAAATTGATGCTGGACAACAAATTCTGTGTACAATTTTCTATTTTCCTAATTATTGTATTATACTTCCCAATATTACATAAATTTAAAACATTATCACTTACTTGGTTTTACGATTTCTAAAACGGTCAAAGTAAAAGTTCTATTCATTCACAATTTTAAGATAATAGAATGTCCATTTTAAAATTTTTATTTGTAGTCCTTAAAGGTTGTGCTGGGGAAAAAAGGCCAGTGTTTCATGTGTTTTAGTCTACTGTGGGCCTCTGAGCCTGATGTGACCTGTGGTTTTATTTTCACTCAACAGGAATAAAGAAAAATTTCACTAGGAGGAAATTTTTACTTGCTTACTTTCTCCAATATCTCTTGTATACATAAAAGTAATATAATTCAACACTGACTGAAAATGGTGTTCCTATTAGAGTAATTGTTTATTTTGTAGCCCCACTCTTCACTAAGTCGTGTCCCTTTCCTATCCTCCCCTTCCCATAAAACTTTACTGGATCCACTGGAAACCCATTTCCATTCAGCCTCATCATTAAAAGTCCAACCTTAAATAGCCTACCCCCTGGTAGTCCTGCTATAAACTTTCAAGGCCCTGACTGCAACCAGAATCCTTCCTGAAAGCCCTCCTCTGCTACAGGGAAAGCCTTCTTCCACTCCACCCCTTCCTGGAATCCCTTGTCTGCACCACCAGAAACCAGGCCACATCTATATCTCCTCCTATGATCCGTCTTGCTGCACCAAGAACACCGCCTACATCGGGCTACTCCCTCTAATCTTAACTTCATCCATCAGATACCCCTTCCCTAACTATTTTATTCACTCATAGTCCCATTGCTTCCATATTTTATTACCTCCAAGCTCTTCCCTTCCATTTCATACCCCACTCCCAACCAGACTTCTCACTCGACCCCTCCTGGTTTCATCAGAAACTCCATCCATACTAGTCTACTTCTAAGTGGCCTAACATCTCAAACCCAGCCCTGAACCTACCTCTTCCCACAAAGCCCTTCATGCTACACCAAAAAACCTCCACCTCTCTGTAACTGCCCTTGTAGCCCCGACTTGGTTGACCAAAAGATTCTCACACAGCCCATCTCCTGATTGGAAAGACAACCCTGCTCCACCACAGGCCTCTCTACATCCCATATCTACTCTCTCAATGGCTGCATTGTTCCCGAGACGAATCCTCTCCTTACTGGATCCTCCCAGAGATCCACACTCTACTCAATCAGATACCCTGCCCATAATTAGCCTACACCTTTGCAGACCTTCCATTCCTTCTCAAAGTCCCTCTTCCAATTAACCCCATGGCTCCAAGTCAGACCTGCTCTAGAAAACCCCCACTAGACAACCCCCACCACACTATCCCATCTCTCGACTCCCATGTTACTCCACTGGATAACATTGCATCTTTTGGCCTCCCTCTGGAAGTCTCACCAGGCCCAACTGTAAATCCCTGTCCCTTCATAGTCCCGTTTTGAAGGTTGCCTTGCCCTACTGGAAACCCTGTCCAAAGTCTAATGCCCTGCCTTGCAACACCGAAATCCCCACCCAAACTTACTCCTCTTTTCGAAGTGGTGACTGGCTACACGAGAAACCCTGTCTTAACTAGTCTAGTCCACTGGATCGTATCCCTGCTCTCACAAATCTCTGTTCCTGAAAATTTCCTCCACACATTGTTACTACATTCTGCTCTGCAAGATACCCCACCTCCACCCTAAAACACATCCAAAAGGCCTGCCATTCTCCACCAGAAACCCCGCCCATTACTAGCCCACTTCTTCCTAGCACTGCTCTGCCCTCTCACAGACCATGAAAACCCTCTCCCTCATAGCTCCGCATTCCTGCACCAGAATCCCCACTTTCTGTCAGTCTCTTGCCCTAATTCTCTTCCCTGCCTTATGGAAAACCTCACCCTACATATCCCACAAGGGCTCACAGTGCTACACCACAAAACCTCCTCTAAGTAACCTCCTCCTCTGTAGCCTTGTTCTTCCCTTTCAAAGCTCTGCCCCAAACAGCCTCTTCCTCAGTGACCCCACCATCTTCCACTGAAAACCCATCCACCTGCCAGTCTCCATCCTAAATTCCCACCTACTCCACAAGAGACCCTGCTCTTAACAAGTCTAGTCTTTCCTGTCCTCTCCCTGCTGTCTAAAAGCCCTACACAAACTGGCCTTCACCCTCAAAGCCCCGACCTGCTCCACCACAGAGGTTGTGCCAATATAAACTCCTCCCTTGAACCAGACAGGGCTCCACCAGAAACCCCACACCACCTTATCTTTGAAGTTCCCACCTAGTAACTTTTATTACAAATGTGATTTTATAGTAGTCACAGAATTCATACTAATCAATATGATAAGAAAGCGGTATTGCCAAAAGACAACAAAAATTATATAGTTATTAGATGCTTTAGTCCAGTTTGGGCTTCTGTTACCAGGCAGATACACATTGTGTGAAAATGTGTGAAGATGATTCCTCTAACTGGAAAGCATTCTTTGAAGTATCAGTAAGGTTTCATGAGTGATCATTTTATTTCTAGAATTTTCATGCACATTTTTGTCCATTAACTTGAAAGTATTAGTTATTTTAAATCCTCTAGTTTGGTTGAAGAAAGAGTATTAAGATGTAAAAAGCTGACTTTCAACTCATCTCTCCAATGAATAATTTTGGACTTGCTTACATTACTATGTACCAGAATTTTTAGTAACAGAAATTCTCTACCAGAATCCACTTTGAATTTCCTCCTTCCACTAAAGTGCCCTTTGGAAAAGATTGAAGTGAGATTATCACAGATAGAATGACAGAAATAAAAACATATTTGAGATCTTAACAAAATGATGGTGAAGACTCTACCCAATATGTTTTAAATTTTCTAATAAAAGCAACTTAAGCATATTTAACTGCAGACTTTCTGAAGACTAGAAGACAAAAATATAAGAAATGCCCTCTTATACCATGGTTCTGAAAACAAAACAAAACCAAGGAAAGACAACATAATGAGACAGAAGGGAATGAGGAACTTGTACATGTGATATAGAATGTAAAAATACAGTGAATCAGTTAAAAATAATTTTGGTAACAATGGCTGGTTGTACAATATATTTCATTGTATACATTGTTCTTTGTTAACCTGTGACTTAATATAGGTCTCAGCAGGGATCTTCCAAGATAGTTGTGTAGTTAGTCAATTTCATCATTGCAAGATCATCAGGATGATAAACTCCCACAAGCCTTAACATACCTGCAACAGCACTAGACATACACTCTTATTGGTCCAACACTGTAAGGCAGACCTGTATTATACCCAAGCTTTGTATGTGGTATGCTATGGTTTTTTCAGGCTTAATACAAAATGACTCTGCCCAGAATTAAATGAAGGCATTTATAGCTAAAATGATTTATGGTCATTGTTAACATGTAAAGCACGCTGAGGTTTTTATTTATACCTCTCCTTTTCCCTTTCTTTCTTTTCTTTTCTTTTCTTTCTTTGTCCTTTCTTTTTCCTTTCTGCTTTCTTTCTTTCTTCTTTCTCTCTTTCTTTCTTTCTTTCTCTCTTTCTTTCTTTCTTTCTTTCTCTCTTTCTTTCTCTCTTTCTTTCTTTCTTTCTTTCTTTCTTTCTTTCTTTCTTTCTTTCTTTCTTTCTTCCTTTCTTCCCTTTTCTTTCCTCTTTTAGGAAATGAGTATACTTGTTTGCTGAACAAGTATTCTACCATTAGAATAATCCTTTTTCGATTTACTTACTTTGCTCAAAGTTATCCATTTTCCTGAGGGCCGAACACAGGCTAAGTTTTTAACCTCTGTCTGCCAATAGCGGGGATCAGAAATGCATTCCAACATGCAAGCCTTTAGGATGATATGAGACTCTTATTACTTTCCTTGCAGACTGGTTCTGATCTGTGATCTTCTCAAATTCTACCTCTTCAATTAGTGATGTGAGTTCCAGTAGCCTGCCCTCAGTATAGATCATCTAAATGAATTATTGAAGGCAATTTCACTTTAATCTCTTTGTTGCCAGTCCAGGAGCTGTTATAGTTTTATTTCTAGACAAATTTTGTGTATATATGCACATTAGCTTTAAAATATTACTTTTCCCCCCTTTTGTCCTTTTTAATTTTCTTGGTCAAGGGGCTTGAATTCTGGGTCTGGGCACTGTCTTGGGGCTCTTCAGATCAAGGCTAGCAGGTTTCAAGTTGAGCCACAGTGCCATTTCTGATTTTCTGGTGGTTAATTGGAAGTAAGTGTGTCATAGATTTCCTGCCAGGGATAGCTTTGAACTACTATCCTCAAATCCCAGCTCCTGAGTAGCTAAGATTACAGGCATGAGCCACTGGCACCCAGCTAAAAATGTTAATTATTTCAAGCTCTGTGATTTAGTTGAGGGAGTAACATGAGTGTGTATAAATGTAACTTTCAAATTACATCTCTAAATAATTTCAGAGTTGCATTTTCATATTTATTGCAGTTATTAATAAGAGAAACTCCCAAATTAACAGAATAATCCTTCATTTTCTCCTTCCCATAGGTACTATTGGAAGAGAATGAGTGTGATCTAAGACAATATGTACTTGAAATTTAAAAAAAAATATTTTGATGATACATAAAGAGCCAGCTAACACAACGTGCTTTTCATTTTCTAAAGAAAGGAATGTCATGAAAGTATATTTATTGGCAGGTTTTTCACCTGAAAAACAAAGAAAAAACAATATCATAAAAGAGCTGAAGGGGATCAGCAACCATGTAAGTGTGGTATAGCATTGGAGACTTTAAGACATGAACTGATACAGGTAAAGTAATACTTTGGAAAAGTTATCTGCTCACTAAATTTATTCATTATAATTTTTTTATTTCATTTATATGTCACTTAATATATAAATACATACATGTATGTGCAATATATATCAGCTGTATCTGTCCACTGAACTGTATGGTTATGTATGGTTAGGTAATTTACCAAAGCTTTATATATAGGGTGTCATTTTTTTCATTTAGTCTTCACACAAAATGTGTGTGCTCCTAGAAATGATAGTATTAATAGTTACAATAATTTAGTGTAAATCTTTACATTGAACACATGCTTAGTATGAGATGTTCTTTTTTTTCCTTTTCTTATTTTATCTTTAGGAAGTTGATTTGAGTTTTGATGTTGTGTTTGCCAGAAAAGCATTCCACCACTGGAGACATTTCACCAATCCTTTCTTGTTTAAGTTATTTTACTCATAGAGTAGCAAATTTTACACCCAGCCCAAAAAACAGGGATCATGATTGCATTCCAATATCCCTACCTAGTAGTTTGATATTGGTGATATTTTCCTTCCTCGACTGATTTAGAACTGTGATCCTCTCAAATTCAACCACTTTAGTTATGTGAGCTCAAGTTCTCCCTACTTCTAGAAGATAGGACAGACATAAATGATTACAGGTAATTTGAGTGAATCATTGGCTAATATAGGTGATTTGATATTAAAGTGTAGGGTAAGTTTGAAAGTATAATCACAGTAGTCAGATATTTTGCTAAGTAATTTTGTTTTACATTAATAACACATCTTGACCAGGAGTAAGGACGTACTTTTACTGTCTGTAAATTTGTATGTCATTTGGTAAAATAAACTTCACGTCTTCCATGTGGGATAGAGAACTTTGAATGGTCTGATGTGCTGGTTCACATCTATAATCCTGGTTAGCAATCAGAAATAAATAGATCATAATTTGAACATAGCCTAACCAAAAACTTAGGAAGTCCCAATCTCAACAAACTAGTGGATCATGTTGAATCATGCCATTAATCTCAGAACCACAAGAGGCTAAGTCTCTGCCTAGTACTTGTGTCACTTGGGTAACTGGGACACTTGGAGGCAGTCACCTCTACTAATGCAGAAACTGGGCTGAGTCTTAGCAAAAGGAGGGAGGAGTCTGCCCCACCTTCCTAGAATGCAGTGAGTATGCTTGCTTTCCTCCTCCAAATGGCTTAAGATGCCATGCTGCTGAGTGTTCATTATTTGATTCCAGTGACCTGTGGTAGAGGTGTAAGGAAACATTAACTAAATTTCACATATGCCAATTAAGCTGCTCTCCCAGCTTGTGAGTTCAACTCAGCAAGTGTTCATTATTTGAGAGTTGAGAATACAGAGGTAGGGGAGAGAGAGAGGGTGAGTGAAAGAGGGGAGAGATATAGAGAGAGAGCTGGGCACTGGTGGCTCACACCTGTAATCTTAGCTACTCAGAAGGCTGAGATCTGAGGATTGAGGTTCAAAACCAGACTTGGCAGGAAGTCCATGAAACCCTTATCTCCAATAAACCACTCAAAAACCAGAAGTGGCGCTAGGCTCCAGCAGTAGAGCACCTGCCTTGAGCTCAAGAGCTGAGGGACAGTGCCCAAGCCCAGAGTTCAAACCCCATGACCGACCAAAAAAATAAAAGTGATAGAGTGGAAAGGAGAAAAGGAAGGAAGGAAGAAAGGAAGGAAGGAAGGAAGGAAGGAAGAAAGAAAGAAAGAAAGAAAGAAAGAAAGAAAGAAAGAAAGAAAGAGCGAAAGAAAGAAAGAAAGAAAGAAAGAAAGAAAGAAAGAAAGAAAGAAAGAAAGAAAGAAAGAAAGAAAGAAAGAAAGAAACCAAAGAAAGAAACCAAAGAAAGAAACCAAAGAAAGAAAATGATTGAGAATGAATTGTTCGGAGTAAGGAGTTATATGTCAGAGGTACTACCTGTATTTGGTGTTAGGTCTGCCCCAGGCCATGCAGACCCTATTCAGACACCTTCCCACTTCATGGCTAAGTTTCAACCCTTCATGTGTTGCCTAGTATCTGGCACACCTGAAGGCAGCCACCTCCCCATCCTGTTAAGTCACAACCTGGTCAACCTCTGGTCACACTTTCCATCTGACCAGAGGTGAGTACCAGAACGTGAAGTCACATCCAGATCCAGTGTGGCCAGAGTTTCCCTCAAATAGCCACACCTCATCTGGTTCTTCACATAGATACATCCTTGCCTGAGGTTAGGTCACCCCATTTTTTTACATGGCTTTCCACCATATATGGCATGGGCAGCATTTCAGTAAATAAACTACTTTACCTGAGTGAATACGGTGTGGTGTTCTCTTCATTGGGTACCTAATGAAACTCACCTAAATAATATACTTTACACTTCAGAGTTTCTAGTTATGAATCTATGGTTATTTTTGTGACACATGTGAGATCAGTATCTACAAAACATATTTACTAACTCATCATTTTAACAGTATAGTTCTGCCTAGAATCTTTAATAGCAGCTTAATTAACCATAAAGTCTATTTTGTTTGCTTTGTTTTGTTTTGTTTTTGCTTAAAGTAATAGAAGAGTTGGTGAGACAATCTGTGTGAAGCCTCAGGGTCTGTTTTGGAGGGGCAGATTGATGCAGGCTCAGGCCTCAGGATTATCTGAGGACTGTGTTTGTGTATGTGGAAAGCTCTTGGCATGCCGGGCTAGAGAGGGAACATGTTCTCTCTCCCTATCTCAAAGCTCATGTCAGACTCCTGGGAGCTGTGGAAGTAGCTCTTCTGCTTACTTAAGCATAGACAAACAGCTAGTCAAGCATTTTCCTGAGTACAGGAAAGTGGTTTGACGTTGCTCTATAATAGTTTAGATAAAAATATACAAAGACATTGTCTCATAGTTTAAGCAAAACTGTAGCTGTTGAAATTCTTTGTGTGAATGTCTCCTGACTAAATCTTGGCAAAGATAATACTTGCTTGTGTTTAAATACCCACTAGCAATAAAGCACAGCATGCAGTGGCAATTGCTGTTTGCACTCTGTATCCCCTGTGTCCTGGTGATTTTTGACCCTTACCCAGGGACTCCAATGCCTTAGACGTTGACAACTGGCACCCAAACAGGGACCCTGCAGTGTTGAATTCAGGAAGATATATTCAGGTAAGTACTTTTTAAATTACAGGGTGATGGGACAAGTTAAATCTACTCCGTACTTACATATGCTAAAACATTTACTTGCTGCTTATGGTGTAACTATTTCTTCTTTTGACAAAGAAATGTGTATTAATGTAGTTAGGGAATGGAATCCTTGGTTCCTCGTTGAAGGGACATTAGATGTTGATAATTGGAAATGAGTAAAGTATAATGTAGAAAGAGCTGTTCGAGAAGGGGAAAGGATTCCTGTTAAATTTTGGTCCATTTGTTCTGTTTTACATACCCTTTTTAAAGCTTTAAATGAGAAAAGAGGCCACCTCTTCTATTGTAGATTTACCATTGGACTCTGAGGTTAAGGACGCAATAGATAAGGATGCATCACAATTAACAGAGAAAAAACAAGAGGTAAAGAAGCCTGAAAAGGAACAATCTGAAAGCATCAATAGAATGTCTGAGCAAATGGAATTGATTTTTATCAAGATTACAACATATGGAGTTAGAAATTAGCAGAGTGAAAGAGAATCTGAGAAAGTGAGAGTAAAACAGCCTTCTGTTCCTCCGCTTGCGGAAGCAATTTTTACCGTGTTACTCCATCACAAAACAGAAGGCTTAGACAGTGAGTTTGATGATGAAATGCATATTTTTTCTTATCCTGTAATTTGACCACCCCCTATGAATGGTTTAGCTCAACCAGGCAGGTGTTGCTGTCAATGATATTGGTAAACTTAAGAAGGCAGTGACGTTGTATGGTACTCAGTCTCTTTATGTTAAGGAATTGCTTAATGGGGTCGGCCGACATTACAATAATTTTGCTCTCGAGGATTGGAAGATGCTTTGTAGAGCCTAATTAAGGATCCTGAATACCTACAATGGCAAATGTGGTTTATTGAGTTATGTACAGAAAGGACTAGGCAAAATGTGCAGAGCAATAATCCGCACCTGTGGGACATAACCTTTCCCATATTGAGTAGAACAGAACAATATGCAGATGCTCATATACAAGTGAACTCTCCTGAAGAGATCCATGAGTAGTTACGAGACATAGGTATTGAGGCATGGAAGAGGATTCGGCTGGTAGGAGAGCATTATGGCCCCTGGACTAAAGTAATTCAAAAACTTAATACACCCTATGTTGAATTTTTATCAGGATTGAAACTGACCTTGGAACTTACTGTTGTGGGAGTAGCTGCACAGCAACAACTGCTGGGCATGTTGGTTATGAGAATGTTAATGAGGACTGTAGATGAGCCCTATTGCCTATTAAAGAATCTGAGGATGTAAATACATATTTAATGGCGTGTAAAGACATTACATCTGAATCCCGGCTTATGCAGTTTTTTGGTGAAACTATGCCCACTACCTGGCATGCTTTACAAACCAAACCCTCTAATCTAAATGTTTTGGATGTGGTCAAATGGGACATATAAAGAAGAATTGTAAAACGGCTACTAATGTTAACAAGAGAGGAACAGGAATTTGCCCTAAATGTAAAAAAGGAAAGCACTAGACAAGAGTGTATAGATCAAAAATAGGCAATAAAGGAATAACTATAAAAATGCTTACTCTATGCAGGGAAACTCTCCATCTGGCCAGCCCCGGGGCCCAGGATTAATAACCGAGGGCAGCCAACCATTTTTCTTCCTCATCCCTGCCACAGCCCACAGCGCCGCAATGGACATGCCGATTCATTCATCTTCTGAGAGGCATATTGGTTTAAAACATGCTTGCATGTAAGTATCAATTATGGTCATTCAAAAATGGCAGATGTCACCTCCCCAGACATACTAAAATCATGATTTCAAAGTAAGATAGGATTTTATGGTTGTACAAGTGTTGAGATATATGGATAAGTCTAATGTGTATCTTGCACTGAATTAGGCAGGAAGATATCCAATAACATATGGGATAAAAAATGGTAGTGAAAATATATTCCCTTGAGAAAGATATAGGAGTCTGCGAGAAGTATGGAGAAATTCAGATAATTTTGAAGGATTTAAAAATGCAAGCTCAAGTATGTCTCTTTAAGTGGAAGGGAAAAATAAGGGGAAGAGAAGAAAATAACTGAAAGCAGATCATTGTCCCAACTTAGAGTACAATATAACTTCCAAGTTAAAGACAGAGCAATATAATATGTCCCACTTATTTTAGATACATGCAAACTATTTACTTGGCTTTTTCCCACTTTAATGCTCCAAAAAAATGAAGACTTATAAGAAACTTTATGTGATTGTCGTTACTTCAACCTGAACAATAATTGTGATGAGTCCTCTTTTTCTCAGTATGCTCTTGGAAAATACTCCCTAAATTAATGATGTTGTGACTGATTAGTCAGTGTAATGAGTTTGTACTTGCATAATAATCCCAGAATCCTTTAATGCAGTTTTTTCTCAAGGTATCCAAGTATATTGTCTGATGCTGTTCTTTGAACACACCCTCACACCTGAGCACATTATTTGAAATTGTACATCAGCATTTCCTTGGCACATTCTACTTTGTACCTTTGTCTTTGTGCATGTTCCTTTTGATTTCACAGTTGCTCTATTTCCATTTCTTCTGTACAAACTGCTAAGAACATTGTTCAACTATCACTTCCTGTTTGCAAACACCCAGTCTATGTATGAAGGTACTTTGTCCATGTTAACCAATAGGGTAGTACTCACCCTCTGAGGAGAAAATTTCCACAGTATAACTCTATGCCCACAGTAGAGGGTGTAGAATTTAAGGCATTTTGAGACAAACAGTGATATCTGAATTGAAAGGCTCCTTAGGGATATTTTCTTGGAGCTCATTAGTTTACCCAGGAGAAATATAAATATCCACACACTTTGGAGCTAATTAGCAAGTAACTGAATTAACAGTAGATCCTAGATGTTGTGTTATTATAAGTCACCATTGTATTATTGTTACATCAGAATCCTTCCCTAAATGCATATGTTTATCAGAAAATGAAAGAAAGGCATTATAATAAAATGTCTTATCTTTTTAGGCATTTAGTCCTTGTGGTGATTGTAATGTCTGAACTCTTCCATTCAATAAAAGCTTGAATTTTATAAGAGCACGTTCTACATATAAGAATTTGTGGCAGATTCATTGAGAGGGTTATTTCAGCATGGAGATATCTTTAACAAGAATTATATTTAAATAGAGTATATGACAGTTATGACGTATCAATGGCTATTGAGGCATTTTCTATTCTAAAGAAGAATCAATTTGCAGAGTCTTCAGTAACATCAGTAAAACTGTATGTTCAACCTTTACTTGGTGGTCCTTGTCCTATGTTTATAACCAATAGCCTGATAAGATAACCAAACATATCTAACAATATTTCAATAAAATTCCAAACTGATGTAGATACATGGATCACTCATTGGAACTCTAGGGCAAATTAGGCTTATCTGTACTATAGTTCAATCCATAATCTCCTGGTTAAACAGTCTTCAAAAATAGTCACAGAATATATCTAAGTAAAAGTCATGACAGTTACATCTGTATAATACTTCTAAGGTCAGGATAAAAGCATTTGTTCCCAACATTTAAAATAAACATGATATGTTGAATTCATGGATCTAGAATTTTATGGCTTCACATTCATATCTCAAAATTTCATCAATATGACTTACATCTCTACCAGTTCACCAAAACACTGTTCTTATTGAACTTGTCTATTGGGCTAGGAAGTTGGCTCAGTGGTAGAGTGCTTGCCTTGCATACCTGAGGCCCTGGGTTCGATTCCTCAGCACCACATAAGCAAAAAGAAAAATCACCGGAAGTGGCGCTGTGACTTAAGTGGTAGAGCACTAGCCTTGAGATGAAGAGCTGAGGAACAGTGCCCAGGCCCAGAGTTCATGTCTCATGACCGGACACCCTCCCCCTAAAAAAAAAACAAAAAAAACTTGTCTATGTCCTTTTAATTTTTCAAATCCAAATAGCATATTTCCTTCAATGTCTCTGTATCAGTTTTGACCTTTTCTTCCTGCAAATTCTTTCTTTTCTTTTCTTCTGTAAATCTGTTTTTATTACTTTCTTGTTTCCTTATCTCTTTCTTCCAATCTTGTCCACACTGGTGCTCATATTGCTACACTTATGTCATAACTTTCCTTTTGCTCTTCCCTTTAATAATGCCCCCAATTTTATCATTATTTTTCATTTTCATGGTCATGGATATTTTGATGATATTTAAACAGACCTATCTTTGCATCTGTTTAATATAAATTTTAGAACTATTGGAGAGTTCTTTCCCCTAAATCCATCATTTTCACCTGTAATCCTTATCACCAAGAATATCACTTACACATTTGCCTAGCCATAGATGTAGAACCCTTTAGATTTCTTCTTACCCTTCTACTCCACCCATTATATAAGATGAACGATCAAGATTTTCTCAGTTTCTGTTACTAATTTTATTTCTTTTTTTTTTTTTTTTTTTTTTTGTTGGTCGTGGGGCTGGAACTCTGGGCCTGTGTGCTGTCCTTGTGCTCTTCAGCTCAAGGCGAGCTCTTCAGCTCAAGGCGAGCACTCTACATCTTGAACTACAGCATCATTTTCAAGTTTTCTAGTGGTTTTCATTGGAGATCAGAGTCTCATGGACTTTAATACCCGGGCTCTCTTTGAACCGTGATCCTCAGATTTCAGTCTCCTGAGTAGATAGGATTACAGACATCAGCCACTGGCGCCCAGAACTAATATGATTTGTATGTACTCCTTTTTATGCCCCTGACACAAGTCTGTTTCATGTACTCATCACTGGTCACCTAGTCTTAAACAACTATTTACAAAGTATGTTTTTTCCTCATAGTCTTTTCATATTGGTCCTCTCCATCAACAAATTACTGCTCCTTGTATTTATGCAGAGGGAAGAGCTCAGACACAAATTCTAGTATCATTATTTACTCACTACATTGACTGTTGGCCTTATATTTCTCATCTGTAAATGGATGTAATCTATCAGAAATATTGAAGAATACATTTGCTTACTCCTAGAGCAAGAAAAAAGAAAAGTGAAGAGTCCTTACATTTTCCACCTTAGCTTACAAATAAGGAAAGAGTCAAATTCAGTTTGTTGGTATCAAGTCACAAATTGTTTCATGCAGAAATAAAAATAAATTGTACCTTCTGGCTCTTAGAGCTGTGTCCTTTTAAGGTAACTACAGATATGTAAGTGGTATTATGTAAATTGGGTCATGTGTCTACAGTTGCATTGAAAAACATACTCAACATGTCACTGGAAAATATTCGTTATTGAATAGTATCTATATGAGGATGTTACTTGAACTAATCACACTAGGTTGAAAACTAATCTTAGTCCATCAAAATTTTCTTATTGCTGTATGTGTTGCCAAGTGTTCTTCATAAATTTATACATAGATTTTCTTCAGTGAACTGGATAAAAACTAAAATTGAACAAGGATTTCTGCCTAATGAGTGAAGCATGCTTGAGGTAATCGTTGTTAACTTCTAAGGATATATAACTAATCCACTGGCTATGTGGGTGGTGAAAGGCTTTCTCCTAAGTTCCCAAGGCTAGAAAAAACAAGATCATTTGATAACAAAGCACTCAGCTTATATTTTATCTATGTGGAATAATAAACATGTGTAAATAAATGATTTCATTTATAAGCAAACAATACAACCAAGAAAAGTGAATATAAATTACAGAGACTGCAAGAATAACATTAGGGATTTACTGTCTCACCTGATTATGTGATTGTATTTTTTCATATTGAAATTCTCCTCTTGTTATTCTTTTTTTAAATTTTATTTTATTTGTGAATATACTGTACAGAGGGGTTACAATTACATGGGCAAGAAAATGCATACATTTCTTACCAAGCATTGCAGCCTCCTCCTTTGTTTACCCTTCACCTCCCTTCCCAGGCTCCCCCGTCCCCCTCGCACCCAATCCTTCCCCCTCTCTCCCCCACTGACATTGTAAAGCTCGTTTTTGACATGACAATTTGTACTTCTCATTGTTGCAACAGGTCCACCTGAATCCTTAAATGACTTGTTTTTCCTCATCTCCTCCACAAGTTATACTGACATCAAATATATTGAAAGCGGGGGTTATACTGTGGGGGAGGGACATATAAAGCAACAAAGAAATAATCTTATAAATGCGTTAGAAACACATGCATGAAAGAAAAAAAACATTAAAATAACTATCTAAGGATTTATTTTCCTAACATCACATTATCTCACTTTTTCCACTTGACTCATACATATACTAGATATTGCAAATAAGGGAACCATGTTATTCTTATTGTATGTAATCCAACTCTGTTTATTATTATCTATTCAATGTGGGAAATCTAGCTTCAAACATGTCTAAAAATTTTTCCTTTTCAATCATAACATTGTCATTATCAGGGTCACTCTGGTCACCATCATCTTCAACAAAATTATTATTAGCATAATAAGTGCTAATTATTGAAAGCCGGGTATGTGTCTATGATTTTGTATTATTTGTATTTTGATTAATAATTATAATATTACCACTGTGCAAGAATCCATGTTAAATTTTTGAATAAATTAAGAAAGAGAAAAACTAAGCCATATCACGTAGCTTGACTACGTTCTTGTAACAAATTATTGAACAGATATTTGAAGCATTGCACATTCCTAACCAGTATGAATTAACTTCCAATCTTCCTGTCATTACACACAAATATTTTAGGGATTGAACAGAATTTTTTCAAGAATTATACTATAACTATTACTACAAGATTATGTGTATATCTAAAATATGCTTGAAAATAATATATTCTACTTTCTATTGAAATATTAGTCATTTTACTCTAGGAAAATTTTGGAAAAATAGACTATGTATCTTTGAAATGAAAAGGATAAAAAATAGTTGTATAAAAGTTTTTGGGGGAGTCTATATATTCAGAAATATATGTGTGTGTGTGTGTGTGTGTGTGTGTGTGTGTGTGTGTGTGTGTGTATAAATGTTATGTGTAGAAATTCATACATTTTTAGAGGGAATTTGTCATCATATATATATATATATAAATATAAATATAAATTTATGTATAGAATTGTGTCCATTACAGTGAAACAATCATATTAAAACATAATTAAAATTAAAAAAAATTGTCAAACCCAGTGCCAGTAACTCACAGCTATAATTCTAGCTCCTCTGGCTGCTGAGATCTAACAGCTGTTTTCACATCTAGCCCCGACAGAAAAGTTCATGTTAGATTCTTATCTCCAATTAACCACTCAAAAACAGCAATTAGCCCTTTGCTTCAAGTAGTGCAGTGCTGGCCTTTAGTACAAAAAGGCTTAGGGACAATGTCCAGGCCTTGCAAAGAACAATAACAACATGCATCACAATAATTTCACAAAAGCATTTTAACTGCTGTGAACATTTCTTAGAAACATGAATATATTATCTGACCTTTTCTGCTTGACTCACACATATACTAGATATTGCAAATAAGGGAAACCAAGGGAATTATGTTTCTTTGGGCTTGGCTTACTTCACTTATTATAATTTTTCCAAGCCTTTCCATTTCCTAACAAATGGGGGAATGTCATTCTTTCTGATGGAGGCATAGAATTCGATTGTGTATATATACCACATTTTCTTGATCCATTCTTCTACTGAGGGGCATCTGGGTTGGTTCCATATCTTAGCTATAGTAAATAATGCTGCAACAAACATAGGTGTGCTGGTAGCTTTAGTGTGATGCAAGGAAAATGAACCTTTAGATATGTATTTAAATGTTTTTTTCTTTCATGCATTTGTTTCTAAACCATTTATAAGATTATTTCTTTGTTGCTTTATATGTCCCTCCCCCACAGTATAACCCCTGCTTTCACTATATTTGATGTCAGTGTAATTTGTGGGGGAAAACAAGTCGTTTAAGGATCCAGGTGGGCCCCTTGCAACAATGAGAAGTACAAGTTGTCATGTCGAAAAAGAACTTTACAACTTTGGTGCGTGTGGGGGGGGGGAGAATTGAGTGGGGGTTCGGGGGGAGGCTGGGAAGAGATGTGAAGGGTAAACAAAGAAGGAGGCTGCAATGCTTGATAAGAAATATACTCATTATCTTGCCCATGTAATTGTAACCGCTCTGTACATTATGTTCACAAAAAATAAAAATAAAATAAAATAAATTAAAGAAAAAGAAACATGAATATATGCCCCTGGAAAATGTTAAGTAAAAAGGATAGAATATTATCTCTATGTTAAAGACATGACTCTTTAGATTTTTTTAAGATTTTTAGGTAATGATTAGGAATTAAGACTAATGATACGTAGGTAATAATTGGGACTGGTGTTTTATTCTGTTTTATGATAGTAATAAAATGACACTTGTAATGATTATATAAAATTACTTTTGATTGGTATTTGAATTATATTAACGGATAAACATTTTTGATCCCCACTCCCTCCCTCCCTCATTCCCGGGCCAAAGTTGTAAAGTTCGTTTTTCGACATAACAAAAAATAACTCCAGATTTCACTATATTTGATGTTGGTATAATTTGTACAGGGGAAGGGAAAAAAACTAATCGTTTAAATAAGAATACAGGTGGAACCATTGCAACAATGAAATGTAGAAGTTGTTATGATGAAAAATTAACTTTACAACTTTGGTGGGTGGAGGGGATTAGGTAAGAGAGGTATGGGAAGGGATGGGAAGGGGAAACAAAGGAGGAGGCAACAATGCTTGATAAGAAATGTACTCATTATCTTGTCCATGTAATGGAAACCATCTGTATGGCATTTCCACAATAAAAAAAAAATACTTCTCAGTCCTATCGCTCAACATTACAGTACTTAACTCAGCAATTAAGTGACATAGACTGTCTAGTTGGATTAAAAAGCAAAATCCATCTATCTGCTGCCTTCAGGAGTCACACTTGCCCATAAAAACAAACACATTTTTAAAGTGAAAGACTATAACACAATCTACCAAGCAAATGTCCCTCATATACAGGTGGGAGTTGCAATCCTAATATCAGATAAAATAGGCTTCAAATTAAAATTAGTGTGAAGAGAAAAAGAAGGTCGATACATACTAATTAAGGGAATGCCCTTCAGGAGGATATTACAATTCTAAATATCTATTTGCCAAACAAGGAGCACGAAAATTTATCCAAGAAACAATACTTCCCTCAAAGCTCACATAGATCCAAAACATTAATTCTTAGGAACTTTAACACACCACTATCCCCAGTACATAGATCAACTCAGCAAAAACACAATAAACTGCAGATCTAAACAACTTCAAGGATCAACTAGATTTAAAAGACATCTAACGAATATTTCACCCAGCAGTATCAGGATACACGTTTTTCTCAGCAGCACATAGAACATTTTCAAAAACTGACCACATTTTAGGTCACAAAACAAAAGTCCAAATTCAGAAATATTGAAATTATACCTTGCATTCTCTCAGACCACAGGAAATAAAATTAGAATTCAACGCCAAAACCACCAAAGAAAGTCCTGTAACACATGGATGCTGAGCAACATACTGTTGAATCACGAGTAAGTCACATAAGAGATTAGAAAGGAAATTCAAGTGTTCATGACATTCAACAAAACGAACACACAAATTACCAGCTCCTCTGGGACACAGAAAAGGCAGTAATCAGAGGCAAGTTGGAGAGATATGAAGCCAACAATTTAATGACATATCTGAACCTCCTTGAAAAAGAGCAGCAAGATAAACCCCAAGCCAATAGATAGAAAGAAATAATTAAAATTAAATCAGAATTAAATGAATTAGAACCAAAAAAATAGAATCAACAACACCAAGAGTTGCTTCTTTGAAAAAATTAACACAATTGACAGATCCTTAACAAATCTTATCAGAAAAAGAAGAAAACTCACCCAAATAAATAAACTCAGAGATGAGAATGGAAACATCACCAGAGAAACAACCAGGATTGAGAACATTAAAAGGGAATACTTCCCAAAACTATGCTAGTAAGTTTGAAAACTTGGCAGAAATGGACCTTTTCATAGCAAATATTGACATGCAGAAACTAAAGCAAGATGAGTTAAACCATTTTAACAGGCCCATATCAAACATTGAGATAGAAACAGCAATAAGAGAAGTCCCATCTAAAAAAAGCCCAAGACCAGACAGATTTACATCAGAATTCTACAAGGCCTTCAAAACAGAGCTTACACCAATACTATTCCAATTCTTCAATGAAATTGAAAGAGAAAGTTCACTACAGAACTTATTCAATGAGGCCACCAAAACCCTCATCCCCAAACCAGGCAGTGACTCATCAAAAAAGAGAACTTTAAACACATTTCTTTGATGAACATTGATGCAAAATTTCTCAACAAAATTTTGGTCAATCGACTTCAACAATTCATCCAAAAAAAAAAAAAATACACCACAATCAAACAGGATTCATTTCAGGGATGCAAACTTGGTTCAATATACGCAAATCAATTAATATAATACATCGCAACAACAAGAACAAGGATAAGAACCACATGGTTATCTCAATTGTTTGAGACAAAGCATTTGACAACATCCAACAAACCCTTTATGATGAAGGCTCTGGAAAAAATAGGAATCCAGGCAACATTCCTCAATAGAATAAAGGCTGTATATAACCAACCTACAGCCAGCATTATACTTAATGGTGAAAAACTAAAGCCATTTCCTCTTAAATCAAGAAGGATACAACGGATTGCTGGGTCATAGGGGAGCTCTATGTGGAGTCTTTTGAGGAAATTCCATACTACTTTACAAAGTGGTTGAAAAGTTTACACTCCCACCAACAATGCAGTAAGGTTCCCTTCTGTTCACATCCACTCCAGCAGCTGTTGTTATTAGAGTTCTTGATTGTAGCCATTCTAACTGGAGTGAGGTGGTATCCAATGTTGTTTTGATTTGCATTTTTTCATGGTTAGGGAGGTTGAGCATTTCTTCATGTGTCTATTGGCCATCCATCTTTCCTCTTCAGAGAAGTTTCTCTTTAAGTTTTTAGCCCACATACTTATTAGGCAGTTGTTTCTTTGAAGATTTGTTGTTGGGGGATTTATTTATTTTTGAGTTCCAGGTATATTTTATATATGAGACCCTTGTTTGTTGTATGGGTAGTGAAGATCATCTCCCAATCTGTGGGCTTTCTATTGATCTTGCTAGCTATGATCTTTGCCATGCAGAAGCTCTGCAATTTCATGCAATCCCATTTGTCCAACCTTTCTTTGATCTGTTGTGTTTCTGGGTCTCTATTAAGAAAATTGCGGCCTGTGCATCATTAACCAAATGTTCACAAACAAGTCCACACTAAATCTACCATCATGACTATGTTTATTGCAGCATTATTTACTACAGGTAAGATATGGAACCAACCCAGATGCCTCTCAGTAGATGAATGGATCAAGAAAATATGGTATATATACACAATGGAATTCTATGCCTCCATCAGAAAGAATGACATTGTCCCATTTGTTAGGAAATGGAAAGGCCTGGACAAAAAAAAAATTATATTAAGTGAGTAAGCCAGGGCCAAAGAAACATAGGTCCCATCATTTCCCTTATTAGCAATATCTAGTATATGTCTGAATCGAGCAGAAATATTCAGATAATTTGATGTTAGGGAAATGAACCCTAAAATATGTATTCAAGTGGTTTTTTTTCTTTCATGCGATTGTTTCTAACTCATTTGCAAAATTATTTCTTGGTTGCTTTGTATGTCCCTCCCCGACAGTATGACCCCTGCTTTCACTGTATTTGATGGGGTTATAATTTGTGGAGGGGAAGGGGAAAAACAACTAATTTAAATAGGGATACAGGTGGACTCATTGCATTGCAACAATGAGATGTACAAGTCGTTATGTCAAAAACGAACTTTACAACTTTGGTGCGCGGGGTGGGAGGATTGGGTGGACGTTGGAGGACGATGTGAAGGGATGGGAAGTGGAAACAAAGGAGGATGCTACAATGCTTGATAAGAAATGTATTTATTATTTTGCCCATGTAATTTTAACCCCTCTGAACGGTTTTTTCACAATAAAAGAAGAAGAGGACAAGGATGTCCACTCTCTCCACTTTTTTTTTCAATTTACTATTAGAATGCCAAGCTACAACAATAAGACAAGATGAAAACATAAAATGGATCCAAATAGGGAAAGATGAAGTAAAACTCTCCTTCTTTGCAGATGACATGATCTTGTTTTTAAAGTATCTCATGTACTCCACTCCCAAATTACTGATAATGATTCAAAACTTTGGCAAAGTAGCCGGTTACAAAATTAACCTTCAAAGACAATGGCTTTTCTCTAATCCAACAATGAGAAAAGTGTGGCTGAAACAAGGAAAACAACTCCATCTATAATGACCCCCCCAAATACACCTAGGAATTAACCAAAAAGTGAAGGATCTTTATGATGAAACTTTTTTGTATTTTGTCAGTCATGGGTCTTGAACTGTGGGCCTGGGTGCTGTCCCACAGCTCTTCAGCTCAAGGTGAGTGCTCTATCACTTGAGGCACAGCACCACTTCTGGTTTTCTAGTGGTTTATTGGAGATAAGAGTCTCATGGACATTCCTGCCCTGGCCTGCTTTGAGCCATGATCCTCAGATCACAGCCTCCTGAGTAGCTATGATTACAGGCACGAGCCATCAGTGCCTGGCTGATGAAAACTTTAAAAACCGGAAAAAGTAAATCAAAACAGAAATTAGAAAGTGGACAAACCTCCCATGCTTTTGGATTGGAAGGATCCACATCGTGAAAATGGCAATATTTCCCAAGGCTATCTACAAATTCAATGCAACACCTATCAATATTCCAACTTCATTCTTGAAGGAAGGACAAGAGGCAATCCAAAAATTCATACAGAAAATAAAAGATCCTGAATAGCAAAAATCATCAACAGCAGAAAAAAAAAGTGCTGGAGGAATATCCATACCAAATTTCAAACTCTAATACAACACCATTGTAATCAAAACAACTTGATACTGACACAAGAACAGATTTCAGGAACAAAGGAATATAATTGAAATTACAGAAATGAACCTACAGACCTATAGCCATCTAATCTGCGCTAAGAGAGCTAAAAAAATAGAATGGAAGAAAGACAGCCTTTTCAGTAAATGATGCTGGCAAAATTGGTTAACTACTTGTAGAAAACTAAAGCTAGACCCTTATATATCACCCTGCAGCAGAATCAACTCCAAATGGATCAAAGACCTGGAGTCCAAGCCGACATTCTGAAAACATTACAGGATGGAATTGGAGAAACTCTAAGTCTCCTTGGCATAGGTCAAATTTTTCTTAAAAGAGACCCAGAAACACAACAAATCAAATAAAGGTTGGACAAATGGGATGACATGAAATTGCAGAGTTTCTGCATGGCAAAGGATGAAGCTAGCAAGATCAGTAGAAAGCCCAAGGATTAGGAGAAGATCTTCACTAGCCATACAACGGACAATGGTCTCATATCTAAAATATACCTGGAACTCAAAAAATTAAATACCTTAACAACAAATCTTCACAGAAACAACTTCCCAAAAATAAGTGGGCTAAAGACTTAAAGAGAAACTTCTCTGAATAGGAAAAAAGAATGATCAATAGACACATAAAGGAATGCTCAACCTCCCTAGCAATAAAAGAAATGCAAATCAAAACAACATTCAGATTCCACCTCACCCCAGTTAGTATGGCTATAATCAAGAACTCTAACAACAGATTCTGTATGGTATGTAGAGAGAACGGAACCCTAGGGCATTGTTCGTGGGCGTGTAAACTTGTTCAA